>NC_042983.1:26415517-27015517 GCF_901001165.1 Salmo trutta | reverse complement strand
AGGAGCACGAGGACAGATGCAGAGCCTCGGTCTGACGTCATTAAAAGGTCATTTACCACCTTCACAAGTGCAGTCTCAGTGCTATGATGGGGTCTAAAACCAGACTGAAGCGTTTCGTATACATTGTTTGTCTTCTGGAAGGCAGTGAGTTGCTGTGCAACAGCTTTTTCTAAAATTTTTGAGAGGAATGGAAGATTCGATATAGGCCGATAGTTTTTTTATAATTTCTGGGTCAAGATTCGGCTTTTTCAAGAGAGGCTTTATTACTGCCACTTTTAGTGAGCTTGGTACACATCCGGTGGATAGAGAGCCGTTTATTATGTTCAACATAGGAGGGCCAAGCACAGGAAGCAGCTCTTTCAGTAGTTTAGTTGGAATAGGGTCCAGTATGCAGCTTGAGGGTTTGGAGGCCATGATTATTTTCATCATTGTGTCAAGAGATATAGTACTAAAACACTTTAGTATCTCCCTTGATCCTAGGTCCTGGCAGAGTTGTGCAGACTCAGGACAATGGAGCTTTGGAGGAATACCCAGATTTAAAGAGGAGTCCGTAATTTGCTTTCTAATGATCATGATCTTTTCCTCAAAGAAGTTCATAAATGTATTACTGCTGAAGTGAAAGCCATCCTCCATTTGCGAATGCTGCTTTTTAGTTAGCTTTGCGACAGTATCAAAAATAAATTTCGGATTGTTCTTATTTTCCTCAATTAAGTTGGAAAAATAGGATGATCGAGCAGCAGTGAGGGCTCTTCGATACTGCACGGTACTGTCTTTCCAAGCTAGTCGGAAGACTTCCAGTTTGGTGTGGCGCCATTTCCGTTCCAATTTTCTGGAAGCTTGCTTCAGAGCTCGTGTATTTTCTGTATACCAGGGAGCTAGTTTCTTATGACAGATGTTTTTAATTTTTAGGGGTGCAACTGCATCTAGGGTATTGCGCAAGGTTAAATTGAGTTCCTCGGTTAGGTGGTTAACTGATTTTTGTCCTCTGACGTCCTTGGGTAGGCAGAGGGAGTCTGGAAGGGCATCAAGGAATCTTTGGGTTGTCTGAGAATTTATAGCACGACTTTTAATGCTCCTTGGTTGGGGTCTGAGCAGATTATTTGTTGCAATTGTAAACGCAATAAAATTGTAAACCCACACACCGCGACCCACCCACACACCGCGACCCACACACACACCGCGACCCACACACACACTGCGACCCACACACCGCGACCCACCCACACACCACGACCCACCCACACACCGCGACCCACACACACACCGCGACCCACACACACACTGCGACCCACACACACACCGCGACCCACACACACACCGCGACCCACACACACAACGCGACCCACCCACACACCACGACCCACACACACCGCAACCCACACATACACCGCGACCTACACACACACCGCGACCCACACACACACCGCGACCCACCCACACACCGCGACCCACACACACACCGCGACCTACACACACACCGCGACCCACACACACACTGCGACCAACCCACACACCGCAACCCACACACACACTGCGACCCACCCACACACCGCGATCCACACACACACTGCGACCCACACACACACTGCGACCCACCCACACACCGCGACCCACACACACACTGCGACCCACACACACACTGCGACCCACCCACACACCGCGACCCACACACACACTGCGACGAGAACCATTCAAGCCTATCCCCAACAGCTGCCTCGCTGGCTCCCCCAGTGCTGAGAGTTTAGCTAGGAGTTTATATGAAGAGAGCTCTCTCATTACCAAGGAGGACAGTGCAGACTTTCAGGTGGACTTGAGTTAGGCCCCTTTTCAGCACACCTGGAGCCACAACCCATGGGAGGCAGATGAGGTGAAATTTGTAGGCTGGAATAGAGGAGGACGAGGAGAGGAGTGGACATCCAGAGCATCCCTACACCAGGAGCCCCGTGGCTCCCCCAGAGACTACGCGCCAGAGAACCCTGTTCAGACAGACCCCTCGTCAACATTCAGCTACAGCACCAACACACAGAGACCAGCGTACTCCGACAACCAGATGTACTCATTCTCTACAGTAGGCTACAGTAAACAGCAGCAGTACCCTGATGGCAGCCTGGCCTCGCCTAGAGGAGCTCTGCCATGGGGGGGGGGGCAGTAGCAGTGACAGCCCCTACAGCACAACCCAGGGGAGGGGTGACATGAGTGAGAAACCTGACTATGGGACCAGTTATAGGATGGGGATAGAGAGGAAGAGGAGAGCAGAGGGCCCAAAGATGAACAATGAGAGTAACATGTTAGACTGCTGATAAAGCACGTTTGCATTTAAATATATTTTTAGAGATCTCCTTTAGTGGTTTGGGAAAGTTCCAGTATAGCCTCTAGTGTGGAAATTATATCATTATTGAGGTAAACGTGAGCAATTACGAGATTATATTGTTCTGTTTTCATGTATTATTTTCAGTTTTAAAGCCATTGAAGAGGGGAAAGCTCAGTTATGAGGTGTTAGGCTGAAGGGATGGACAGATAAGACTAACCTTTTTCTAAAATGTCTCATATCTGTGAAGTACTGAGATATTAAGATTTGCCTGAAAAGTGAACAGTATCCTGTCAGTCCCTTGCCCTGTCTACAACTACAGATATTGGGTATGTAAGAAATACATGTAGTATGCCATAGGTTCTTGAGTGTTTGAAAGACACTATTAAATGTTCAACTGTTGTTGGGAAAATATTTGTCAATTTATGTGTGTTAAGGTTTTTTTAATAATTATTTTGTTAATCTTTTCTAAGAAGGATAAGATTAAATAGACGGTTTTGTTATATTTTGACTTTATATAAAACATATAATGCTAAAGATAAATAACTGTATGTTATGCTAGGACAAATACTTTTTAAATTAAAGCCAATCTGAAATGTTTTGTAGCTTTTGCCAGAATGTGTTAGGAATTGTATCAGCATTATGAACAAGACAGGATTAATATTTATGAACTAAAATGAATGAATGACAGTAATTTCCATGAATTCAAATGTTAATTTAGTGCATATCTTCTTCTGACTAGTCCAGCAGTGTCAAATTCATGTTGCCCCGGGGGCCACATTCGGTCCTCAACGAGGTCCAGAGGGCCACAATTAAAATGTGTTATAATTCCCGCCTATCAAAAAAAAAATGTAAATGTCATTTTTTGAAATGATGATCCTGGCTGACTGTCTAACTTTGATTTGGGTGATCATTAGAGAGTCGGACACAGTCTAGAACAGGGATCATCAACTATTCAGCCGCGGGACAATTTCTTTTCTTGAGTGGCTGGTCGGGGGCGGAACATCATTTCAAATCATTTGTAGACTGCAAATTGACCACAAGAATCCCAAACAGATATGATATTTATGTGTGGGAAAGCTTGGGAACAGATTTCCAATTGGATCTGATTTCCTGGTGTTTATACGATCTTATACACAACAATTAACATTTTAAATGTAATTTTTTATTTTATTTTGATCAGAAAACTTGGGGGGAACAAATAAAACCACCTGCGGGCCGCAATGCTGGTGAAGCCAGGTGTAAAAACTGTATTAATGTAGTTCCATGGTCATTTATACACAGTTTCGATTTGGTGTTAGTCATTTTAAGTATATTGAGTTTTAAATATATATATATATATTTTTACTGAAACCTCACGCTGGCACTATTGGAGCCTGGCGGTATGTTTAACACCCCCTGGTCTAGTCTAATGCTATCATCCTGTGACCTTTATGTAGCAGTCCTGTTTCTCCATAGTTAGTGTTTCTGTGCTGTGTGAGAAACAGCAGGTGGACTGGACATCAGGACTGCAGTAAAAGCTCCATTCACAATCATGGCCACTCTGTTTACCAACAATGAGGGACATTTCACTAAGACTATAGTGGTCCCAAATACCTCAGTTACAACTTGTTTAAAGGCTCTATTATGTGGTCCGACCGACACTGCATTCCAATGTTGAATGGGTGCTGAGAGAAATGTTTCGCAGGGTTAGAGGCAGAATGGCAAAATAAATATTACATACGAATAAATATTTAGACTTAAAAAATAACATTTGGTTTTGATATCTTAAACATTTGGAAGATGTGGGTGAAGTAACCAATGGTAAAGCAAAACATGCTTTGTTTTTGTTTTTGCTGGGAATTCAGGTTGATATGGATTGTCCCTGCAATGAAAAGAAGTATACCTTTTACTCTGTAATTGACCTGCAATTTAGACCTTGTCATTCCGACTTGATACATAAATAATTTTACAGTCTAAAATGTGTCTGTTTACGAGCAAGGGTAGATGGAAAAACCCAGATACATTATTATTAACGAATACAACATTTTACATAGAACACTCAATATTTCATAATCAAAATGCAATTTTTTTATGGAGGTTTTATTTTTCCAGCTAAAACGGGTAGTCTCCCTCCATTTCAGAGCTCAAAAGGTCGTTTTTCATTTAGCGCAGCAATCCCCTTATCACAGTCTCTCAGAGTGTGGAGAGAGTGCTTATCTTCACGAGCCAGCAGTCTGAAGCCTTCTCCCGCAGGAATTAGCCTCAGACAAGGAGCCCCCCAGGGCATAGATTCCTGCCAGCAGCAAACCTCCTATGTCCATAAGCTAACACACTGACACACACGCACACACACCATAAATAACCACCTAACTAACCTTTAGTTTCGGTTATATGTCTCTGGCCACATTGCCTTAACAACAAGCCTAACAAAAGAGCCAAAAGGGGGTGTTTTTAATGGCAGGCGAAACAAAAGCTGAGTGAGAAAATTGTTAAAAAAGTCCAACACGTGGAGGCTAAATCAACATCTGTGTAATGGTCCAGTAATTGGTCCTGCCTGCCATACTTTAGCCCTGGAGTGAATAGCAGACATATTGTGAAAATGAACAGGCTGTTCAAACCTAACCTTTAGAGCAGAATTATTTCCTTACCACTGCTTCAAAGGTCAGGCTCCTACTGTTGTTTTTTATATCACTCTGTTCTTCTAGATACAATACTTTGATTGGACAGGCTCTCGATGGGGATATCAGTTGAAAAGAGACGTTAAAATGTACCTTTGTAATTGTAGTCTCTGCATAGTTGTTTCTTTAGCTACACGGATGTTTTTATTATGTTGACAGCACTACAGTATGGCTCTCTTACTTCATTTGCTGTACTGACTAATGTATTTTCCCTCACTTCTCCATAGGGGCTTTATGTTGTTGTTTTCCTCAGGGTTGTCAAGCTGCTCGGCTTTATATCCCCACACACTACCCTCCGTGACAGGAAAAACAAGACGATCTGGCCCTGCTGAATGCGGCCCTGGTGTGTGTATGAGACGGGGATGGAGGGACAGGCTGGCTGGCTGAAGGGGCCTGCTGCCTGCTGTGAGTGTGTCTGCAGACCTGAGGCCAAGTAGAGTGCAGAGAGCAGGGGAGTGGGGACCGACCACTGCAGGTGCAGCCCCATTGGGTCTGTTCTCCAGGCCCCAGCGCTAATCCCAGGCCCTAATCGGATTATGTAAATTTCTACTCCACACAGAGATACTTTTATGGAAAGCTGCGTCTTTGAAACAACACTTGAAGGATGCAAAAAGAACAGTAGCAATTGGTTAAACTAGACGTCGTTAAATAAAAAAAACATCTGAAACTGAGGTTGAAAGTGGGAGGCAGAGAGAGGGGATATAGAAGAGGAGTGGCGAGGAAGAATGGTTTTAGAGAGATGGTCTGGCATGCGCTCATGCTTGTGACCCAGGGAAGGACTCTACTTGCACCCACCTGGCTTGTTCCCCATGCTCCACTTTGTAATTTATGTGTGGCCCCTGGAATGGATCAACAAGATTACCATAGTCATAACAAAACCCACATTGTTAAACTGTCAAGCTGGATATGGTATTTCTGGCCCAATCAGGGTGAATTAAATGGCAGCAGGATGGGCGATATCAAAGTTTTACTGAACCGGCTACCCATGGTTGATGTTTAACCATAGAAGGTAACAAGTGTCCAGAATTGTAAGGGTAGGATCAGGCAGGGAAACATCTCAGTTTCATCTCAATAGGAATTTATTTGTAAGCGTAAATGTAACCTTTAATAGTCACGTTACGTGTTAAACATTATTAATAATTTAATGAAATGACTAGGGTTGCAAAGTAAGGTTATATTACTGGAAACTTTCAGAGTTGACCAGTTAACTACCAGAATGTTGGTATCTTTCAAGGATTTTATGTAATCTATCACAAGACATCTAGTGGCACTTTTGGGTACCTCAGATTATCACAGGTGTCTGTAATTATCTCTGGCCCTCTGTGTGGCCTTATCACATGTAAAATATATTAAATAATTTAATAAGATGATTTTAAAATAGAAAATAGAATGACAAAGCTGTGAACATCCTAAATATAAACCATCAATTTAGTGAATGCTAAGTTTTCAGCATGAAATATGCTTTCCATTTTTTTTTACACCGTTTTATTAATTTTACTATATCAATATGTGTTTGTTGTCAATGTTTTGGCGTAGGACCGGTGGCAGTTGTGAAAAATGTCAATCGTTGGAAGAGTTTATTTTTAAAAAATGGCATTGTTGATTTGATGCTTTTTCATTAATTAGGCTATTTTCTCTTGAACCATATGGTCTATCTAATAGAAACTCATAGACAATACAAATATAAAAAATGAATACTATATATCGATATCTTTAAAAAAAAAGTGATTAAAGTACAAATTACCAAAGTTACGATTGATTGCCATAGATTTTCTGTTGATTACCAAAATTACTGAAAATTCCGGTAGCTTTGGTAAATTACCGGTAGCTTTGCAACCCTAGAAATTACTCAACAAAAAGTTGTGGATGATATGAAAGCAAAGTTTCCAAATACTCTTTCAAATTGTTAAACATTATTGTATGTATTACATCAGTATTTGTGTTTACCCCTAACTTCATTTGTCTAACCCATTGGTCATCTATTTGTTTACAGACCGAATAGAACACCCAACACAGCGGTCTGTGACTGGAAACATCTCTCTTGAGTTGAACATCTCACACAATGCAGCAGACTGAAGGAGAGGCTCAACGACAGCACACGTCACACAATAGGGGCTCACTCTGCTATAAAATGTGAGAAGCGTGCGCTAGCCTTTCCCCTCTCTCCATCCCTCCCTCTCACACACATTCATCAGAGAGTATGAGAAGGCTGGACTGACTGGACGGACTATACACAGGACTGGGTTACTGCAGCAGGAGTACACACTTCTGATACCTCTGTCTGCACGCTAAAGCACTTAACAGGTGAGATCACGGACAATAAGTGGATTCGTTTTTTTTTTACCTCTGAGCTTTTCCTCTGTTGAATTTCATGTTGTGGAATTGTTGGAGTAAGGAATTGGTGGAATTACATTTCTCATGAAATGTTAAGAAACCTTATTGTTGTTAAGATAAAATAAATGATTATCAGTTTATATTCATGAGTGTACCATATTAGAAATAGATAGTTCTTCAATACAGCCAAAGTGTAATTATTTGTATGTACACTAATAATTCCGTAACACAATAGCACAAGCATCTTCTATTGACTGAAGGTCAGACATTTTCCACAAACATCTATTTTCATTATGGTATTTTTCATCTTCTAAAGATGAAACTGAATTCCAATGTCAAATGCATTCTATTAGTCATATTTAAACTATATTTTACATCTATTACTCACCATTACAGTGTTAATGCGTCATATTTCAGTTATCGTTGAGATTTAGATTCTCTGGTGCCACATTTTATGTGATACCACCATATAGTGTTTCTGTCTAGGGTCTGCGCCAGAAATGGCACCCTACTGAACAACACCTGCCTTCTATTAGAACAGCCCCATGGGAGTTTGAATTGTGTGTACATTTCTCTCTAAAACGTTCTCCTCTTCTCCTCCCTCCAGGAGAGCAGCACCATGACCAGAAAGGTGTTCACCAACACACGGGAGCGCTGGCGGCAGCACAACGTCAACACTGCCTTCGCTGAGCTCCGCAAGCTCATCCCCACCCACCCACCAGAGAAGAAGCTGAGCAAGAACGAGATCCTGCGGCTGGCCATGCGCTACATCAACTTCCTGGTGCAGCTGCTGGAGAGCCAGAGTGGCCAGCCTGCCTCGCACTCCCCCACAGCCCTGCTCACCTTCCTCAGGGGCAACGTGGAGCGTCTCCACTCCTCCTCCCAGACCTGGGGCCTGGCCAGCGACACTGACGCCCTCTCCCCTGGATCAAGCTGTGACAGCACCGAGGCCTGGTAGTGTGCTTGCTGCAGTTTCCTCTGATGGGTGATCATCTACAACTCCTGGATTGAACTGTCTGTCACAAGGCCCCCATTCATAGACTCCATTTTGGTTCTGTGACACTTGAGTACAGTGTTGGTTGTGATGGCAAGCAGAAGATATTTGTGGATGATGCCCTGCCTGCTGAATTAAATAGATTGAGATGGATTTATTTAGCTACACTCTTGATGTTGACATGACAGGGGAGGATGGGAGCCTTGTGAAATATAATCTGTAATCTGCATGGATGTAGCTTGGATGTATTCCCTCCATGTCAGACATGTATTTTCATCTTGTCGGTGGGGAAAGATGTCCGCATCAAAAAAGTTTCGTTTTGAAATAAGAAATAAGGATGCATTAAGGCCATAAAGGATAATTTAATGGAATGTATTTGGGAAAGACATTTCAGGAAAGATAGTCTTGTCCAATTCACCAAGGACTGCAATCTAATTACAAAATGCAAAGGGAACTTTCTTTTCTTCAAATGATGATTTTATGATGAGACTGATTATGACCTTGCTTATTTGCAAATCAATATTTATCAAAATCCTGCAATATGACCACATTCATTGATTGACACATTGCTGTTATACGCATTAATTGACTATTTATTAGGACGACAGGATTGAGCTGCATGATAACTGACAATCCTCTTTGAAATATGTTCCAATTGTAGGACTGTATTGTGTGAACAGATAACAGGAATAGTTTTTGTTGTCTGTCCATTCAAGTATTTATTAATCTTGCTCTTTTTGTACAATAAGCATGTCACCAAAGATTATCATTTTACAATCTTTTTGTAAATTATGTTGGTTAATATTAAGTTGTGAATGTTATTTATTATAACTATTTATTTAATAATGACTTGTTAATAAAAAAAATAAAAACTTTGTTTGAATTTATCAAAAGTAAGGACACATTAAGTACCATCTTCTTATTGTAAATAACCCTGGTATTCCATTGACACCATGCAACCATTTGTACTAATTTAACAAACACCTCAATGCCGAGCCAGGAAGTCAACAGTACAGCTGCTCCGTATGTGTTTGTACTGGTCCATTCTGGACCCTCTAGTCTAGTAACGCCCTTGTTTCCTCTCAATGGGGCCAGTGATGGCCGCGCCTCTGATTGTCCACTACAAACCCTCTGACCACTGTGTGGACACAGAGACAACCCCTGACCTCTGAACCCTTATCTAGTGTCCGAGGGCAGAGAGAGAGGGGAAGAGAAAAAGGACAACTTAACTTGTGCCCTGCAATCACACAGGTCAACATGCAGTCAAACCCTGATCCCTGACCCAACAGGCAGATGCAGCGCTGCTAGTCCTGAGGGGCTCCTATGGGCTCTTGAATGGAGTGTTTTTATCCCCTTTCTGCGACAAAATGGCAATGAAGTCAGATGCCAGTGTAGTTTACACAGGCTTGACCATTTCTGTGCCCAATAACGTTTGAATTGGAATAAGTCATTATTTGGATACACACATATTAGATTAAACTTGAATTACTAAATATCCCTCTAGGCTCTAATCATGGATTATTATGTAAGAACTGTGAAATTAGATTTAGAGAAATGCATAACCTTACAACACAATAAACATTATGTTTTGAGAAAAAAGGCCATCTGTTAAATACACAAATTAACAAATCTATTTTGTCAAGTACCAGTAAGTAGCAGTACCAATAAGTACCAGCAAGGTTCGATCCTAGGCCCCACGCTCTTCTCAATTTACATCAACAACATAGCTCAGGCAGTAGGAAGCTGTCACGCTGGTATAAAGGATTTTGGAGACAGGCGCAGGAACACACAATAGGGGTTTTTAATACACCCAAAACAAACACGTATACAAAAACACTGGGTATACCCAAACAAAAGAGCGAGGGTAAACCTCGCTGACCGATACGGGACGATACCCATAATACACAATATATACTGCTCAAAAAAATAAAGGGAACACTTAAACAACACATCCTAGATCTGAATGAAAGAAATAATCTTATTAAATACTTTTTTCTTTACATAGTTGAAGGTGCTGACAACAAAATCACACAAAAATAATCAATGGAAATCCAATTTATCAACCCATAGAGGTCTGGATTTGGAGTCACACTCAAAATTCAAGTGGAAAACCACACTACAGGCTGATCCAACTTTGATGTAATGTCCTTAAAACAAGTCAAAATGAGGCTCAGTAGTGTGTGTGGCCTCCACGTGCCTGTATGACCTCCCTACAACGCCTGGGCATGCTCCTGATGAGGCGGCGGATGGTCTCCTGAAGGATCTCCTCCCAGACCTGGACTAAAGCATCCGCCAACTCCTGGACAGTCTGTGGTGCAACGTGGCGTTGGTGGATGGAGCGAGACATGATGTCCCAGATGTGCTCAATTGGATTCAGGTCTGGGGAACGGGCGGGCCAGTCCATAGCATCAATGCCTTCCTCTTGCAGGAACTGCTGACACACTCCAGCCACATGAGGTCTAGCATTGTCTTGCATTAGGAGGAACCCAGGCCAACCGCACCAGCATATGGTCTCACAAGGGGTCTGAGGATCTCATCTCGGTACCCAATGGCAGTCAGGCTACCTCTAGCGAGCACATGGAGGGCTGTGCGGTCCCCCAAAGAAATGCCACCCCACACCATGACTGACCCACCGCCAAACCGGTCATGCTGGAGGATGTTGCAGGCAGCAGAACGTTCTCCACGGCGTCTCCAGACTCTGTCACGTCTGTCACGTGCTCAGTGTGAACCTGCTTTCATCTGTGAAGAGCACAAGGCGCCAGTGTCAAATTTGGCAATCTTGGTGTTCTCTGGCAAATGCCAAACGTCCTGCACGGTTTTGGGCTGTAAGCACAACCCCCACCTGTGGACGTCGGGCCCTCATACCACCCTCATGGAGTCTGTTTCTGACCGTTTGAGCAGACACATGCACATTTGTGGCCTGCTGGAGGTCATTTTGCAGGGCTCTGGCAGTGCTCCTCCTGCTCCTCCTTGCACAAAGGCGGAGGTAGCGGTCCTGCTGCTGGGTTGTTGCCCTCCTACGGCCTCCTCCACGTCTCCTGATGTACTGGCCTGTCTCCTGGTAGCGCCTCCATGCTCTGGACACTACGCTGACAGACACAGCAAACCTTCTTCCCACAGCTTGCATTGATGTGCCATCCTGGATGAGCTGCACTACCTGAGCCACTTGTGTGGGTTGTAGACTCTGTCTCATGCTACCACTAGAGTGAAAGCACCGCCAGCATTCAAAAGTGACCAAAACATCAGCCAGGAAGCATAGGAACTGAGAAGTGGTCTGTGGTCCAGAACCACTCCTTTATTGGGGGTGTCTTGCTAATTGCCTATAATTTCCACCTGTTGTCTATTCCATTTGCACAACAGCATGTGAAATTTATTGTCAATCAGTGTTGCTTCCTAAGTGGACAGTTTGATTTCACAGAAGTGTGATTGACTTGGAGTTACATTGTGTTGTTTAAGTGTTCCCTTTATTTTTTTGAGCAGTGTATATAGCACTCAGCATAACAGCTACACCAACGCATAGGTACTCACACCACCAACAGACATGGGAACAATAACCGACAAAGACAGAGGGCACATATATAACATACTAATCAGGGGAAATGGGAACCAGGTGTGTATAAGCAGACAAGACAGTCCAGGGTTGGTGGTAATGAATCCAGTTCAGTGAAGCCTAGAAAGCTGGTGACGTAAACCTCAGGAACTGGTGAACAGAATGAGCATCAGTACCGGGGGGATCCGTAACAGAAGCTCTCTCATCCATTTATATGCAGATGATACAGTCTTATATTCAGCTGGACCCTCCTCGGATTTTGTGTTAAATGCTCTAGAACAAAAAAAAACTGTAATGTAAATTAAAGTGCCACCGATTGGTGAACAAATGTAAACAAAAACTAAACAGTTTCCTCGTTTCACCCTTGCATTGGCCCTGATGTCATCAACTAAGAAGACGATTATACCCCAAGGTCACATATCTAGAGCCCTAATCACCTAGCCTGGTTAAACCAGCCTGAATGTGGAGATCACCTTTGTTTAACATTTAACCAGGCTACTAATCACCTATTGTCACTGTTTAAATCTGCCCCATGTCCTGCCTGTGCCAACAGGCTGCAACTACTGAGCTGAAGGGTAAACAGTGAGTTGGTGTAAGGCCTTTTCTCCACCACAATTAAACCTGCTAATGGTGTGTAAATGGAGCAATGTGCAGCTGCTGAACACAGGCATACAGTCCGTGGGAATGGACAGGTGACTGCTCTTAAAGGGATAGTTCCCCCAAATTACAACATTACATATTGGTTTCCTACCCTGTAAGCAGTCTTTGGACAATGTATGACAGCAATCCATGCTTTGGTTTAGTTTCCTTGGCACAGTTTACAAATGCTACAATTTTTGCATTTGTGGCACAAATTCCATTCAAGTCAGGGTACCGATATGAGCAAAGGACATCCAGCCAACTTGACACAACTGTGGGAAGCATTGGAGTCAACATGGGCCAGTGCTCTGAGGGTGTTCTGAGGGCAAAAGGGGGTGCAACTCAATATTAGGAAGGTGTTCCTAATGTTTTGTACACTCAGTGTATATGGTAGAGAAAATGCACACGTGATGCAGTAAATGGATTTGTTGTTGCTCAGCAAACTATAGCACTCTTTTAAGGCCAAACAAATGTAACATTTTCAACACAACACATAGGCCTTCAGTGTAGTCATATTGAATCATTGTGTCATTTACAGACATTTATGTACATTCTTGGCAGAAAACATCCAAACACAGTAGATGTTTCCCTCACAACTTTTCAGCAGGATAATGTCAAACTCACTAGCTACTGAAAATCAAATCTGTATTCTGCTCATCTCCTCATCCAAGTATATTTGCCTGATTGACTATTCTCTCCCAAGTACAGTGGTAATGGTCTATTGAGAGCACATTTCCTTATCTACGTCTAACACACTGTCTGAATCTGTTATCACAATGGACCAGATCAGTGCAGGCAAGCCCTCTCTCTCCTGGCTGAGGTGCCATGAAAAATAATTTCTGGAGCTGGGTGCCAACCGATAGGCCCTGAGCTCTTTATCCCCTTAAACCAATTCACACTGCATGTTTAAATATTTCATCCTTCCCCTCCTCCTTCCCCATCATCTCCTTTCCTCCCCCTCTTTTCTTCCTCTCCATTGCTCTGGTCTTCCCCAGCGAGGACAGGGAGAAGTGGGCAGCCCAATGAGGGATGAATGCAGGTGCAGGCTCATCGGCGGAATGGGGACCCCATTCTTGGCTGGACAGAACCCTCTCCTCTGGAGCACTTTCTTATAGGGCCCGCCACTGACAATCCCACATTCTAATCAGATTATGCAAATGTGGATTTCAAAAAGCAACACACTGTAACCCAAACCCAGGCGCTGCGAGAGAGCGAGGGAGGGAGGGAGGGAGGGAGGGAGGGAGGGAGGGAGGGAGGGAGGGAGGGAGCGAGCGAGGGGAGGGAGGGAGGGAGGGAGTTGGGAGAGAAGTACCAGGGATGGTTAGAGAGAGAAAGGACAGCAGAGGCAACCATTTCGAGAATAACAACTTCCAATAAATCTTGTTCACATGTATATATCAAACACTACACACTAAAAGTTCTACTGATCACATGTACTGTATACACCTACATCCTTCACAACAACAGTAGCCGAGGACCATTATTTCCCAGAGAAAAACTTCCACAATACCACAGCTTCTTAAGGCTGGCATACACTGTCTATTCACCCAACCCTGACCCTGGGAGAACCCTGTGGCCCCACACTTAAACCAGCTGCCTAATTTACCTGACGACTATGCTGCTACATCTCACTTGCTAAACAGAGATAGGGTCCTATAAAATAAACTATACTGTAGTTAGCGAGGAAGTTCACTTAGTTTAGAAATATCTATTCCCAAATGTAATAGTTTGTCACACGTAGTAGCAACACAAACATTTCAAATGATGACTTTTATACACTTTTATATCTGTTTTACTTTGTTGACTTTCTCTGTTTGTTGACTCTGTTCAGATTTACAATGTCGGCTTTTACCTTTCACCCCCAAAGTCCACCGGTTTGCTCTTCTACCTGGTGGCATGAGATAAGATGAGTACTACTATGATTCAGAGTTCAAGTTCTTCAATTAATGATTGCTTGACTTAAATGACTAGTTAAAAAAGGATTGATTATAGACACTGTCTACACACTCACCATGAGGCTGGCAGAGAACATACCGGTTTAAATAATCATACAGTTATGTATCATAGGGCGCATAGACTGTGGAAACATATTAGTTTGGCACACTGAAGGCAGTCACTGGATCAACCTCAAGCCTGTATTGGAGACTCTGATAGACAGAGGACACAATGTTACAGTGCTGGTAAACAGTGCTTCTCTGTGCATGGACCCCACGGAACGCTCTCGCTTCAGCTAACAACCCTTCAATGGCTCAGTCTCTGTGGAGGCCTTGGAGGATTGCCTTGAGGAGTTCATACACTTTTCCATGTACGAGATGGACCACCTGTACTACTGGCAGATCCACTGGAGACTTTATGAACTCATACAAAGACAAATTCAGCTAAACATGCAGATTGTGGATGGACTGTTAAAGTCAGAGAGTGTCATGGAGAGACTGAGAGAGGCCAAGTATGAACTTCTATTAGCTGATCCCATTTGGCCTGGCAGTGAGCTGGTGGCAGAGATGCTGGGACTTCCTCTGGTGTACACGTTTCTCTATCGCCCACACTAGGGAGAGGCTCTGTGGGCAGCTTCCGGCCCACCATCCTACGTCCCTAGTGCCATGGTAAAATGAACGGACAAAATGAACTTTGCTGAGACTGATGAATTTCCTGTTCTATGCGTCGCAGGACATGACAATATACAGTCTTTGGCGTGATATAGATGACTACTACAGTGAGGCTATGGGTGAGCTGTTACAGTGTCATTGGATGAGGTAGCCACATTTGATGATAACCACAGAATAACGTAGCATAGTGTATTTATTTAGATTTAAATGTCGGTTCTAATGCAAATACTACTTACATTCTACTGATGTGTAGCCAACAACAACTTGTGCGATGATAGGAAACGCTGATCTCTGGCTGATCCGTACATACTGGGACTTTGAGTACCCCCGACCTTTCCTCCCAAACTTCAAGTTTGTTGGAGGAATCCACTGCAAGACCGCCAAGCTCTTACCAGAGGTAGGCTATGGCAAAAGCACACTTACCTCAAATCAGTATCACTACAAAACATATTAAGTACATCAACATCAATCTGTCCTCACAGATTTCCGTTTGTCTTCTCCGCAGCATCCGTTGCATACACAATGTAATTCTAACTAAGGCTACATAGTACATTATGGTCATGTTTTAGCCATGTCATCTCATAGTCATATCAATGTCATTACGCTCTGGATAAGAGCGTCTGCTAAATGATTCAAATGTAAATGTTTGAAACAGAGCAATACAAAGAGCTAGATATACAGTAAAGTTCTATTTATGGCTCTGTGGTGAAGTGAGAGGATTACTGTCCCATCAGGCCCTGGAGGAGTTGGTGCAGAGCTCTGGAGATCATGGCGTTGTTGTGTTCACTCTGGGGTCCATGATCAGGAACATGACCACAGAGCAGGCGGATAGGATTGCCTCAGCCCTGGGACAGATACCACAGAAGGTCAGAGAGAACCTATAAACCTACTGTAGAACATTCCCTAAGCATGTTTGTTCTATTACTGGTTCCTATTTACAGCAAACAAAGTAGACGTGTTGCATCTGTCTTGTGCAGCCTGTGTAACATACTTAAACAATATAAAATATCATATAAAATATAATAAAGTATAAATAATAACATATAAATAAGTCCCTGTCATGGCCAGATTCTGTGGAGGCACAGTGGGGAGAAACCTGAGACTCTGGCTCCCAACACCAGTGTACAACTGGATCCCACAGAACGGCCTGCTGGGTAGCTATAGGTTTTTTATAACAAAGACAATAATTCATTATTATGCCTGTTTGGTATAGTGCATAAACCAATCTACTCACCAGTGTGATGTTGAACATTATTTGAGACTATCTTTGGAATATCTACATTTAGGAATACTTGTTTCTGTTCTATAAGGCCACCCAAAAACTAGAGCCTTCATCACCCATGATGGAACCAATGGAATCTATGAGGCTATTTACAATGGGGTTCCCATAGTGGGTATTCCTATGTTTGCTGACCAGCCAGACAATATGATCCATATGAAGGCCAAGAGAGCTGCTGTCATCATGGACTTCAACTCCATGCAAACCCGGGAACTTGTGGATGGACTCAATGCTGTGATCAATAACCCATCGTAAGTTGTCCTCATTTTCACAAACATTTATTTTGCTACAGAGTACAGAGTAAATGAGCAACTAGTTTGCTATCACATGAATACACATCTTTATTAAAAACATTAAATAAATAGAAGGCTCTACGTATTCTAGGTCATCTGAGAATTGATCAACAGGTATAGGGAGAACACCAAGAGGCTGTCCAGAATCCATCATGACAGACCAATCAGTCCTAAGGATGAGGCATTGTTCTGGCTGGAGTTCACCATGAGAAACAGAGGGGACAGGCTCCTGAGGGTCCAGGCCCACCAGCTCACCTGGTACCAGTACCACAGCCTGGATGTGCTGGCTCTGCTTCTGGCTGTCCTGCTGCTCCTAACCCTCCTCTTCATCAAATCAGGCCTCTTTTGCATCAGAAGTTGCTTTTATGAAACCAAGTTTAAAAGCACGGCAGAGTGACAGCTTCAGCCATAGAAATACAATGAATAGAATGGACATCTCTATTCACGTCAATTATGGCAATGGGTGGACTGGAAGCCTTTCTGAGTGTACACGTAGGAGCAGGAAATAAAAGCAGTAAGTAAAAACAACATGTGTTGTGATTTGTTAAATCAACTCAACTGACATTACAAAAAATACATTCCATTGCATGAGCCACATCAGTTAACATCATTTGAATGAACATTCTATATTACCATGGAAAGTATTGCATCGCAACACCAGGCAACAATTGAGAGTACACCCATGAGTTTATCATTCAAATTGCCAGGGTTAGAGGATCCTTGCCCGTTCTGTTCATTCTATTTTTTATGGGTTCAGCACCAGGCAATATTATTTCAATACTGTTACTTGACTTTCTTCCTCATCAGGGAGAAGTGATAGCCACCAAACGGAATCAGAATTTTTTTTGTCTCGTATTGTACGTTCCATTTATTTTAGTTCACGTTTGCGTTCATTGCCTGGTTGTAGAGGAAATGACAGGCTTTACACAATTTGAACCTGTTCCTTCAAAAGAACGGTGATGATACATAATTATTGAAATAGTTTATCCTCAGTGACACTGTGGTTTTACGTATCATCACATAACACCTGAAAGTGTTGAGGACTGTAGATAGACTGGGAGACCTGTTTCTTGCACACATTGAGTTTATTGGCTGTTGGACTTGACTCTAACCTCCTCAGGTGTCACACATAGCTATGAAAGCATTATGCTGCAATTCCCATCAACCATGATCATAATAATACCCCACAACAGATTTCTTTACTGTGCTTTTACTTTCAATATATTATTCTTTCCCAGTGTTGAGTGCATCCCCAAATAATAATTACATTGGCATAAGAGACTGAGAAGCATAACATAATTGAACAAAGATTAAACAAAAATGAATTCTATCAAAAAACTAAAATGTACATAAATATAATTTCAGTCCCTCTCTAAGTCCCTCCCAGACCATTTGAAGAAATGAGCCAACAACATTTCACCTTTATACAAATAAGTGACATTTTAACATACATCTCTGTGATTTCATGAATAACGAAGGTGGGCGATGCCAGTTTTATTCAGATCACCATCGTTTAGTTTTGCCATCTTCTTTGACCTTCCACAGCATGAGCTCCATACAGGCAACAGCATCTTCTGCTGAGTCATGGCCACCCACTGGAAGAGACAGGAACAATGCCATAAACACTTACTGCAAGACTAATGTAGGCCTGGCCTGTATATATCTTACATGTATCGGAAAGCCTTGGATCAGGAATGATTCTCACATTAGTGGATACATGTTTTAGGACTGTAGCCTCCTACACAACACAAAATATTATCTCTCAGATTTTCCTTCTCACCTGCAATGTTCCTTTTTATTAGTGTTCTAAGAACATTTAAAAGATGTAGTGAATGGACAGAATTGGGATTGTGAAATATTTTTCATTAAGAACATTCATGCAACATGTCTCCCTGATTTCACCATGATCAGTTTGATGGTATAAAAAACAAACTTTAATGACACACAGTAGATAGACATCCTCCCCACTGCCAGACTTGTTTGTGTTTGACCCACCACTCTCCTGGATGATCCTCCTGAGGTAGTCTGCTGTCAGGTTGTGGAGGGTCATCTTATGAGGCAGGCCCAGGCGGTGGGGGAACGACACAGAGGTGTCCACCACGGTGCCATGGAGCAGCTGAGATAGGCAAGGGGACAAACTTTATGGGCCAGTTTCCCAGACACAGATTAGGCCTAGTCAGGACTAAAAAAAAGCATGCTCTAAGAAGATCGTAGTAATGTTGTTTTATTTGATGTATCGAGAAAAAAAAAGACTGATATTGACTTTCCAATAGTTAAACAATGCAGCGCAACTCACCTTTAGTGCACAGAGGTCAGATTCCAAGCCGTAGCCGATCAGTATAGTCTCTGCACTGACAAAGCTCAGTAGTGTCTCCTGAACGTCTCGGATGGACGAGCTTGTTCCTTTCACATCAGCTTCATTGATGCCTGAAAACCTGAGGAACAGAGAGCAATAATGACTTCCATGCCATCCTTGTCTGAAATACTGGATTAAATAAAGCAGTCTGTCAAGATTCAATATTAATTCTGGAGTGTTGTGTGGCCTTACCTGGTGTTGTAGTCAATGACATCATTATCAGGTCTCACAAAGGTGTCATAGATGACCTGCAAACTGGAGTTGACAACAGTCACTCTGGCCAGCTCCAGACCTTGAGTGGTATAGCACTGAAGAAAAATACATGTATTAGTCATACAATAAACTTTACCAGATCACTAGTGTGGCAGTGTGGACATTGATATTCAAAACACACTGACCCAACCTTAATTGGCATGTCATGCAAAATGTTGCCTACGAATTCCATAATGTGACTGCTGAATCTCACCATTTCACAGTCGACTGAGAACACACCCGGGCATCCCTTGTCAGAGGCAGGCCTAGGAAGGGTACTGACAAAGCCATCCAGGCTAACTGCATCATGGACATGCAGCTGAGGGGGGAGACATGTGTGACCGATTCAAAATGTTTCCTGACATCTTTGAAGGGTCTTAAGGAAAATAAGTGTGATGCACCAGTCATCTTCTTACCTTGAAGACTTGGCATCCAGGGCACCCAGCCACACCTTCACAGCAGCTGTAGCGTGTTTCCACTCCACCTGGAACTGTACAGTAAGAGCAAGTTATTAAATATCTGTATTCAGACATTTAGAACATACCAGAACGTCCTCTCACCCTTCTTCTCAACTCCTTTCCCATAGTGGTAGTTGCACTCCTCCTTGCGAGTGTGCTTTCCCACTTGGTTCACAGAGTAAGTGGCACCACACCGACAGCAAATCCTCTTCAAAGCTTTTTTCCCCCAGAAACATAAACAAAAACACAAGTTGCCAATTCAGGAGTTAAACAGAGCCCTGAAAGCAAAGACATTATAAGGCTGGAGTATGCCCTCTTCGAGAATGGGGAATGATGAAAAGAACAGGCCCATGTTGACTACAATGCCCGAGGTAGACCAGTCCTAGGGAAATGACTCATACCACAGCCCATTGCCCTAAAATATGAACCGTTGAAGCCAGTTCCACTGCTTTCTTTCATTGTTCCCCTCGAATCAGGGACTGATTCAGACCTGGGACACCAGGTTGGTGTAATTAATTATCAGCAACAGAGAAACAGTACTCTGGACCTCCAGGGTTAGATTTGAATACCCCTGGCCTATTGATGTATTGCTTGTACCAAGCATGTAAAATACATGCTTATGACTAAATGTCACATTCCAAGAGGTACATTTTTACATTTGGTCATTACTCAGCAATATAGACCTGAACAATGCAGTGCGTCATACTGTACTCACGATCAGTGATTCCCTTTTTATAGTCTTCACGGTACAGTACGGCACTGCCAGATTTCTCTGGGTGCTGAAGAGGATAGTTATTCTCCGTCAATATCTCCTCTGACAGAATGTGCTCCTTCAAACTGTCATACAATGCAACATCTCCTTCAGCAGAAAATGAATAGGAAAGCTAAATGAGTCATGGAAGTGTCAGAAAAGCAGTCAAGATGATGATATGACACATAGCATAAGAACTTAGAAACTAATGTTATCCTTTAATGAAAATGTGTGTTGAGGAATGCATGATACCATTTGCCCAAAGTGCTTTTTCATTGAGTGGAATATTTCCTTTGGATAGCTGGACATAAGTTTCATTTCCAGCTGCAAAAGAACAGACAAGAAACAATTCAACTAGAGTTGCGAAGCCCAAAATATCCTTTGTTTACATCTTTGTCCCACCACAAGATATTTAACAATATAATATCATACTATTGCAACTAATCAAAAAGCAATTTAGAATACATTCACTCAGTTGCTGTAGATTCGCACCTTTGACAGAGACGGAGCTCTGGTTCTTCAGCCTCTTCAGTGCATTCACTGCAACACTCAGATACTTGAGTTTGTTGATGCTGCGATCATACACAGTCTTCTCCTCAGCAAGAGCCTAAAGTATAAATCACACTGTCACAGCTTCCAACAAAACAATAGATCATGGCAACAACATGTATGACAAATCACATTTAATATAATCATGGCTAATAGAAATGTTGACTGCTCTGGGACAAACCTTTTCAAAAGCATCTTGTACAGTGACAGACGTTTTGAGGAATTCCTCTACAAACAGGTTTACATAGCGCTGCCGTACGTCATGTGGGACTTTGGCGCTGACCTCAGGACGCATCTTGGCTTTACGTTTGGTAGGAATGGGCTGGGAGGACAAAAGCAAAGTAATGACTTTTTACTTGAGAAACATAACAAAAATGACCTTGGCATGCACAGTTTTTTAGAAAACATATGAATGCAAGCTCTAATGAAAATAATCTGCTCAGTAATGTGCTACTGTGTCAATACAAAGAAAACCACTAAAGCCATTTCATTCCACCTCTACATTATGTTGGTACTCACCTTAGCAGGGATATAGGCAGTAGGCTGAGGTTGTACAGGAACAGGGGTAACTGGAGTATGGACCGGGGTATGGACCAGAGTGACTGGAGAATTAGCTGAAGTGATGGGCAGAGTGTAGCTTCCCTCTGGGAGGATGAAGTGCAGGTTGTTGCCCACCTGGATGGCTGTTCCCACAGGTATGACGTTCACACAGGCTAGCAGGGAAAATATATAACCAATAACTTAGTATCATGTACAGATGGAAATAAGATGCATTTAATATAGATGAAATCTTCTGATGCATAACAGACAAAAAATATGTACAATAGGATATACATGCCAACTGACTGGAAGAGTGCATTTTCACCTCAACATCACCCTGTTGTACTTTATCAGTTACAACTTCATCAAATTGCAGTGGTTGGTGGTACATTCCTCACACATACAAAAGTATAGTTTACATATTAAAGTTATGGACTCTTACAGTTTTGCATAGTAGTTTGGTGAGTTGGCTGGTGAATGAGGTATTGAACTGGATGGTGGGTGGCCTGATGACTGGCCTGATGAGCAGGAGAAGGCAGCATCACCATTTTTCTCTGTGAGTTGGAGGAGATGAATGCCTGGCCTCCTTTCAGAGCAGCGGACAAAACGGAGGCCCTCTGCTGCAGCTGCTGGATCTTAGAGGGGTTGGACAACTGGGGGGCTCCTCCTCGGAAAGGAACGATGACCTGGGCTTTGCTTTTGCCCACCGGTGGCTACAGGACAGGAAGGCAGTCAATTACAATAAGAAAAGTTTCATGAATCACAATTTATAAAAGTCAGTCATATGCTTGAGTTGTAGCCTTCAATAGTGTACCTCATTATATCTGGACACATGGGCCACCCTCTTCCTGGGTCCTGGCAACGGTTTGGGTTTCACTGCTAACCCTGGTGTCTCCACATCCACAGCTCCTACCTAAAACACACAATGACAACATTTTCCTATCGCCATTGAACTGTACAACTATCCCACCCAATGTGCGTTTGCATGCACTTACAGGTGTACAAGCCTGGTCTGTCGATCCCTCTTCACCCTTGTTGGCTTCCTCCATGAAGATTCGATAGCATTCCTCCATTGTGTCACTATCAGATAACTCTGAATACTCGAGCTCCTCAGAACTTGAATCAATAACAATGTGTTCATTCATTGCTTCCACAGTAGGCTGCTCAAAAGGAGCAGATTGTAATTCTACTTCATTAGTCCCTGACGTAGTTGGCCCATATAACAGCTGGCATTGGGGGAAACCCACAGTAGTGGCCGCTTGCTCTACAAAGTTTGCTACCGGAACTGGACTAGGCAGGGCAAAATCAAGCCCTGGTGTTTGGCCTGGTATTTTCTGCAGACATGGCACTGATGATACGCTTTGTACAGGTGACCAGTAACTCTGAGCAGAGCTCTGTGCTACTGGCTGCTCACTTCTCTGGGTCTCAATGGGGAGTTTATGGGGGGAGGAGACAGAGGGAGGGACTAAAACATGAGGTAGTGAAGATATATGTCCATATGAGACTTCATTGGGTTGAAGATGGTTACTGTTCTCAACACAGTTGTAGGCAAGCTCACGTTCAAGCAATCCAGGCTCTGCCATCAGTAAGTTGACATCAGTCTTAACTGGCTCATTATGGTGACGTGTCTGTAAGGATGATAGACTCATTTTGAGAGACACAGGTTCTGGGCCACAGTTGCTTTGCGCAGTGGATTCAGCCTCTTGGTAATAAACTATTCTCTCACTTTCACTCCTCAGGTTTTCCAAGCATTTGGACAAGTCATCGAATACACTCTCAGCACTGGGTTCACCTTCATTTTCCCGACTAGCGGAAACACTAGATAGGCCATAAGTGTTGAGGTGATCATCTTTCACAATCTCAGACACTGCAGGTGGGGATAGGACTTCGACTACTTCAGGACCAGGAGTGGACACAGGAAGTGGAATACTAAGTGGAGCATGAGCCACAGTAGGAACAAAAACAGGGTGGACTTCCTCTTTGATTTCCTGTGATTGGTTTGTGGTGATCTTACAGGGCTTCTGAGCCCGACACTTCTTTCTATCGCTTTCCAGAGGTGGAATATCAATGATGAGGACCCCTTCTTCTTCAGAGTCATCAACTAGCTTGTTACTACTAGCTGGTGAGGCAGTGAACTCTTGAGAAGGTGGCTTAGTTTGGTCCTCCTTACAAACACTCTCTCTAGTCCTCTTCACACCTTGCCCACTTCTCACTTTCTGCTCATTACCTGGTTTGTACTCAGAACAACCACTAGATCGCAAAGAAGCTGAGAAGTTGGACAAGGGGTCGTATTCCAAATCAGTCCTGGGTTTGGAGTTGTCAACCACATACTTCCTCCGGGCGGGAGAATTGACTGTAGTTGACTGCCTGTGTGAAGACTTTACGCTATTTCCATTCAGATCTTTACCTGGTGTTTCAGATTTGGCAATCAAGACTTTCTTGGACCCTGTTCTTTCACTGTCCACCTGCACAGTTTGGTAACGAGATAATCTCCTTTGCTCCTTCTCAACCTCATTCTTCACAGTCTCAATTTCTTTGTTGATCCTCTCCAACTCCAAAAGGCAAGGGTCTTTGGCTTCATTGACCTGTGGGACTCCATTGATGGAAGTGGAATGAGTTTTCCAAACACCTGTTCATGGAGAAAAAGTAAATAGAAAACTGATGTCATTAAGAAAATCAAACGATGTAAATTACTACACACATGCCATACTATTTTTCCAAATTGAAGAAAAAAATGCAGCCACCTCTCATAATTCCTTAAAACATGGTCAGGCCAGGTTGATGCACTGCAATTAGGTTATAGGCCGACTTTAAAATAAGTAATCCGGTTTCAAATTGATGGGCTACTGCCCATTTCCACTTGAAAATGTAATGTGGCAATTAACGAGTATGCCTTTTTGGAAAACTATGGCAAAACTAAAGGCAAGCTGAAGATACAAATTCCCCGAAGTATTTTATGTAAATGAATTACAATAAAACCAGACTGACCTGCTGCTGTTACCGGTGACCCATACAGGGTGTTGTCAAACATTCCTCGCTCGTCTTTGTCATGCTTGTACAGACAGTGGGGCCGCTTACAGTGGTCACGTCTGAAAAATGGACAGTCTATTTCAGCGAAGAACCCAATGGAAGACAACATCGACTACTTATAATTTATCTGTACTCCGGCTATATTTAATAACATTTATTCACGCGTGGGCGCTTTCCATCAATTGTCCACTCACAACACTATGCACCTGTCATGACGTCAGTGTTACGTCAGTTTTATAGCATCAGTCGTGGCGCGGGACATTCTGTCAAAAATATTATAGTGGACTGCCATGCACAATCATTTAAATTCATGATGATGATGATCATATGAAATAAGTTCGCTTTGGTAAAGAGTCAAGCTAGCACATTTGAAATGAATTGACAGGGAATCCACCTGTAATTGATAAAGCTTTCCCCAGGCCGAAAATACAAATATGCCGAGTTGCTGGTGCCACCCAGTGGCTGTGCCTGTCTGCTACTCTGGAAGTACTTCAGAACTGTAGGTGGTGCAAATGCGCTTGTTGCTGCTAAAGCCAACGAACCCAGAATCAGACATCCAAGAGACGTTCGTGTGTTGCATGAAAAATCGAAACAACACTCAAACATATTCATATTAGATGTTTGAGTACATCAGAATGTTCATGTTGTTTAGAAATGGACGTGGGTGTTGAGGACATTGATGAGGATGAAACTGACTGGAACAGCATTTACTCGGACTTTGTTCAATCCCCCCATGTTGGTAAGAAAACAACACAAGTGACACCAAATGACGGAAGCAAATTGCTTTGCTTACATTGCATGTTAAGTGTAGTGAATAATACGTGTGTAATGTTATACTCAGTGTGTAAACAGTGGTTCCCTACCTGTTTCGGTTACTGTACCACTCCTTGGTCATGACTCTGGTCCATTACATTAATTAACGTTACACAAGAGTCATTGGACGAAGGTGTGTTCTGTAGGGGGAAGTTTTGGTAAGAGCCCTGATGCTCGGTTTGAACATTAGAATGCATCGCTTGCACTGCGGTTTTGGAAACATAACGGACCTTATTTCATATCAGCGATAAATCATTTTCAAAAAACAAAAGGTTAAATTGATACACACCTTGTTAGTGTTCCCACACGGCAATATATCCATGTTACAGCGCTTGTTTACGGAAAACAGACGGAAGACGAGGCTATCTAGCATGCTCTGACCACTTGTGTGTAAGAGTAACTCGGGAAGTGTAGCGGAAGTGTAGTTTCCTCGTATGGAGGCACCCATAGCTGTATGGATCTGTACAAAACTGCTACAGTAAGTGTAGATTTTTTTGTTTTAATAATTTCTTCTCGCTGATGAAAGATAAGGGCCATATGTTTCGAAAGCCATATTGCAAGACATTATTATTTACGTTTCTAAACGTTAAAACACAGCGTCAATATTGTAATTCACATGAGGCAGTCATGGGTGAAGCTAATGGCTGAGAACCTTAGGGAGGAGGCAGAATGTCGCCTAGAGTTTGAGAGTTACTGTACCAC
Source organism: Salmo trutta (assembly GCF_901001165.1). Classification (NCBI taxonomy): domain Eukaryota; kingdom Metazoa; phylum Chordata; class Actinopteri; order Salmoniformes; family Salmonidae; genus Salmo; species Salmo trutta. The sequence continues at coordinate 26,989,403 of NC_042983.1, read as the reverse complement.
CAACTGAATGTTGCTCTGCCCAGACTACCCAAGCCCAGTGGTTCTCAACCTTTTTCAGTTACTGTACAACCAACTAAATGTTGCTCTGCCCAGACTACCCAAGCCCAGTGGTTCTCAACCTTTTTCAGTTACTGTACAACCAACTGAATGTTGCTCTGCCCAGACTACCCAAGCCCAGTGGTTCTCAACCTTTTTCAGTTACTGTACAACCAACTAAATGTTGCTCTGCCCAGACTACCCAAGCCCAGTGGTTCTCAACCTTTTTCAGTTACTGTACAACCAACTAAATGTTGATCTGGCAAGACTACCCAAGCCCAGTGGTTTTAGAAACATAAAGCCCTTTACTTTCATATCACATAAAACATTATTTCACACTTACTGTCACTGTTTTAACCAGTTGCAGCCAAAAGTATTTTTCAGTGACAACACGTTTCTGGAGGCCTTCTTCCATTACACACAGGTGTTCAGAGCATGCGAGATAGCGAATTAGCACAGGTGGTCCCTCTGTCTTCTGTCTGTCTTCCATAAACACAAGCTGTAAGTTGGAGATATGGCCACGTGGGAACATTAACCCTATAAACAGGGGTGGACTTAGTGTTTTGGAGGCCCCAGTTTTAGCCCCCCCAGATCCCCCCCCTGATTTTTTTTTTACATTTGAATGGGTCTTATAGTAAAAATGTATTACCTTTAAATGTGCCATGAACACAACCAGTTAGGATGTTTTCATCTGATTGTCAAACGAATCACTTCACAAAGTAGGTTACCTTTGTACATTCACCCAAAATAATTCCAGGATGCGAACAGTGCACTGTGCATCCGCCAACTTTCCTTCACTCATGCGAGTGGTTGAAACTCTCTCACCGGAGAAAGCATCTGAGCAAGGGAAACAGTGCCCCTCTGTCTTACTAAATGTATCTGATGCTGTCTGGCCAAAAAAATAGTATGATATGCCATACATGGGCTACACATACGTTGTTCTTAACTGACTTGCCTAGTTAAATAAAGGTTCAATAAAATAAAAAATATATGTCCTCTGCCTCAATGACGATGGCAGTAATATCAGCAGCACCTGTCTTTTTACTAAAGAAATGCATATTGTATCCCCATAGAGTCTAAGGGCCCGAGGCTGAGTTTCTACTAAACTAACCTGGTCGAGAACCAGGGTTCCCTAATACGGGCAAGCCTGGGGAAGTTCATTGTTGAAAAATGGCTAAATAGGGGTGGAGACCCGGTGTAAATCAGTGATGCCTCGGTACACATCAAACCAATCAAATGCCTTGCTTGGGCGGAGCTCCAATAGTGCTCACTAGATTAATGTCGTAGGTGCAACAGTGCCTGACGATTCTTTGGTGAGGATGGCCAGGAAATCGCTGATTTAAAACCCCATCAAAATATGTTGATGTATGCAATTTTATGTATAGAGCACATCACTCTAGTGTCTAATTGGTATATTGTAATTACTTCGCCACCATGGCCTATTATTGCCTTACCTCCCTTTTCTTACCTCATTTGCACAGACTGTATATAGATTTTCTTCAACTGTATTAATAACTATGTTTTGTTTATTCCATGTGTAACTCTGTGTTGTTGTGTGTCGAACTGCTTTGCTTTATTCTTGGCCAGGTTGCAGTTGTAAATGAGAACTTGTTCTCAACTTGCCTACCTGGCTAAATAAAGGTGAAATAAAAATAAATGAAAAAAATTCTAACAAAAGAGAATTATGTTTTTCTTCCAGGCTTTCTTCCATTTTCTGTAATGTTGCAAACTAGCATACAGAACAACTCTCTGCAAAATGTGTCCTTCCCTGTCTGAAAACAGTGGCGAACATAACACGTAGCACCAATGGGCATGGGGGGAGAGGGCTCTTGAACCGTAGAATCCTATCAAAAATCTTGCCGCTGGGAGCCAGCGACTCATTCAAACCGTTTTTGCAAGAAAATATTATCCAGACCTCCAAAGGCGGTGTGACAGCGATGCGATATTGGAGGTATGGCAAAGCGAGACGACTACTACTAAGCTAACATATGGAATTGTTTTAAGATGGTCATAGCAAGGATATTTTAGCTATTTGATTTTAGGACCCCTGTAGGTATAACAAAATATATTTTTAAAGATTTTTGTTATGCCTCGAGTGGAGTATTATTATAATATATTGTTTTATGCTCAGCTCATGAGGCCCCTTGATGTGAGGCCTGAGGCAATTGCCTTTTCTGCCAAATGGTAAGTCCGCTAGTGCCTCTAAAGATGTGTATCAATTTAACGTTTTGTTTTTTTCTCCCTGATATGAAAGATGAGGTTCGTATGCTTCCAAAACTGTACCGCAAGCAGTGCATGTTAATGCTCGGACATAGTATCTGGGCTCTTAACAAAACTTCCTCGTACAGAAGACGCATTCGTCCAATGACTTATGTGTAATGTAATAGAACTGGGAGTCATAATCAAGGGCTAGTAGTACCCCTGAAATACCCCCTCATGTGCATTTTACCAGTAGGTCTATGGTCTCATGAGTCTTCTCAAGTACCCCAGTGGATAGGTTGGGAACCACTGGTGTAATAGCTCTTTCACCTGTAATTGTTCTCACTGTGAAACTGCACTTCTCTCTTTCAGTGATCCACGGGGGCAAATATTGCGATAAGGTACCTGTAACACCAGTACAGAGAGTCATCCTGCACTTTGACCTGGACTGTTTCTATGCCCAGGTTGAAATGATCCGCAACCCAGCACTGCGGAATGTGCCTTTAGGTGATTTATTTTACATACTATTTCTATTTTGTCTCCTATTCTTTGTGTCTAAACGTTTTACTGTATCATTTTTCAACATGTTAATGGAAGCACTGGTTGCGTAACAACTTCTCTCTGGACTCCTTGTAGGTATTCAGCAAAAGTACATCATCGTCACCTGTAACTATGTGGCCAGGGACCTTGGTGTGACAAAGCTGATGTTAGTGACGGATGCCAAAGAGAAGTGTCCTCAGCTCGTGCTGGTCAAGGGAGAGGACCTGACACACTACAGAGAGACATCTTACAAAGTCACAGGTAATCAACTCAGTAACTCTTGAAATGAGTTAACCACCACAAACAGCTAGAACAGTGATGATCTCACAAACCTCAGATGATACATTTATTTTTATAGCCACAGTGTTACATTCTAATGAATTCTACCTTACTATCAGTTTTTTCTTATGGAAAAACTCTCACCTGTCTCTGTGCTTTCCTCCATTCAGAGTTGCTGATGTCATTCTGTCCATTAGTAGAACGGCTGGGGTTTGATGAGAACTTCATGGACATCACAGAGATGGTGGAGAGGAGGATGGAACAGACCCCAGAGTCTGCTCACTATTCATATGAAGGCCACATTTACAGTCTTGACAGTGAGTAGCATAAAGTCTAGCAGCATTCAGACTGGGGACTTATGAAACCAGGATATGGGTTGTGAGACAACCTGTGAAGCTAAATGTATAAACATTTGCATTGCACTTTCAGTTTCCTACAATTTGAGCCACTGTGGGTTTGGATTCTTAATCTTAGCCTTTAGTTCTAAGAAATTCCATGACTACATACTTGCAATCAGGTTGAGATGATGTGAAATTTAACTGTGAATTGTGTATATTTTTGTTTTGTCTACTCAGCCTCAGATGCCAAAGTCATGGTACACCCTAGACTAGCGGTGGGCTCACATATCGCAGCTGAACTGAGAGCAGAGATCCACAGCAAGCTGGGCCTCACTGGCTGTGCGGGCATTGCTACCAGTAAGCTGCTGGCCAAACTGGTGGCGGGCACCTTCAAGCCAAATCAACAAACCACACTTTTGCCAGAGAGTGTGAAAGACATTATGGGCAGTCTAAATGGTTTACGTAAAGTACCAGGTATAGATTTACGCTTTATTCCTAATTTGACTCTCAGCAAGTTATCCAAGTCACTACATGAAGTAGAGTGTAGTGGTAGATTATCCAACCTGTTGTTGATCCGTGTAGCCCCAGCCGTAATCACCTCTGTAGCTGTTGTCATGCCATTCAGTGCTTTACCTTTACCCATTATGGCCCATTTCAGGAGTAGGCCACCAGACTGCTAAGAGGCTTCAGGCCCTGGGATTGGTTGGTGTGCAGGACTTGCAGCTCTTCCCACTGGCTGACCTGGTGAGGGAGTTTGGAGTTTCCACTGCTCAGCGCCTCCAGAACCTGGCTTTGGGCATCGATGACACTCCAGTCACCCCCACTGGTGCTCCACAGGTGTGAGATGAAAACGGATCAATACAATAATACATTTTCAGCTAATACTGTTACAGTGCACATATTGATATGTCTTTCTGTATTTTTTCTCCTTGTCTTCATAACATACCAAGTCTCTTAGCGATGAAGACTCTTTCAAGAAAATGTCCTCAACCAATGAAGTTTGGCAAAAGGTTAAAGATCTGTTGAGTAGCCTTTTAGACAGGTAATCATAGGGTTTGAATTGCAAGGTGCAGAAATGGTTCTCCAAGTAGTGTTTCTGCTCTTAAGTTTAAGCTAAGCTGTCTTGGTTTTAGGATGCATAAAGATGGCAGGCAGCCTTTCACCCTTCGACTGACCATCAGGCGTTACTCTGCAACCAACAAGTGGTTCAGCCGGGAGAGCAGGCAGTGTCCCATCCCCAACCACATTGGGCAAAAGATAACCTCTGGTACCTGTTAAATAATTCTCACACAAATATGGAATATATTTTGTCTGCGAGTCATTAGGAATTGAAACTGCCAATGTACTGCCAATGGCTTCAGCAAATATACAGTAGCTATTGTTTAGTACCTACTGTACTGTGTATCTACATTTTAACTGTACATTAATTTCTAAGTATGGATTTCACAGATCTTGAATGGTAGATCAGTTACTGTGCATTTAGCAGCTAACACCTCTTAAATCTGCTGTGGTGTTTGTCAGGCAGCTGTGATGCTTTGGCCCAGCTGGTCACCATGGCCATGAAGCTCTTCCACAAGATGGTGGCCACCAACAAAGCCTTCCACCTCACCCTTCTCAATGTGTGCTTCAGTAACCTGCAGGCCAAGTGTGCTGCTGTCAGCAAGGGATCCATCGCCTCCTTCTTCACACACAGATCTCCTGAGAAAACACAGGCCTCCTCTCGGTGCCAGGTAAGAAGACATGTAGATGTCACCCATTAGAAGTAAACTAGTATCTCTGTCTCAGGCTTTACCCTGCCATGTGTACTCCTTATGTGTTGTCTTTAGAATTCTGAAAATGTGCATCCTTTCTCTCTCCTTCCCCTCTTGGAGGATCTGTATCAAAGTGTGCTTGGTAACCTCAGGGGACAGGCTGGATCTGATGTTGAAGGTAAGACAGAGGAGTTGACTGGTCAGGATGCATCACACTGGATACCAGACATACCTAGCAACCTTAAGATCAAGCCTTACACACAGTCAACAATGCATAGCCCTGAGGCCTCCCAGCAGTGGCCTATGGTGGGTGAGTGCTGCATAGGTGGAACAGTAGATAAAAGGACCAACAGTCCTGGGATGACAGATGTTCCTCCGTTGCCCCCCAACATTGACCCTGAGGTGTTTAGTCTCCTGCCTGAGGACATCCAGAAGGAACTGTTATCACCTGCCTACCCAGAGACCGCCCATAGGCTCCACAGCCATAGCACTCAGTCCGTCAGACCCACAGTATCTGATCCAGCAGACAGAGCCCACTCATCTCACCACAACCATTCAGAACAGCCTGCCTCTCTCTCTCAGCCTGCTGCATGCAAACATAATGACTCATTTCACAGCACTCCCATAGACCTAAGAGAAACTGTGAAGGGCTTTGACAGACAGCCCAATGCACCGACAACGAACAACCAACAAGAACCGACAGTCTCCTCCCTGCAGTATTCACTCACAGACCTCTTGGAGGAGGGGAACTCCTCTACAGGCCTCGTGTCACAGCGGCAGTCGGCTGACTGTGGTTTCCCAGGAAACGTTGACCCCAAGGTGTTCTCAGAACTACCTCCAGAGGTTCAGAGAGAGCTACTGTCTGAGTGGAGACAACAGATACCTGTCCTTAAGATTTCCTCCTCTTTGAAAAAACAGGGTAAAAGCCCCCTGGCCAGAGAGAAGAAGGCTCCAGCTAAAAGCAGTCAGGCTAATAACTTATTGAAGTATTTCAAACCCAGCTCAGGTTAGAATGTGTCCGTTATATCAAAGGTCACGATGTGGTGTTTAAGAATTTGGACAAATATTCAAATCATTCTTTTTATTTTTTGGATGTTCAGCAAGTGAGATTCATAGTTATTTTAGTCAATGCAAATATAAGGAATTTAATGTTAAGATATAAAAAAAAATTCAAACTGTGTTTTACATTTTGTAAACATATGATAATGTTCCAAGAAATATGTAAATAAAGATAATTTCCTTATTTTATTGTATAGTTTTAAATTGATAAACATTGGAATTTGTTTGCATTACATGTGAGCCTTAAAACGTGGATTTTTTTTCTGTGAAATTCTGCTCCCAGGTGCACAATTCTGTGTCATATGATTGATTAATATACAGTATATCTAGTGTAGACCTTGTATAAAAATGATTTACATACAGTGGATGACACAGTACATGTTAACTCCACATGCCCCCCCACAAGTTGACTTCATAATTATGTCCTAAAACATACTTTTTAGACAGGAAAACTCAGTTTTGAGTATTAGCCAAAGATTAGCCTACTTGTTGAGCTTCCAGAAGAGTAAGCGGGAGAAGGGGCCTTTAAGGGGTTTACAAAGCTTCCAGTTGGCTGAGTTCCACTGAAATCAACAGCAGGACATTATTTGTGGACAGGGCCTCAATCCAGTTTTTCTTTTTTTTTCTCCTGAGAAATACCAGAAAGCACAAGGTCTGTGAACACCACACTCTGTGGTTGTTTTTTTTTTAAGCTGGAAACTCCTCCCTTATAGCATGTGAGAGGGGAAAAGGTTCAATCAACAGCATGTCTCCCCCCACTATGTGTTTACCAAGCACGGGTTGAGCTCCCTGAATGGAAGTTGGCAATACCTCCGGCTAAATCGGTAAGACTGAATTTGTTTTTGTCAAATCTTGGTAAAGTGAATCTAATTATTCAGCGGCATCAGTGTGTGGCATATTGGCTTAATCATCTTCAGGCATTTCATCAGGCATTGTGTTGTCTGTCACACTGTATTGTTGGGGGCTATATCATTGGCCTACATTTTCTGAAAAGGCTACGTGAGACTTTCCTTATGTGCATAATGGCCATTTATCATCATTAGAATTTGCATATTGATTGATTTGATTTTGTTCTATGGCTCTCAAATATTTCTGGCATTACAAACACATGCCACTGATAGAACTCAGGGTTTTTTTTCTGGATCAAAAAGGGGCTGTGGTGGTGGGTGTGGCAAGGTTGGCTGCATTTAGCAGAAAATTTTTAGAGGTCCCCATCTTGGTGTTTTTTTGTTGTTGCAATTTTAGCATTTTTAAGCCAATTTCCTGCAATTCCCAGAAATCCTCCTCCGAGTATGTATGTATGTATGTATGTATGCTCGGAGGAGGATTTCTGAGAATTGCAGGAAATTGTATATATATATTTGTAGTTTTAAAGTTAATTTCCTGCAATAGACAAAATGTTGCGTTTTTTAAGGATAATTGTGGCTCAGTTGGTAGAGCATGGTGTTTGCAACGCCAGGGTTGTGGGTTCGATTCCCACAGGGGACCAGTACGGAGAAAAAATGTTTGAAATGTATGCATTCACTACTGTAAGTCGCTCTGGATAAGAGCGTCTGCTAAATGACTAAAAATGTTGTTTTTTTTAAACAATGCCTGCAATTATATGCATTTTGCCATGATGATGCTGTGTTATTTTAGTCAAGCTCAATAACTAAATCAATACTGTTAAATTCATTGTTTTTATAAATGTTCAATTCCCCTGACTGTTTAGCTTTTATTTTGGTGATTTGTTAGTTCTCAATTATTATATTATAAAACAATATACAGTGTATTCAGACCCCTTGACTTTTACCAATTTTGTTACGTTACAGCCTTATTCTAAAATGGATCAAATTTGTTTTTTTCACCATCAATCTACACACAATACCCCATAATGACAAAGTAAAAACTATTTTTCAGAAACTGATATCACATTTACATAAGTATTCAGGCCCTTTCACTCAGTACTTTGTTGAAGCACTTTTGGCAGCGATTACAGCCTCGAGTCTTCTTGGGTATGACACTACAAGCTTGGCACGCCAGTATTTAGAGTTTCTCCCATTCTCTGTAGATCCTCTCAAGCTCTGTCAGGTTGGATGGGGAGCGTCGCTGCACAGCTATTTTCAGGTCTCTCCAGAGATGTTCGATCGGGTTAAAATTCGGCCTCTGGCTGGGCACTCAAGGACATTGAGACTTGTCCTGAAGCCAATCCTGCATTGTCTTACTATGCTTAGGGTTGTTGTCCTGTTGGACGGTGAATTCAATTGATTGGACATGATTTGGAAAGTCACACACCTGTCTATATAAGGTCCCACAGTTTGCACTGCATGTCAGAGCAAAACCCAGCCATGAGGTTGAAGGAATTGTCCGTAGATCTCAGAGACAGGATTGTGTCGTGGCACAGATCTGGGGAAGGGTACCAAAACATTTCTGCAGCATTGACGGTCCCCAAGAACACAGTGGCCTCCATCATTCTTAAATGGAAGATGTTTGGAACCACCAAGATTCTTCCTAGAGCTGGCCGCCTGGCCAAACTGAGGGAGGAGAAGGGCCTTGGTCAGGGTGGTGACCAAGAACCCTATGGTTACTCTGACAGAGCTCCAGAGTTCCTCTGTGGGGATGGGAGAACCTTCCAGAAGGACAACCATCTCTGCAGCACTCCACCAATCAGGCGGAAGCCACTAATTAGTAAAAGGCACATGACAGCTCGCTTGGAGTTTGCCAAAAGGCACCTAAAGGACTCTCAGACCATGAGAAACAAGATTATCTGGTCTGATGAAACCAACATTCAACACTGGCCTGAATGCCAAGCGTCACGTTTGGAGGAAACCTGGCACCATCCCTACGGTGAAGAATGGTGGTGGCAGCATGTTTTCCAGCGGCAGGGACTTGTAGACTAGTCATAATTGAGGGAAAGATGAACGGAGCAAATATCTTTTTTATAATCCACACGGGAAATGTGTCAGTATTTAATGAGGGCATCTCATTCCTTTTTCAGTGTTTAAGGAATCTGAGTCTCATGACAGGCCTCTTTTAAGTATGACACAGATTGGAAATAAACAAAACATTTGAAATAATCAAGAAGGTTGTGCTTTTAGACTGTTCTCAACTATAATGGGTCAATGGATGTCCATGATGGTAATGATTTAAAAATGTAAACAAATTTTTTGATATTTTCTTCCACTTGATCTTTCAGACTACACGATGCTTTGTCATTTCATTTCTCAAATAAAGAATTACCAGTGTAACTGAATAAGTTAGAGGAGCACAAGTTCTTTGTGCTCTTTTGTATTCTCTCAGAACTATTTGAGAGTATACTGTATGTAGACAATGAAAGAATTTCCTTGCATCAATAGAAGCCACAGTTGAGTTTTCCTACAGCTCACACAAGACAGCCACTTGACTAATCATGTGAAAGCTGGGTGAAGTCATGTGCAAGATCCTCTCTGATCAACTTTCAAAACATCTTTGGGATCGGTGTCCTGTCCATGGGATGGTTGCGCTAAAGTAGGCTAATGCGATTAGCATGAGGTTGTAAGTAACAAGAACATTTCTCAGGACATAGTCATATCTAATATTGTCAGAAAGCTTAAATTCTTGTTAATCTAACTGCACTGTCCAATTTACAGTAGCTATTACAGTGAAAGAAGGCCATGCTATTGTTTGAGAGTGCACAATTTTTAACATGAAAAGTTATTAATAAACTAATTAGGTACATTTGGGCAGTCTTGATACAACATTTTAAACAGAAATGCAATGGTTCATTGGTTCAGTCTAAAATGTTGCACATACACTGCTGCCATCTAGGGGCCAAATTCTAAATTGCACTTGGGCTGGAATAATACATGATGGCCTTTCTCTTGCATTTCAAAGATGATGGTACAATTTAGTTTTTTACAAAGTAACGTTTTTTTTCTTTGTATTATCTTTTACCAGATCTATTGTGTTATATTCTCTTACATTCCTTTCACATTTCCACAACCTTCAACGTGTTTCCTTTCAAATGGTACCAAGAATATGCAAATCCTTGCTTCAGGCCCAGAGCTACAGGCAGTTAGATTTGGGTATGTCCTTTTCGGTGAAAATTGGGAAAAAAAGGGGCGGAACCTTAAGCCCCTGTGATCATGAAGCCACTCACTGGGAATTTGAGCTATGTGTTCTGTTAGACCTGTGTTTGCCTGTTTCTAAATGTTAAGGCAATTTGCAGTATATTGGCTATATTAACAGTACTGTAATTACATTGTATATTTATGACCGTTTCCAAGTATATAATTAAGTAAGGGCACAAATCAAGCCTGCAATGTCCTCAGGAAGACCTGTATAGAATCTTCTGAAGTCCTGGCAATGTAATAGTGACTCAACTGTATTTATTGTTACTAAATAATGGTGAATGTACAACTATTTACAGTAATGTATGTAATGTAGTTGTGTTCTCTATGCAAAAGCATGTTACATGCAAGTAAGAATATGACCATAATATGGTACTTTTGTTTAATATTTTAGGGCAGGTTCAGCACGAGGCTGCACAATGACAATGACTGATTGGGATTATGACTTTCTGATCAAGCTCCTGTCGTTAGGGGATTCTGGAGTAGGGAAGACCACATTCCTCTACAGGTACACAGACAACAAGTTCAACCACAAGTTCACCACCACAGTGGGAATAGACTTCAGGGAAAAGAGAGTGGTGAGTCGTGATGCTTTACTTCAGTGTGTAGCCCATGATGTTCATTTCCAAGATAACATTCATTTTCAGTCATCCTTGCTCCACAACTTCCAATTTATGATAATGTGGTTCTGCAAATCCAAAAGGTTGAACAGTTGATTGTTTTTTGCAAGGAATAGTAGGGTATCAACTCAAATATAGCTGCAAGCAGCGATGACCCGGGGTCCCAGCCTTTCTCGCCTTCTCAAATATTATGCCTTATTTTACAAGTCATACATTTTAGTTCAGGTACAACACCAACAATCCCTCACTGTCTAGGGATGTCTATCTGAAACCGGCAGTGGTGGGATTTGAACCTGGGCTGTCATGTATTACAAGTCGCAGGCACTAAACCTCTGACCACAACAAAAATTAGGACACTGTGGAAGAGCATGAATGTATGTATGAATTGCAGGTTCAAGTCTTGACTCAATCTTGTAACACTAATAAATGCCATTTAACAGGTCACTTTTATCCAAAGCAACTTGCGGTCATGCGTGCATTTATTCTTTACATTTGAGTGGTCGTGAGAATCGAACCCATTATCCTGGCATTGCAACCGCCATGCTCTACGGAGGACCACCATGTGGGTAGCGTGCTGACAAGGTAAAAGGCTGTTATTGTAAATAAGAATTTGCTCTTAACTGACTTGCCTAGTTAAATAAAGGTTAAAGTAAAACAAATACTGTAATGAACTGTACTGTGCTAAACTATGGTGTACTGTGGGGCTCAGTTGGTAGAGCAAAGCGCTTGCAATGCCAGGGTTGTGGGTTAGATTCCCACGGGGTACTAATATGAAAATGTATGCGTTCACTACTGTAAATTGCTCTGGATAAGAGTGTCTGCTAAATGACTAAAATGTACTGAACTTAACAGAACTATACACTACTCATGTTAACTCTCTTGGATCTTATTTCTACCCATTTAAACTGGTCTTGCTTTGGTCGTGGTCTCGATCAACTGGTCCTTGGTCTGGGTGTTAGAAAGTCTAGTCTGGATCTAAAGGGCTCTGGTCCTGACTTCATCTCTGGTACTCGCACCAATTTTATACTCTTGAATCCATAAGTATGGTTACATGCACACAATGATGTGATTATTGTGGATAGTCAGATTAATATAATAATTTGATTAAAACGCGAACAAGCTTTGCAAGAAGAACGATTTCCCTAATAATGCTGTTTACATGGACACATCTGAAATCAGGCGTCCTGATGGCACTCTGATAATGCAGAAAATCGACATTCAAAATAAACATTCTACAACACCGACCATGTTATTTTTGGGAAGCATATTTGATTCTGAGTTCGATCATGTAAAGTTTGTTTGTGAAAACTATGTCTAAGACGCATATATTCAGTTGTTCCGAAATCACTGATCTGCGCATATCAGATACACCGCTGGAATGCCGATTTTAAGGCGTTTACATGACCTAATAATAAGAAAGAACGCTCAGATAACTAGGTGTTTTAATCGGTTGATGCAAACTTCGATTTTGACGTCATGCCGATTAAGATAAACAGAGTAAGGTGTTTACATGACTATTTCATAATCTGCCTACCGCCATAATCAGTTTAATATCGATTTATTAGTGTGCATGTAAACGTACTCCATGTCGATAGTGGACAAGTGCACACTTCAGGTAACATTGTAGAGTATTGAGATGAATGGCCAGGAGGGGGCTCTGTTCCCTCCAAGATTGACTTGAATTGTCAGGCCCGAGCTCACTGAACTTCATTGGCTCACAGCGGCAATGACGTTTAAGAAACTTAATTTATGGAGAATATGACGATATTGGTCTATAGATGCTGTACACCAAGTTTCTGAGAAATCTGTTTAGTGGTGTCTGAGGAGAAGTTGAACATTTTGGGAAAAAAAATCATTTTCAAAATGTCAGATGATCTTCATGGTGATGTCATTGGTCCTAGAGGAAAATGTGTTTATTGGGTAAAGAGAAACCTTTGTACCCAACTCTTTGACAAGGTCAAATGAGGAGGCGGGGCTGACCTTTTGAAGTCAAGTTGTTTATAGCGCCACCATTTAAAAGAACACAACAAATGTATTATTGTTTTTATTTAACTAGACAAGTCAGTTTAGAACAAATTCTTGTTAACAATGACGACCTACCCCGGCCAAAGCTGGGCCAATTGTGCGCCGCCCTATGGGACTCCCAATCACGGCTGGATGTGATGCAGCCTGGATTTGAACCAGGTACTGTAATGATGCTTCTTGCACTGAAATGCAGTGACTTAAACCGCTGTGCCACTTGGGAGCCTGAATTGCACCATTTGGCCGAATTGCACCCGTATTAACCAGATGTATTTGTCCACCAACATACACCATCCCACCAAGTTTGGTCTCTATAGGTCTTACCATTTTAAGAGCTATAGTGCTCCAAAAATAGGATAATAATAATCCTAACAATTCTAATAGGTTTCAAGCTCCTCCGGGGCTTGGACCCCTAATTAAAACAGTACGTTGGATTGGTAAAACAAATTCCAGAGCCAAAGAGTATGTCTTTGGTCCTAGCTCTTGATATGACACTTATTTGACATCTTTCTTATGTCTTCAGACGTATTTGGGGACTGGCTCTGATGGAACAACAGAGAAGACTTTTAAAGTGCACTTACAGCTCTGGGACACAGCAGGGCAGGAGAGGTAGGCCACATAAACAAGCAGACAGTACAATTTGTATCATGTTCAATGATAGTCCACATCCATAGCTTTACCAGTATTTGAACATTGTTGTAATTGTATAAATTCCAGGTTCAGAAGTCTCACCACAGCCTTCTTCAGAGACGCCATGGGCTTCCTGCTCATGTTTGATCTAACCAATCAGCAGAGTTTTCTGAATGTCAGGAACTGGATGAGTATGTCTGTGAATCATCCATTTAGTACATCCTCTAAGAACCAGACCACATTAATCGGGTATTTCACTTTGTATTTGGCATTATCCGTGGTGTAAAGTACTTAAGTAAAAATAGTTTTTTTGGGGTATCTGTACTTTACTTTACTATTCATATTTTTGACAACTTTTACTTCACAACATTCCTAAAGAAAATGATGTACTTTTCTTACTCCATACATTTTCCCTGACACCCAAAAGTACTCATCACATTTTTGAATGCTTAGCAGGATAGGAAAATTGTCCAATTCACACACTGATCAAAATAACATCCTTTGTCATCTCTACTGCCTCTGATCTGGCGGACTCACTAAACACATGCTTCGTTTGTAAATGATATCTGAGTGTTGGTTTGTGCCCCTGGCTATCCGTAATTATATATATATATTTTAATGGTGCCGTCTGGTTTGCTTAATATAAGGAATTATTTATACTTTAACTTTAGATATATTTAAGTATATTCAAAACCAAATACTTGTATACTTTTACTCAAGTAGGATTTTACAGGGTAACTTTTCCTTTAGCTTGAGTCATTTTCTATTGAGATATCTTTACTTTTACTCAAGTATGACAATTGGGTACTTTTTCCACCACTGGGCATTATAGTAAATTATCTCGGTAGCAAGGTAGCTTGCTGTGATTCAAATACGAATTGACATATCCATAAATAACTGAAATGTTATTATGTCTTGCTATGATTGTTCAGGTCAGCTGCAGGCAAATGCCTATTGTGACAGTCCAGACATAGTCTTAGTTGGCACCAAAGCAGACCTTAATGACCTGAGAGATGTACAAGGAAAACAAGCCAGAGACCTGGCGGACAGATATGGGTAAGTGAGATCAATACTTGCTTGCTCAGGACAAAATTCTGCTGCCTCTATGAAATCTGATCTGACCGTACAATGCAATAAAATGGCTGGCTAGTCCTCTTACCATTGGCACGGCTAACTTGTCCAGTGCCTTAACATGAACTGAGGTTGTTTGAGTTCATACCTTCAGCACCACTGTAAAGCATTTATACCGATCCAGATCCAATGCTGGAAACAGGCTCACTATTTTAATACCTCTGTTAATTCACAAGGAAGGAATCAGTGAGCTACTACAAGCCAAGGTCTATGGATCTTCTTAAGCATCTTTAAACTAGAAATGACCCTATTAGAAATAAACCACAAGTTAACTGACCTTAATACATAAACCACAAGTTAACTGTTCTTTATCCATTCATTATAGTGTTCAGTATAATAAGTTACTCCCTTCCTCCTTAGTATCCCCTACTTTGAGACGAGTAGTGCCACAGGGGCTGAGGTGGACCAGGCAGTTACCACTCTGCTGGACCTGGTGATGAGACGCATGGAGCAGAGCACAGAGGGGCCTGCGTCAGAGGCTGCCAATGGGAGTGCTGCCACTAACGACGAGGCTGAAACCTCCACCAGCAGGAGGTGTGCCTGTTAGGATGTAGGGATGTCCATCCATTCAAATGTGTCACTATTGCATCAGGGGAGTATTATTACATTAGAAAGTTCAATTATCCCATACAGTATTTATAGGAAGTGTATTATCCTCTTATGCATTAATGTGTGTTTTTCTGGATTGATAACTGCTGCACTGTCAAGCTATTTATTCCCAACCTGGTCATCATTACTTGCTGAGTCTGTACATGTACTGTATGTTAATGATATGAAACAAGCAAAAGAACACACAATCTAATACTGTAAAATGATTCAAAGTAAATGAAAGCACCATGTGTATGTACATCTCAAACTGATATTTGCAATATGACTATGCTTTGTGTGATTCTAAAACTAATTGGAAGTGTTTAAAAAAGGTTGTATATCAGAGATTTTTTATTTTTTTATTTTATTTGACAGATTGAAGCATTGATGGAAGGAAAATACAGGCACATACATTTATCATTGACAATATATAATCCTAAAAAATTATGCAACAACTCATTAACAATCATGGTTATTTCCTTTTATGCGAATGAGAAAATGTATTATTCTGTTTCACAAACCGAGATAGCAAAGTGCATTACAGGATCCATGAGTTCTATATGACAAGGAGCACATTTGGTGTTTAGCTTGACTATTAGTGGAACAAAATTGTCATGCACATTGAATAAAGTATAGAAAATGTTTAGAGCCCATACATACTGTTAACCCAGACAAAAATTATTTGAATATGTTTTAATACGAAGTCTTCAGAGTAAATGCAGTCATTTTAAATAAAGTTAATGTCCGTTTTACCAATGATTGCCTTTTGACATGAAAATGTCTGGTTGCTTTGTCCTTATCGAAGAAATACATACAAGCACAAACTTTGGGTGATTTGCAATCCTATAGGTATTCAGGGGGTTTATCACTGGCATAGCAACAAAAAAAACGTAGCACACACCCGAGCTTTGGGGGGCCCCAAACCCCCGGAGGTCGGTCGAGCCACGCAGATGGTACTGAAAACATCATAAGCCATTAATAATTTTTTTATTACAGGAAATTAGTACTGCAACATTTTCTCTCAGCCTCGTGGCAGAATGTGTAGAATAGCAGGAAATTAGGTCATGGATTCTTGAAAGTCGGGGAAATCATTGTCCAGCACGAAAAGTTTTTTTTATAGTTGAAAAATAAGTGATTTTGTTGAATTCTTTGATCTAAAATGTACATTTAGCAAAATTATATAAAGAAAACCTTTTTGTGGGGGAATTTTCAATATACTTTCAATATTATTTGTTTCCATGTCTGCTC
Organism: Salmo trutta; assembly: GCF_901001165.1. Lineage (NCBI taxonomy): Eukaryota > Metazoa > Chordata > Actinopteri > Salmoniformes > Salmonidae > Salmo > Salmo trutta. Next base: position 26,972,874 of record NC_042983.1, on the reverse strand, counting down.
TATGCCTGGAAATGCCCTTGTCCCGGAGCAAAGGATTCCAATTTCAAACTCTCCCAAAAAGTGCTTAAAAAATAATGGATATTAATTGAAAATGTATTTTGTTTCTTTCAATAGCCCTCTGTGACTTTAAATAATATTTATCTCAAAACTTGTGTCTGAGATTTGGTCAACTTTGACAGATTTGTCTAAAATCCAGAATTAGTTAGCAATGAGCAGGGTCAGCTATACCATAAAGACCCCTTGTTTTAAGATGGTCATACCAAGGATCATTTAACTATTTGATTTAGAATTTTAGGATCCCTTAAGGCACGAGCGTGCAAAGCTGTCATCAAGGCAAAGGGTGGCAATTTGAAGAATCTCAAATATAACATATTTTGATTTGTTTAAAACTTATGGTTACTATATGATTCCATATGTGTTATTTCATAGTTTTGATGTCTTCACTATTATTCTACAATGTAGAAAATAGTAAAAATAAAGAAAAACCCTTGAATGAGTAGGTGTTCTAAAACTTTTGACCTGTAGTGTGTGTATATATATATATATATATATATATATATATATATATATATATATATATATATATATATATATATATATGATGAAACATGGATAAACAGTCAAAACAATAAAAAGGAAGATTGTTCTGAAGTGTCTCTCCTATATCTGAGAGATAGATATGAGAAAGATCAGGAAACTATTTTTATTTAACCCCTTATTTTAGGCACTAAACTATCTCCATATATACAGTTCTTCCATAAAAAAATTTAACTGGTACCTGCTACTTTCAGACAAGTCTTGTGAGGCTTGTGGGCATCCCAGAGCAAACCAACCAACATGCATGTGTTTGTGAGAGATTCACCTTTCCATAGAGGGGTCATATTAGTGTGTAGCCCAAACTGTTTGGACGCTACTGACAGAAGTTGGCAGATCGGCTGTACCATCTTCAGAGGAGTCCCGTGATGCTTGTCGGGGTTTGAGCAAAACAGAGAACACCATTGTGTTTGTGACTCATCTTTCCATAGAGGGGTCATACTAATAGCCAATCCTTTTGGACGCTACAGAGGTTTTTCTGAGAATATCAATTTTCGGGATATCTCATAGACTGACAAACACCGCTCTAGTTCTGCCACCTTTCACCGAAGATGTGGGAAGGTGACATCTCCGATTCGGTGGATTGAGATACAGCCCATGCAACAAAAAAAAACTGTAGGGTTAAATACTTGTTGGACAATAATTGCACAAATGAAATGCCTTTTATGGTGTCAGATGGAGTTAAATCCAGTTGTTGTATCTTGTAGTTGTATCTTATGAAAAAAATAATAATAATAGATTTTTCCTTTATATAGTACGCTGGCTGCTACTTTGGTTTATCAAAATGTATATTTCAAATGTTATTAATATTAAGACAAATAATTGTGGGGAAAAAGTTGAGATTGTCCCATCTTTCAAGAATCCCTGAGCTCTAAAACAGCAACATTTTCACTCAGCCTCATGGAAAAATGTGTAAAACAGCATGAAATTAGCTATGAAACTTAGACCTTGTGGGGGGACCGCAAAACTGCGCTATGACACTGGGTTCTGTTGGTACCATTCCTTTTGAAAACAAAAGTGTTGGCACATACTAACACACACATTGGACATTTTTCTCTAAGGAAATGTGGGGGAGAATAAATTCCCTTCCTTCATGTGAGCAGTACTATAGTCTTCTTTGGTAATGATCAGGACATGGAAGCAGTCAAAGGAAGACATTCATGGAGGCACAAACAATACTTAAGCCAACATTTCAAATCACGTTACATTCAGATAAATTAACATGTCTAGTTTTAATGGGCATTCGTTGGTATATTTACTTATATGAAATAAACATTCTAAGAGGGAAAATCTAATTACATTTCAAATCTAATCTACATAATCAGGGTATGGACTAAGAGTAAAGTACTACCTAACAAACTAATGGCACATTTGTATCATATATTTGTATTATAATAATGACGGAAAACAAATTGGTATGTTCTAAAATACTTCTGCGGGCATAAATGATCCATTTAAGACTGAAGAACTTGAAAAGAACCAATGATCTGGTTCATGAGGATAGTAAATGTGAACTCATAAGCAGGGTCACCACCTTCCCAACGAGTGCATGTGCTGTGAGTCATGTGGCTATCATGTGGTACCGTTTGAGCAAAGTCGTTGTACAGACATCAATGGTTAAATACTGAAAATGTCCAATCCATACCCAATCCTCTAACATAGTGGAGCTTGACTTGATACTTTTCATATAACATTTTGCTGAGAAGAGTAAAGATAATCTAGAGATATAAAAAAGAAAGTTACATTAGTTCTTTCATTGTCAGAAAGGTAAAACAAATAATTTTGGTCCCAGTGGTTTGATAGGAATTTATGCTTTAAAACAACTTTCATACAAAGTTTCTGGTGATATTTCAATTAAAATATCAGCACAAATACAAATAATAACAAAAAACACCCTTATCCCCTCGAAACATAATCTCCTTCAAACTAGCTAACATTTGTTAGTCTCTTACATGCAATGCCATTCAATAGTGTGTCATGCTCTTTGTACAAGATGCTATAATTATTCATCAAAACATGAATATCTGGTTAAAAAGTCAAAGGAAAGTCTATGTGGTAGAATGCAAAACGTTTCCCTGTGTTGCTACATGGGTCATAACAATAGTGATGTGTTATTGACTAAAGATAGGAAGTAGTGTTCATTTGAGGTGGTTCAATACATAAAAAAATTATATATATATATATATATATATATATATATATATATATATATTACTGTATGCATTCCACTGATTCCCACAATGTGAAGAGTGATTGGTGAAATCCCTTTCACTTTTATCACTATGATATTCTATCGTATTTTGAAAATATAAGATTTGAAGTCATTTGAAACTAAAACAGAACACAGACACCTTAAAAATAAAAGCTGCAATATGTAACTTTTTGGGGACCAGACCAAATTCACATTGAAAACAAATCTAAGAAGCTGTAGATCTGTTCTAGGTGCGTTATTTCTATGCTTCCCGTTCTTAAGTTTTGCATTGCATCTATTACTTTCGTTTTTGTACACCAGCTTCTTACAACTGTTTGCTTATGGAAAATATATTTCACAGAGGTTTGGATGGTACAATGATTATCTACACTATACTTGCTTGTTATCACATAAACTGAAATTAGGCAAACTATTCAAATTTTTGGAACCAGGAAATGACAGAGCCATTTCTGCATAGTGCATCTTTAATTCTTAATCGTAATGATGATGATAACAACAATTTACATGTACTTTAAAGTTTACTGTAATGAAATTCAGTCTATGGCTTGGTGTTGGAATGCAGATTATTCATCCTCAAATTGAAATATTACCAGAGCTATCACCAGAATCCCAATAAAATAGTGGGACTAGGGCTGCAGTATCTTTATCTATATAGGGCAGCAATTGACATACATAAAGAGGCCTTGTAAACAAATCTCATAACAGTGCAGTGTGCTGGCTGGGCCCATTGTCTGTCTACTGGCACCTGTGGTGGTTCACTGTATGCTCAAAAGGGCTGGAAAATAGACTGTGTCTGTTTGCACCTCAGTGGAGGCATTTGAATCAGATTTTTTTTTTTTAAACACTGATCTCAACTCCATCCCTGAGACTAAGCAGAAGAACAATCAAATCCCTTTGAAATAAGGCTACAGCATAATAACAATTACAGTATGCCCCCCACCCGACCCCTACACTATGAAAAACACTGTTTGGAAATAGTGATTATTTTGCATTAAATGTATTCCCTTGTGTTTTCTTGTTGAAATAGGTTATGTGTGTTTTATTGATCTATTTATCCACACATTTATGGTAGCAATGCAAATAAAGTGATGTGAAATATTGTATGATGAGTACTATGATAGTGTGATATATTCAGCAGAACATACATTGTTACATCATCATCAACCAGTAGTCCACATCTGGAATATTCTGCCATGTTCCTCGCAACCCAAAGTGTTAGTGTGAATTACATACATTGGACAAAACTGAGGCAAGATGCAGTGGTGATATGATAGTGTGTTTCTAGAGTGAAAGTGTAATATAAAAGTATTAATTCTAAATCATGCATTGTCTGCTTTGAGTTGCAAAATATATTACGTGAGCACAAGGTCAGCTGCTGTATTGGAGCGTCACCAAATGAATCTCTTAAGCCCGGTCACCCAGGATGGAATGTCTAAGAACAGTGTGAAAGGCTCAGCTTGGTCACACCTTCTCCATGCATCTTGTAGAGCAGCTTAAACTCACTGGGCAGCTGGTGGGTTTCCTGCCACTTGGTGGTGAACTTGGTTCCTTTCTTGTCGTAGTAGTGGTAGGGCAGCTCCTTGCCTGTGTTGGGATCCCAGCCGAAGGGCCAGAAGCCATACAGATGGATCTCCTCACACATGGCCGAGGCCAGAGTGTACATGAGGATACCAGTGCTCAGTCGCTTGAGAGACAGGTTCTTGGTCTTCCAATATCTGTGGGAAAAAAGTCAACACAATAAAAACAATTATGTGTAAGCTATGGACAATGAATTGTTTGACAGAACATCTACACTCTAAAAAATGCCAGGTTAAAAACAACCCAATTTGGGGGTTTTTGTAACCCAGTGCTGGGTAAATAATGGACAGAACACACTCTGGGTTATTTTGACCCAGACAGTTAGGTTGCATGAATAACCCAACATGTTAGGTTGTTGGAATTAACTAAAACATGGGTTAATGTAACCATCAGTTGGATTTATTCACTTTCATGCTGGGTTGATCCAGGTTATTTTCAAGAGGTGTGGCTGTTACAGGCTTTAGTTTTCCCATTAATATTTTGTTAGTCAGTATAGTATGCATTACACCTGAGCTGGTTTATCATCTCGTTAGTGAGAAGGGGTTTCACCTGTGCTGGTCCAGGTGATATTTTAGAGTGGCTGGCCCAGTGCTCCAGTTGTCTTGAGAGATGTGGAGGATTAACACTTTTTGTTGGCTCTCCCTGTTTTCTTCTTGTTCCACTTCCTGCCTTTAAGTTTGGTGTGGGTTTTTATTTTGTTCGCCTGTTCTTGGGCAAATTTAGTGGGCTCTCATTGTAGGTGTCTTTTAGGTCCCAGTTGTTGTTGCTAGTCAACTTTCAGTGGACACCCCCATGAGTGTCTTTTAGAACCACTCCTAAAACCCCACCTGTTTCGTTGTGGTCAGTGACTCTTTGTTAGTAGCCCCCTTCTGTTTCGGTGACATTATTTGGTTTTCTTGCTGGGGAACATAACAAAATGGGGGCTTGTCCGGGATCTTCTTTCCCTTGAGTATTGTAGGCCCTTTCGACCAGAGTGCATAAAAGGATTGGGAAAGAAATGAACATTTAGACCAGAGAGGCGTGTAGCTGCAGCTCACGTCCAAAGTGGTTCAAACTCTGAATATCAGCACGGAGTGGAGGCGAGAAGCTCACCTCCCGGACAATCACTGGTACAGCTAATTTGCTGTCCTAGGTAAAGTATCTAGAAAAGCGAATTTAACTGGGACCATTCTTCTACTCTTCTCAAATCACTGTAGTACGCTACTCTCATCACCCAATGGGAACCATCAACACGGCTGGCTAGCCTATCTTCCAGAGCAAGTGGAAGCAGAGTGAGCTCTGTAGCAATCAGAGCCTTACAAGCGTGCCACAGAAAGGCCTAACACCCTTCATAAGAAGGCCTGGTTCTGACTGAGATAAATGGCAAACGAAGGCATTCACACGTAAATACATTCATGATTTCTTTCTTCAAATGGGCGGTGGTTCGTGTTTAAAGTATATGATTACTGTGAGAGAAGTATCTCTCTCTCTCCCTTCCTCTCCATCTCCTTTGTAACAAGCCACCATATGTTGTGTCAGTCCGCTCGGGACCTGTTTGTAATGTGTTAAGTGTGCATGTTTATCCTTGTTATCATTTAGTTAGCTAGTAAATAAATAATTCAACTCATTTGTGTAGTAATGAATCATAAGTAAGGCTGGGTTTTTTGCAGATGCAGGAGGTTATGACTGTTCAGAATGACGATATGATTCGAGGTTATGACTAATAGGTTGACTGTTTCATGGATGTGATAGGTAAAGACCTTTAGAGTTTAATTCTGGAGATGGTAACTCTTTAAACAACCGCTCTCATGGTGCCCCAAATTCCTAATTAGTTAATTGTTACATGATTCATTTAATCGGGTAACAATTAAACATAGTTAGTTGATTAGATAAATAACAGTCATCAGATTAATGAAAGTAAAGTCACGACACCAGACTAGAACAAGAATGCCATTCGATGAAGTGATTAAGAGATTAAGAGAGATGGATCTGGAAGTGCTCCGAATCGAATCAGGCTATCCTGCACCCTCAACAGAGTTTGATCTTTGTCGGAACAGCCGACTTATCACCTTTCAATGAAAAGGAGGTGGATGTATATTTTACTCTGTTTGAGCGGATTGCAACATCCCTAAAATTGTCGCGAGACATTTGGTCACTGCTCCTCCAAAGTGTTCTTGTGAGTAAAGTCAGAAAGTGTACGCCGCTTTATCTCTTGACCAGAGTTCAGATTATGAAACTTTTAAAGCTGCTATCCTTCAGGCTTTCGAGTTGGTCCCAGAGGCATACAGACAACAGTTCCGTAAATTATGAAAGACAGAATCACAAAGCCATGTTGAGTTAGCAAGGGAAACGGCATGTCTTTTTGATCGGTGTTGTGGTTCTCAAGAGATCAAGGACCTTGAGGATTTAAAGAAACTCATACTTCGAGCAATTCCAGAATTGGCTTCACAAAAGGGTTGCTACCTACAATACATTTATGAGCAGAAGGATCTCACTCTTAAGAAAGCTGCAGTTCTGGCAGATGAGTTTGTGTTGACACAAACTACTTTCACAAATAAAGCACCCAGTAGTTATCCCTACGCAAAAAGCAATCCAGAGAAGTCACCTCCTACCGCAACGTTTCAGTCCTTTTCTACAGTGCCCAAAGATAAAATCATCAGAAAACATTTTTTTTTCTATCCGACAGTTTGTAATTACTGTTGTGAGAATGAGAAAGAGAGAAAAAGCTGTTTCTTACTATGGGAGCACTCCAGCCCATTAAATAAACAGGTGTGCGCCTTTCCAAATAATGTCCAATCAATTGAATTTACCACAGGTGGACTCCAATCAAGTTGTAGAAACATCAAGGATGATCAATGGAAACAGGATGCAACTGAGCTCAATTTCGAGTCTCATAACAAAGGGTGTGAATACTTATGTAAATAAGATATTTCTGTTTCTTATTTTTTATACATTTGCAAACATTTCTAAAGACCTGTTTTTGCTTTGTCATTATGGGGTATTGGGTGTAGATTGATGAGGGAAAACATTTATTTAATCCATTTTAGAATAAGGCTATAACGTAACAAAATGTGAATACTTTCCGAATGCACTGTACTGTATGTACTTAAAAAATATATACAGTACCAGTCAAGATTTTGGACACACCTACTCATTCAAGGGTTTTTCTTTATTTTTACTATTTTCTACATTGTAGAAAAATAGTGAAGAGATCAAAACTATGAAATAACACATATGGAATCATGTAATAACCTAAAAAGCGTTAAACAAATCAAAATATATTTTAGATTTTAGATTCTTCAAAAAGTAGCCACCCTTTGCCTTGATGACATTTTTGCTCACTCTTGGCATTCTCTCAACCAGCTTCACCTGGAATGCTTTTCCAACAGTCTTGAAGGAGTTCCCTCATATGCTGAGCACATGCTGGCTGCTTTTCCTTCACTCTGCGGTCCAACTCATCCCAAACTATCTCAATTGGTTTGATGTCGGGGGATTGTAGAGGCCAGGTCATCTAATGCAGTACTCCATCATTCTCCTTCTTGGTCAAATAGCCCTTACACAGCCTGGAGATGTGTTGGGGTCATTGTCCTGTTAAAAAACAAATTATAGTTCCACTGAGCGCAAACCAGATGGGATGACGTATCACTGCAGAATGCTGTGGTACTGTAGCCATGTTGGTTAAGTGTGCCTTGAATTCTAAATAAATCACATACAGTGTCACAGAATCTCAAATATAAAATACATTTTGATTTGTTTAACACTTCTTTTGGTTACTACATGATTCCATGTGTGTTAACACAGTTCTGATGTCGTCACTATTTTTCTACAATGTAGAAAATAGGAAAAATAAAGAAAAACCTTTGAATGAGTAGATGTGTCCAAACTTTTGACTGGTAATGTAACCAGTTGCTGATGTGTCAGACAAAGGCAAAACACCCTCCAAAATGAAGAACTGGGCTGCCCCAGTATCTCGCAGTATCTTCACTGGCTGCTTAACAGCATCTGCAGAGACACAAACCCGTCTGAAACAAAGGGTTCATATACATCTGATACAAAATCTTGTTTAGGAGATACACCAGTTCCAACCAGAGACTTAAGCGTCCCACCACAACAACATCCGGTGAAATTGCAGAGCGCGAAATTCAAAATATAAAAATCGTAATATTAAACATTCATGAAAATACAAGTGTCTTACATCGTTTAAAAGCTTAACTTCTTGTTAATCCAACCGCATTGTCAGCTTTATGGCAAAAGCATACCAAGCGATTATCTGAGGACAGCGCCACAATCACAAATAGCGATACAATAAATCACTTACCTCTGAAGATCTTCTTCTGTTTGCAATCCCAAGGGTCCCAGCTACACAACAAATGGTTGTTTTGTTCGATAAAGTCCTTCTTTATATCCCAGAAATGTCAGTTTAGTTGGCGCGCTTGATTCAGTAATCCACTCGTTCAACATGCATACAAGCGAATCCAAAAAGTTACCAGTAAAGTTTGTCCAAACAAGTCAAACGATGTTTCTAATTAATCCTCAGGTACTCTAATATCTAAATAAAGCTAACATTTAAGATGGAGAATAGTATGTTCTATAGGGAAGATAAATAACAAAGAGCGCGAACCTCATTTACGCGCACAACAAGACTACTTTTCTAATGAAAGACACCTTGGAAAAACTACAGCTACTTGTTCGTTTTTCAAAAATCAAGCCTGAAACCCTTTCTAAAGACTGTTTATCTAGTGGAAGCCATAGGAACTGCAATCTGAGAAGAATTCTTTTGAATATCCCATAGGCTTGCATTGAAATGGCCTGTGACCTCAACAACAAAAAAATCTGGATGGATTCTCCTCGGGGTTTCACCTGCCATATCAGTTCTGTTATACTCACAGACATTATTTTAACAGTTTTAGAAACTTCAGAGTGTTTTCTATTCAATGCTACCAATTATACGCATATCCTAGCTTCTGGGCCTGAGTAACAGGCCGTTTACTTTGGGCACGTCAGTCATCCGGAATTCAGGATACTGCCCCCTAGCCTTAAAAATGTTACTTCTTTGGGCTCAAATCCCGTGGATCGATTTGACAACATCCGGTGAAATGGCACTTTCATACAAGTGCAACACACCAAATTAAAGATTAATTTCTCGTTAATCTAGCCACCGTGTCAGATTTCAAAAAGGCTTTACGGCGAAAGCAAACCATGCGATTATCTTAGGACAGCGCCCCGCATACCAACACATGAATATCAGATTTCAACCCGCCAGGCGCAACACAAAGGTCAGAAATAACGATTTAATTAATGCCTTACCTTTGAAGAACTTCTTCTGTTGGCACTCCAATATGTCCCATAAACATCACAAATGGTCCTTTTGTTAGATTAATTCCGTCGTTATATCTCCAAAATGTCCATTTATTTGGCACGTTTGATTCAGAAAAACACCGGTTCCAACTCGCCCAGTATGACTACAAAATATCTCATAAGTTACCTGTAAACGCTGTCCAAACATTTGAAACAACTTTCCTAATACAACTTTAGGTATTTTTTTATGTAAATAATCGATAAAATTTAAGAGGGGATAAACGATGTTCAATACCAGATAAAAACAACGTGAAGCGTGTGACCTGGAGTGCGCATCAAAACATTAGAGAGCACTCGGGTGGACCCTCATTCTGAACTACCGTACTTCTTAATTTCTCTAAAGAAAAACATCAACCAATTTCTAAAGACTGTTGACATCTAGTGGAAGCGATGGGAACTGCAAGCATGTGCCTTATAAATCTAGAAAACCCATTGAAAACACTGTCACCTCAAAAAAATAATTTCCTGGATGGTTTGTCCTCGGGGTTTCGCCTGCCAAATAAGTTCTGTTATACTCACAGACATAATTTTAACAGTTTTAGAAACATTAGAGTGTTTTCTATCCAAATCCACCAATTATATGCATATCCTAGCTTCTGGGCCTGAGTAGCAGGCAGTTTATTTTGGGCACGTTTTTCATTCAGACATCAAAATACTGCCCCCTAGCCCAAAGAAGTTTATATAAGGTCCCACTGTTGACAGTGCATGGCAGAGTAAAAACCAAGCCATGAGGTTGAAGGAATTGTCAGTAGAACTCTGAGACAGGATTGTCTCGATACACAGATCTGGGGAAGGGTACCAAGAACACAGTGGCCTCCATCATTCTTAAATGGAAGAAGTTTGGAACCACCAAGACTCTTCCTAGAGCTGGCCGCCTGGGCAAACTGAGCAATCGGGGGAGAAGGGTCTTGGTCGGGAGGTGACCAAGAACCCGATGGTCACTCTGATAGAGATCCAGAGTTCCTGTGTGGAGATGGGAGAACCTTCCAGAAGGACAACCATCTCTGCAGCACTCTACCAATCAGGCCTTTATGGTAGAGTAGCCAGTTGAAAGCCACTCCTCAGTAAGGCACATGACAGCCCGCTTGGAGTTTGTCAAAAGGCACCTAAAGGACTCTCCGACCATGAAAAAAATGATGAAACCAAGATTGAACTCTTTGGCCTGAATGCCAAGCGTCACATCTGGAAGAAAACCTGGCACCATCCCTACGGTGAAGCATGGTGGTGGCAGCATCATGCTGTGGGGATGTTATTCAGAGGCAGGGACTGGGAGACTAGTCAGGATTGAGGGCAATAATGAACAGAGCAAAGTACAGAGAGATCCTTGATGGAAACCTGCTCCTGAGCGCTCAGGACCTCAGACTGGGGCGAAGGTTCACCTTCCAACAGGACAACGACCCTAAGCACACAGCCAAGACAATGCAGGAGTGGCTTCAGGATAAGTCTCTGACTGTCAAAGGTGCTTCAACAAAGTACTGAGTAAAGGATCTGAATACTTATGTAAATGTTATATTTCCGTTTTTTTCTTCTTAAAACCTACTTTTGCTTTGTCATTATGGGGTATTGTGTGTAGATTGATGGGGGGAAAAGCAATTTAATACATTTTAAAATAAAGCGGTAACTTAACAAAATTTGGAAAAAGTGAAGGGATCTGAATACTTTCTGTATTCACTGCATATTTAACAAAAACAAGTGGCTGTTCAGTCTGGCATTGAATTATTGACAGCCAGTAGACACAATGTTTATATTGGAGAAGGTGACACATTTAAGTAGGGATGCATTTAAGTTGATCATGTTGTGAGATGGTAGTTATTTTCTGTTGGTTGAGAACAAACTTGTCCAACAAACATATAGGATATATTTGTTGTCTTATTAAGGGGAAGGTGTTACAGGCTTTGATTTTTCCATTTATATTTTGAGGATGCATGCTAGAACATGGGGCGCACTGATTGGTGTCACCTCATTGTCATCTCGTTAGTGGGAAGGTGTTTCACTTGTGCTGACCCAGGTGATATTTACGAGTGGCTGGCCCAGTGCTCCAGTTGTCTTGAGAGATGTAGAGAGTTAAAACAATCCTTTATCTGATCTTCCCAGTTTTCGTTTTGCTCCCATTTTTGTTTTGCTTACTGTCTTACTGGTGTGTTTTTTTTTGTTTGCCTCTTGGGCAAATTTAGTGGGCGCTCATGATGGGTGTCTTTTAGGTTCCAGTTGTTGTTGCTAGTCAACTTTCAGTGGACACCTCCATGAGTGTCTTTCAGAACCCCTCCTAAAACCCCACCTGTTTCATTTTGGTTGTGGTCAGTGACTCTTTGTTAGTAGCCCTTCTCTTTGAGTGACATTATTTGGTGTTCTTGCTGGGGAACATAAAAGTGGCTTATTAGAGGCCTAGCAACATATGATGCAAAATGCATCATACAGGCTGTATTTTTGAATTTTGAAAGTTATATATCTTAACTTGGTTGCTGACATACAACACATTTTGAGACAATATCAACAATGGACTAATGAAACAAATACCAAAATATGTTTTTGGGTTGGAGTTTTCCTGTAAGCCTTCTGTAAGCCTCATAAAAGCTTGAAAAGTGTTTAACGGTAACATCCGGTATAGAACAGATGAACAGGAATGACATTTACTATCACCGGTGGCCAAAAAAACCCACCTAAAAGCCACGCCCCTATTAATGCATACCTCTGTTGGGTTATATCTCAATAACCCAGCATCAACAACCCAACCTTGCTCTTTTTAAAGAACACAACACAACTAAGTGACCCAATGCCTGCAATCCAGCATTTGCTTTAAATTTACAGTTTGTAGTAACAATGGTGTCTGAAAGTGAGAACAAAACCACCCATGACTGCCCTGATGCCCAGAACTCTGGCACAAAACTCAGTCCCTCCATACTTGTTGACATCCTGCATGATGTTTCCCGGCCAGGCCAGCTTGATCTTCAGCTGCCCCTTGTGCTCAACAAAGAAGTCCACCAGGGTCCGTGTGACGGTGGCCGAGGTATGGAGGAAAAACGCAGGGATCCACAAAATGGCCCCCTCCAGCTTCTTCAGGTTGAGAAAGAAGTTGTTGCGGTCCTGGATGGTCAGCAGATTGTTGTAGTACCTCTCCAGGATGCTGGGGTTAAAAGTGGTGAGGTTGGTCTTCCGGCCCACATCCTTGTAGTAGGAGTCGGTAGGGGCGAAGTTGCAGCGGAAGATAAAGTCGGCGCTGTCGATCTCTGGCCCACAGTGACTGCCTGTCAGGATCCCACTGTTACCCACCACGGCACACACGTTGTAGTGCTTGTTCTGGATGGGCGAAGCATCAGGAAGCAGTGACTTCAGGTTGTTGTTTATGGAGAAGACATACTTGTGACTGGAGAAGTCGAAGTGCATCAGCTGGCCGACGCGTACACTGTTCTTGGTGAGGGAGAAGTTGTTGGCCACATCAATGTAATGGAAGATCTCTTTCCTGAAAGGTAGTTAACAGATAAAAATATCAGCTCACAGCTGCTGTTTCTACAAAATGTAGTTGTGTTGCCAGCTGCAAATGGCAAATAAACTGTCATGTTTTACTAAACACAAACAGTATTCTGTTAAACTGCTTTACAAACAATATAAAAGTTTCTACAGATTATTACAGATGTCCCACATAATCATAATACCTTTGCTGATAAAAAGCTGTCCTATTAAATTTCCATTTGGATGGTTTCCCTTGCAGCTCCTCATTCAGAGCATGGGTTAATGGGATGAAGGATGGGTCCAGGAAATTCAGGGCAAACTGTGACCTGAGAGGAAGAGGGTTTCCCTTAGTAAAGACACTGTTGATATTGTCAGCATGTACTGTAAGCATTACAGTGAGTATCATAAGTATTCACCCCCTTGGATTTATTCACATTTTATTGTGTTACAAAGTGGGATTCAAATGGATTTTATTTTATTTTTTTGTGAACAATCTACACAAAATACACTGTAATATCAAAATGACAATTTTTTTTAAATGTCTTCAATTTGAAAATGTTATGAAAAATGAAACACTTGTATACATTGATTAGAAAAGTATTCACCCCCCACCGAACCAATATATGTTAGAAACACCTTTGGCAGTGATTACAGCTGTGAGTCTTCTTGGGTAAGTCTCTAAGAGCTTTGCACACCTGGATTGTGCAATATTTGCCCCTTATTCTTCTACATTCTTCAAGCTCTTTCAAGGTGTTGGGGGTCATGACTAGACAGCAATTTTCAAGTCTTGCCATAGATTTTCAAGCAGATTTCAGTCAAAACTGTAACTTGGCCACTCAGGAACAGTCACTGTCTTCTTAGGAAGCAACTCCAGTGTAGATTTGGCCTGGTCAATGTCCTGCTGAAAGGTTAATTCCTCTCCTAGTGTCTGGTGTAAAGCAGACTGAAGCAGGTTTTGCAATAGGATTTTGCATGTGCTTTGCGCAATCCCATTTCTTTTTATGAAAGTAAGGAGGCAGATTTGCCCCAAACATAACAATTTGCATTTAGGCCAAAAATTATATTCCTTTGCTGTGTTTTCTTGCAGTATAACTTTAGTGCTTTGTTGCATACATAATGCATGTTTTTTAATATTTGTATTCATTATATTTACTATATATTGTTATTTTCAATCATTCAGTCATTTAGGTCATTATTTTGGAGTTGCTACAATGTTGTTGATCCATCCTCAGTTTTCTCTCATCAGTCTGTAGCTCTGTAGCTGTTTTTCATGGTGACATCCCAGAGCAGTTTCCTTCCTGTCCTGCAGCTCAGTTCAGAATGATGACGGTATCTTTGTTGTATCTGAGTGGTTTAATACACAGCTTAATTATTAACTTGACCATGCTCCTTGACCATGCTCCCTGGTCTTTGTAGTTGAATCTGTGCTCGAAATGCAATACCTGACTGAGGGACCTTAGAGAGGTTGCATGTATGGGGGACAGAGTAGTCATTCAAACATCATGTCAATGCCTGTTATTTCACACAGAGTGAGTCCACGTAACTTATTTGTTAAACCACGTTTTACTCCTGAACTCATTTAGGCTTACCTAAACAAGGAGGTGAATACTTAAGCAAGACTAACATTAGCCTATATTAGTTAATGATTTTGTATTAATTTGGAAACATTTGTAGAATTATATTTTCACTTTGACAATATGAAGTCTTTTGTGTAGATCAATTACAAACCATGAAAATATTATCCATTTCAATCCCACTTCGTAAGGCAACATAATATGAACAAAAAAATCAGAGGGGGTGAATACTTATGGACATTCAATGATTCTACAGTTGAATTTTCATAATTTTTTAAAATGTAATTGATGCTGGATTTGCATTAGATTAGGCTACAGTCGCGTGCAGAGGAATATTTTTTATTTCGATTATTTGTCCAAGCCCATTCAGTCCGTGCTATCCGGGATCAGTGGGACGTCCCTACCCCATTGAAGTTGACTTTTAAACTGGTTATGTTAAGGATTAAGGTTAGGGTAGGGGTTAAGGGTTTAAGGTATGGACGTCCCAAGGATTCCAGATAGCACTGACCAAAGCCCATTTACGGCATACATTCAGACGTGGGTTTGTCACAATTGGCAAGATTCGTTCACTCAGCACCTTGGACAGTTCTCTTGTTTGAAATCCGGCTCCATGTGGAGCAACGATTTGTTGTCACATATGGCATTTTTTAACATTTAAACACTAACCTCCTGTCAATGATTCTACAGTTGAATTTTCATTTACAAAAAAGAAATGTAATTGATGCAGGGATTTGCATTAGATTAGGCTACTGTAGCGTGCAGCAGAATATTATTTATTTGTATTATTTATTAAGGCCCTGATGCAGTTAGCCATATTATGCCATAGCCTACAGAACAATGTGGCCATAAACAATCATAAAGATTGTTAGGAACAAAATTGTCACGCATGCGCCTTGTCGGTGACATAAATCACATCTTATTTGACAATTTCAGGTGGTTTGAGTCATGTCAAAATAAAAAATAATGAATTTCAAGGTCTTGATTTAGTCTACTCACCGAAATCCTGCGTGGAACATTATCCGTGGTGGTCCTCCCATGTTGTCATATTTTGTGGAAGATAAGATGCTGTCCTTTCTAATGGACACATAACTTATTAAGGATAAAATGAGAAGAGCGACCATCAATATGACCAAACCCAGGGCGTTTGAGATGCGGACCATCTTGGAGCGTTTTCATTCCTTGAAGAAAAGCGATTAAAATGTGCGAGCCTTCATCACCTCGATTCGAGATGCTGATTTTGGCTATACGTATTGGTATTATGATAAAAAATAAACATGCTTTCTCATGTAAAACGGACGGCAAATGTGCACTGCGGTTGAGAGGGCAGGATAGTCATTGGATGGCAGTCGGCTGCCTTGGCGATCCGTCTTCGTGCATTCTCATCATCCCTGCCTTGGCTTCGCGCTGAAATGCAATTTCTCTCCAGCCAGATTAATTCAATTAGGGCGATGCATCTGAAATTCACGTCAACGCATCAAACCAGCAAACATCTCACTGCTCTGTTACGCACCCTTTCCTCAGGAAATAATTTCACATATTTCGGTGTGTTTGTTGAGCCAAGATGAAAAGAAGAACCTAAAAGTGTCATGGCTGTATTATAACTCTCTGGGGTTTACAGATGGGAGCAATTAACTTAGTGGTATGCATACCATCCAAGATTACTTGCTGACTGTATAAAATACTGCAGCAAAAAATATTAAGCAAATGTGGAACCCTGATCAGCATCGCAATTAGGCCTGGCTTGCAGTCAGAGTTCCAATTCATCCCAAAGGTGTTCAATGAGGTTGAGGTCAGGGCTCTGTGCAGGCCAGTCAAGTTCTTCCACGCCGATCTCGACAAACCATTTCTGTATTGACCTTGCTTTGTGTACAGGGGCATTGTCATGCTGAAACAGGAAAGGGCCTTCCCCAAACTGTTGCCACACAGTTGGAACCACACAATCATATAGAATGTCATTGTATGCTCTAGTGTTAACATTTCCCTTCACTGGAACTAAGGGGCCTGCCCAAACCATGAAAAACAGCCCCTCCTCCACCAAACTTTACAGTTGGCACTATGCATTTGGGCGGGTAGCGTTCTACTGGCATCTGCCAAAACCAGATTAGTCTGTCAGACTGCCAGATATTGACGCATCACTCCAGAGAATGCGTTTCCACTGCTCCAGAGTCCAATGGCGTCGAGCTTTACACCACTTCAGCTGACACTTTGCATTGCTCATGGTGATCTAAGGCTTGCTTTCATGAAGCTCCAGAGGAAGTTATTGTGCTTACGTTGCTTCCAGAGGCAGTTTGGAACTCGGGAGTGAGTGTTGCAACCGAGGACAGACGATTTTTACGCACTTCAGCATTCGGCGGTCCTGTTCTTTGAGCTTGTTGGACCAACCACATCGTGGCTGAGCCGTTGTTGCTCCTAGACATTTCCACTTCACAATAGCAGCACTTACAGTTGACTGGGGCAGCTCTAGAGATTATGGAGATTGCATGGCTGTGTGCACAATTTTATACACCTGTCAGCAGCAGGTATGGCTGAAATAGCCAAATACACTAATTTGAAGGGGTGTCCACATACTTTTGTATATATAGTGTATGATTCATTCGTTAAACAAAATTAACAATAATAGGGAATACACAACAGGTTTAAAAATACTATTTTATTTGTAGGGTTCTTGGTTTGTGGTTCATTTCTAACAATATGTTGATATACAGTAACATAAGATGGCCTATTTACAAAGCATGATACAACTTTCTTCATTTTATGTACATTGTTAAAATATAAATATTTTGCACATGTACTGAATCTCAATAGACAACAATCACCATCATTCTCTAACACAATCACATTTACATACAAGTCACCATTCATAGAATACAGTATCATCCTGCATAATCTTACAAACACATTACAATAACGTGGTGTATAGGAAACCTTTACATGAATATTATTCTATAAAACAGGTAGATTTTTGCACAAATGTACCAATATGTTGGGTATTTCCCATTAAACAGTCAGTGCACAGGTTTGACATCCTAGGAAGAAAATAACTTCCCCGTTGTGCTTAATGTCACCTGGAATGTGTCAAATTTGGACATAGATTGACACCAGCAACATCTTTAAAAAGGCTTTCAAAGATCTTATTGCCAGTCAGCTGCCAACATATTGCAATTTAAATCTCACTCAGATCTAAAATCAGAACAAAAGTTTAAAAACAGCACATGGACTAACACAGGCACTTGATAGGGCCTGTTGTTCATTATTTCAAGAATACATATGTATGTAGCAGAGGTGGTTTGTTGGACTACGCTCCCGTGATCAGTAACCTAGCTTTAGACAGGAAGACTTATGTCCACACCTAGGCTTTAGTGGAGAGGGCTAACCAGGCTCGCAGGCAACCCGAGTTTGATACCAGTCTGTCACACATACAGTATGCTAAGTGAGAGAAACAATTTAGTTCTGAATCATGACTACAAGGAAGGGGAAACATTACATTTAGGGAAAGTTACAGTTAGCACCCTGGTTACACATAATCTCAATCACAAGTTTGAGCTCATCAAGAGGGAGTATCATTTTCTGCCCTGGTTGCGAAACTCTACGGGGAAGAAGGGTCCCTTTTCGTCGCTGCCAGGAGAGCTGCACGGGCTGTCCTCTTCACAGCTCATGTCCTCACAGGAATCCTCACTAAATATACATAGGGGAGAACAGATGTCATCATTACTGTCGTCAAGTCACTGTTCCACTGATCTAATGTTATGTTTTTCTTCTTCCCTGAAACATCATAGCAATGCTGTACAATGTAGAAGTAATGTGGTGCATTATGTTACAGTTCAATAATGAGCCTTTATATACAAACACATTAGCTCTAGTGATATGAAATATGAATATTATTATACAGTAAAGTGCATTAAAGGGGCTGTTTGATTACCTCTCACTTTCACCCCAGCTGCCCTCTGGAATGGTCGGCAGTTCAGGGACACTGAAGTTATTAGCGTGCAAATTTTGGGCAGTTCGTCTGGACACAATCCACACCAGTTTTTTGTTGTCTGGTTTGTTACATTCACTTGAGCTGTACTCAGTCATGCATTTGGCCACAAGTCCCCTCCAGTAGAGTAACTCACTGTCAACAATCTGTGAAAGAAATAAGAAACATCTAACAGAAGACAAATAGAATAGTCTTGGAAAATGTTGTCTCAGCCAAGTCAGAAGGTGCTAGTTTTCAAGTAGCATGTTTTCCTTTGATGTCACTTGTTTAGTGGCAGGGTCAAGCTACTGTATGTCAGTCTCAGTGGGTCTTTGTATTATAAAAATATAATACCTGTCATACATACTGAGGTCTGTAATTAAACTGTATAATACCTTTAGAAGCCTTTGGACTTCTTGGACAATTTCCAACATGGCAAGAGACTGGAGGGCTTCAAACTCCTGACAAATGACAGACAGTGCCAGCACCGATGGCTGAAAAAAAAAAAAAAAAACATATCGGTCCTGCAACTCAATGTAAACATTCTTATAATTTAACAATTGTGTTGGCCTGAGAATAATTCTTACTTTTGCTTTAGAGAAAACAAGCCGACATAAGCAGGCTTTAAGCTGGGCTTCCAGTCTCCCAATGCTTGGGATCTCCTCCCTTAAAATAAAGGCAACCCTCATGTGAGCCTCATGTCAATTGATCATCAGAAGATCAACTTTACAGCTTCTAGCAATTGGAAAAATACTCACTGATGACATAATGCAAAAAGTGATCAATTAAGAAACAAAGCACTCACCTTTCTGATGTAAGTGATACGATGACAGCATGGTATAAGTGTAAAAAGGTTAAGGCTGTGACGGCTTTGAGCTCCAAATTGAGTTTTCCAGAGATGATCTTCTCCATGCGGCTGAGGTCAGAAACAGTGAACTTGCTTTGGCTGATGCGGATGAGTTCATGGGTGGGTGAGATGTTACACTCATCCTCAACCATTTTGGCAGCAATATGGAGGCAGGAGACTCCAATGCAAGGCAGATGCTTAGGTTGGACCTGTGAACATACCATTATAGTGATACATAAGTCAGCATAAATGGGATACTTCTGCTGAATTCTATTATATACTGAACAAAAATATAAAAGCAACATGTAAAGTCCCATGTTTCAGGAGCTGAAATAATTTTCCATACGCACAAAAAGCTTATTTCACTCAGATTTGATGCACAAATTTGTTTGCATCCCTGTTAGTGAGCATTTATCCTTTGCCAAGATAATCCATCCACCTGACAGTTATGGCATATGAAGAAGCTGATTAAACACCATGATAATGACAGAGGTGCACCTTGTGCTGTGGACAATAAAAGGCCACTCTAAAATGTGCAGTTTTGTTACTCAACACAAAGGGAGCGTGCAATTATTTAACCTTTATTTAACTAGGCAAGTCAGTTAAGAACAAATTATTATTTTACAATGAACGGTCTTCCCCGGCCAAAAACTCCCCTAACCAAGATGACGCTGGGCCAATTGTGTGCTGCCCTATGGGACTCTCGATCATGGCCGGTTGTGATACAGCCCAGGATCAAACCAGGATCTATAGTGATGCCTCTAGCACTGAGATGCAGTGCCTTAGACCACTGCGTCACCTGGGAGCCCCCCCAGAATTAGCATGCTGATTGCAGGAATGCCCACCAGAGCTGTTGCCAGATAATTTAATGTTCATTTCTCTACTATAAGCCATCTCCAACGTCGTTTTGGAGAATTTGGCAGTACGTCCAAACAGCCTCACAACCGCAGACCACATGTATGGCGTTGTGTGGGCGACCAGGTTTGCTGATGTCAGCGTTGTGAACAGAGTGCCCCATGGTGGCGGCGGTGTATGGTATGGGCAGGCATAAGCTACGGACAACGAACACAATTGCATTTTATGGATGGCAATTTGGATGCACAGAGATACCACGACGAGACCCTGAGCCCATTGTTGTGCCATTCATTCGCTGCCATCACCTCATGTTTCAGCATGATAATGCACGGCCCCATGTCGCAAGGATCTGTACACAATTCCTGGAATCTGAAAATGTCCCAGTTCTTCCATGGCCTGCATACTCACCAGAGATGTCACATGTTGAGCATATTTGGGATGCTCTGGTTTGACATGTACAACAGTATGTTCCAGTTCCCGCCAATATCCAGCAACTTCACACAGC
The DNA here is from genome assembly GCF_901001165.1 of Salmo trutta. Classification (NCBI taxonomy): domain Eukaryota; kingdom Metazoa; phylum Chordata; class Actinopteri; order Salmoniformes; family Salmonidae; genus Salmo; species Salmo trutta. Next base: position 26,951,967 of record NC_042983.1, on the reverse strand, counting down.
CATTGAAGAGGAATGGGACAACATTCCACAGGCCACAATCAATAGACTGATCAACTCTATGTGAAGGAGATGTGTCGCGCTGCATGAGGCAAATGGTGGTCACACCAGATACTGACTGGTTTTCTGATACCTTTAAAAAAATAAAAAGTAGGGGTGTGTATCTGTGACCAACATATCTGTATTCCCAGTCATGTGAAATCCATAGAAAATGGTTGCCTAATTTATTTATTTTAATTGACTGCTTTCTGTAACTCAGTAAAATCGTTGAAATTGTTGCATATTGCGTTTATATTTTTGTTCAGTATAATTAAACAAGGTAAAGGGCACGCAAATTGACATAAGTTAAACAACAAACACAGGTATTAAACAATAAACAAAATGCATACAAAACGCTAATTCTGTAGAATATCCAGAATTACCATATCTCAACACAACAAGCATATCTTTAAGTCGATGTCCTCGCCCCCACTGAAATTTAATTAGCATAATACAAAAATCCCCCTAAAAATCTGTCAGTTTAAGATAGAGATATAGATATGTTTTTTTAATTGGATGCGTCTCAATCCACCGCATCCACCGATGTCGCACTTCCGCCTCTGCGGTGAAAAGTGACAGAGCTAGAGCAGTGTTTGTTAGACCATGAGACATCCTGAAAATCCGTCTTCTCACAAAATCATCTGTAGCGTCCAAGCGGTTTGGCGACTCCCACCACCGTCTTGGGACTCGTCTGAAGTCGGTACAGCCGATCTGCCAACTTCTGTCTGTGGCGTCCAAACAGTTTGAGCTACACACTAATATGACCCCTCTGTGGAAAGGTGAGACTCTCACATACATGTTTTGCTCTATGACACCCAAAGGCCTCACAAGACTCGTCTGAAGGTCCCCCGGTACCAGTTGAAAAAACAGAATGGAAGTATATATGGAGACTGTTTAGAGCCAAAAATAAGGGGTTAAATACATGTAAAAATGTAATTAAAAATCATGAGCTTTCTTATCTCTCTCCTTTTTACTTTTTGGGGGGGACTATCTGTTGTTCCATGTAGAATCTGTTATTCAATGCATTTGTATGGGTGAATAGCAGTAAGGTAAACATTTTTAGGGATACTTCAAGGGGTCTTACAATTCTAAATCTTCCCTGTGGCTCAGTTGGTAGAGCATGGTGTTTGCAATGCCAGCTTGGTGTGTGCAACGCCAGGGTTGTGGGTTCGATTCCCACGGGGGGCCAGTACAAAAAAAGAAAAATAATAATGCATGAAATGTATGCATTCACTACTGTAAGTTGCTCTGGATAAGAGCGTCTGCTACATGACTAAAATGTAAAATGTAAATCAAATAGCTAAACGGTCCTCGGTATGACCTTCTTAAAACAATTCCATATAGCTTAGTAGAACCCCCCCAGGGCTTAGCCTGTAATAGGTTAAAATACACACCTTCATAATGGCTAAGAACCTGTCCAGTAGATTGACAGCCAGAACAAATGTCTGGGTGCTGAAACCAAAGAAACTGGTCAGGCTCCACAAGTCTTCAACTTTGGCATTTCTGCATTTTGCAGAGACTCCATTGTGATTCTGAAAAGGAATGGTAAATAACAAAACATCAAAATAGCACATCAAAAAACTGAAAGGTAAGTACAGTGAGTATATGTAACTGGGTCAGCAATACTTACCTCTGCTGCAGACTCCATTATATTCAGGCCAGTTTCCCGAGGTAAAAAGTATGATTCTTGAGAAATGTTTGACTTCAGCTCTTTGACAAGCCAACATGTTTCATTGTCAAGGTATTGAAAATCCTGCATCCTGAAAAAAACACGCGATTAGCTAGATCCTAAAGAAATAACTAAAATGTTTCCCTATAAGAGCCTATAAATTTAGACTGTCTTTACCCCACCCACAGGGTGTCAAGTATCAACGGTAAGCCACCAATAATATGCACATCACCCCACTAGATAGCTAGCTATGACATAACAATATATGCCCAATACAGTCATCTTAAACACAAAAAAGGCTAGCATTTTCAATCATTTACATTACTTCTTATATAAAGTATCCAGGAAAATATTCGATAGTAGAATGGATGGACGGAACCTTGTTGAAAAGCAACCAGTCTATTCTAATGCTTTACTTGAAGGGCGAGGTGTTTAAGTTATCTACGTGAGAAATCGATATGGGTCATGTAGGTTAGTTAGCTATCAAGCTCATATTTGTAGCCGTATGTGGAAAATTATTTCTGACGCAATTATTCACATTAATCATAAACTATCCCATGTATCTCAAATTACATGCAAAGAGTAACGTTATATAGCTACAGTAGTTACCATCAGCAAAACACTGGGTCAACAAGCTAGTACCAGCTAATTAACGTTAGCTAACAAGACAGAGACATGTCTTACTTTGCCAAACGCTTGAAACAAGACGATTTTATGAAAATATAGCAACTCAATACTCAAATTTCCATTTCGTTTACAACAAATTGTAATCGATTAGTTAGCTATAACGTAAATTAACAAGATAGTTCCTAAATTATCATCTCCTGATGTTGGTATTGATCATTTCCATCTGAAATGCGGAAGGATCAAACGGTCGTTGTCTAAACAAACTGCGAGACTACAACATCCAACATCTTGCACCAGTGGATGACGACACGTTGTAGGCTAACGACGGACAGGGTTTCCATCATATGCTGCATTCAAAACAAATGGGAACTCGGGAAAAATACGTAATGGACGTCAGGAATCTTCAGGTCAAGAAAGAGGTCCGAGTTGGAAGTCCGTTCAAATCGATTGTTCCCAGTCGGAGCTCGTTTTTTTCCGAGTTCCCAGATATTTTGAACGCACTGAAGTCGGACGTCGAAGATTTCCGAATTACCATGACGTGTTCAAAACAACTGGGAACTCGGGAATCTCCGACTTCAGAACGTTCAAAACAATGGGAACTCGGAATGATCCGATTGGGAAAAATATCGATTTGAACGGTCATCCAACTCGGGAACTCGGCCTCTTTCTAGAGCGCCGACTTTCCGGCCTGAAGATCACTGACGTCATGATTTGACCTTGTATTTTTCCGAGTTCCCAGTTGTGTTGAACGCGGCATATGGCTTAATGGCTGTGGTAACTAGTGACGACCGACTGACTTTTGTTTTACTACCCTTCAATATTTTGTTTTAACGGAAAAGTAACCATATTTCTGTTTGTTCTTGAGATGGTATCTACAAACGTCCAGATTTAGCAACAACTTTGGGGAGTTCCTATTTCTAAAATCCACCAACTCTGAGTGAAGAAAGCGCGAAATCAACAGTTTCCATGGCGATGAAGCTTCGCTACTACTTGTTGCTTGCAGGCGCTGGTTGATTTCCACATGCTATCCAATACGCTAGCTAGCTAACAACGGATAATGTCATCTGGATTTCAAAATTCCACATCCAAAGATAGTAATTTATCTATTTACAAATCCTCTGAATTGTTTGATGACTTATTGCACGAGATTCCAACAACAAGTAAGTAAATTAACCTAACTAACGTTAGCTAGCTACACTACATAAGTATGTGGACACCTGCTCGTCGAACATCTCATTCCAAAATCATGGGTATTAATATGGAGTTGGTCGCCCCCCCGATCTCAACAAACCATTTCTGTATGGACCTCGCTTTGTGCACGGGGGCAATGTCATGCTGAAACAGGAAGGGCCTTCCCCAAACTGTTGCCACAAAGTTGGAAGCACAGAATCGTCTAGAATGTCATTGTATGCTGCAACATTAAAATGCCCCTTCACTGGAACTAAGGTGCCTAAGCTGAACCATGAAAAACAGCCCTCTTCCACCAAACTTTACAGTTGGCACTATGCATTGGGGCAGGTTGTGTTCTTGCATCTGCCAAACCCAGATTAGTCTGTCAGATGGTGAAGTGCGATTCATCACTCCAGAGAACGTGTTTCCACTGCTCTGAAGTTCAATGGTGGTGAGCTTTACACCATTCCTGCCAACGCTTGGCATTGTGCATGGTGATCTTAGGCTTGTGTGCGGCTGCTTGGCCATGGAAACCCATTTCATGAAGCTCCAGATGAACAGTTCTTGTGCTGACGTGGATACCAGAGGCAGTTTGGAACTCTGTACTGAGTGTTGCAAGCGAGGACAGACTATTTATACGCTCTTCAGCGCTCAGCGGGCCCATTCTGTGAGCTTGGGTGGCCTACCACTTCGTGGGTGAGCCGTTAGATGTTTTCACTTCACAATAATAGAACTTACAGTTGACCAGGGCAGAAATTTGACTAACTGACTTGTTGGAAAGGTGGCATCCTAAGACAGCACCACGTTGAAAGTCATTGAGCTCTTCAGTAAGGCCATTCTATTGCCAATGTTTCCTATGGCGATTCCATGGCTGTGTGCTCAATTTTATGCACGTGTCAGCAACGGGTGTGGCTGAAATTGCTAAATCCACTAATTTGAAGGGGTGTCCACATACGTGTGTGTGTGTGTGTGTGTGTGTGTGTATATATAGTGTATAAGATTGCTAACTACTAACATTCTAGCAAAGTTCACGGTCTTATCACATCACTGTGCTGATTCTCCTGGCATCAGTGGCAGCACTGAGCAATCCCTCTTTGGCTTTCTAATTTAGCAAGCTACCTCTAACTTACAGGAACAAATGACACAAGCACTGTCCCTAGAAGGTACAACAATCTGGATGAGTTGAGGTAATTTTGCCCTTTTCTTTAAATTACTCTAGTTAACTAACTCCCCCACATCCTTTTTCATAACACTAGCATAACGCTAGTATTTGAAAACAGATTGTCTGCCTTTTGCACCATGAACCGTCATCCATTTGGAAGGAAGTTTGTTACGTTCTTTCTTTACAGTGAGGAGCTTGACAGACGAACCAAGGAGACCCAAATGCTGCAAGAAGAGGTGGAACATGCAACTAAAATTACCATGGAGAAAATGGGACGCACATGTCCCAGCAGCTCACCTTCACAAATGAATTACTTTCCCATCTTTATGGGTGAGTATGTGGTTTTCTTGTGTCATGAAGAAAAATATAACCAGTACTAGCTATACAGTTACACATCGGAGCTATTGTCACAACCAAATATGTCACTAGCCTATTTTGAGTTATGAAACTACTTGTAGTAGTTTGCTGTGATAAGTGTTCCTTATTGCCACTACATTTTTTTTATTTTACAGATGGTTCATCGGAGGAGAACTCAGAAGTGCTGTCTGTGATCCAGCCTCTTACATATGGCCTGGAGCTGGTCAGAAGTGGCATAACTTTCCCTGGGAAAGATGTTTTGGAAAATGCAATAGGGGACTACTCTCAACAGGTGTCGGAGCTCCAAAAGCAGCTGAGTGAGGTTAGTGTGAGATACAGTCCTATTTTTCTTCTCCTTTCCTGGTGAGAGTTATATATTATTATGGAAGGCCTCTTGAACTCAATGATTCTAATATCAAAATCCGTGCAGTTCTTTGCCACGAGGTGCCATTGATTGCAACCTTTGCTAATACTTTTTCAGACACATGAGCTTCATGAACAGCAGAAGTTCTACTTCCGTCAGTCCATCATCAAGCTGCAGACAAAATTGCAGGAGTTCCAGATTGAGAAAGATGCCCTGGCTGATCTAAGGTAATTGAATCTGAAACTGTTGCACTGTAGGCCATTTGTACTGTATACCTTTGGACACATACAGGTTCTTTGCAACGGGAGTATAGGACATGTTTTACAGTCCCTTCAATGCCCACTGGGCACAGACGTCAATTCAACATCTATTTCACGTTGGTTCCACCTAATTTAATTGAAATTACATGGAAACAACGTTAATTCAACCAGTGAGTGTCAATTGGGTGTTAATTGTTTTGTCCCTCAGAATGAAAGAGAGCAGAAAACAGGCAGATGTAATGGGGAAAATGCAAGCAATGATCAGGGAGCTGCAAGCCACTAAACAGATCGGGGACCAGAGGCTCCTGGAGGCTGAGGATGAAGCAAAGTCACAGAGTAGGAGAGCAGAGTCAAGGGAGCGGACACTACAGGAGGTGTACTCCACGCTGTTGGCTTACGAAAAACGTTGTGGAAACAATTTGTACACCAGCCAGGACGCACTGGGTGTTGCAGTGGAGAAAGTAGTACACGACTTGGAGCATGCAAATCACAGTCTGAGAGAAAGCCTTCTGCTGGTAAGACAGTGTGTTATGTTTTATTTCACACAACACTTTTATCAAGGGTTTGAAATGTTGTTCTTGACATTGTATTTTCCATTCCAAACTCATTGTGCCAGCTGAAGGAGCAGATGGAGATTCAAGAACAGAAATGCCAAGAGAAAGCAGAGATCATGTTGAAGGAGCAAAGGGAAAGGTGCATATTCATTAACTTTCCACAATTCTTGTCTCAGTGACTTGGGATTACAGTCATTCACTAATCTGATAGCCCACATTACCTGCATGTAAGGCCGTCTGGTATAGAATTTGTTGTAACCCTAAAACCGCATGTATGTTCGAGGCAAGTTCCTAGAGGTGACATGTAAAGTTGCCTTGCTTGAGTTGCTTTACTCTTTTCCAGAATGGAGCAGCTCACTACCACTCATGACCAGGAGGTGGTGATATTGACTGAGAAATTGAGCAGCTCCAGAAGCACTGCCTCCAGCTTGCATGTCCAGGTGGAGTTGTTACAGTGAGCGACATGAATTATCTAGCAATACTATATCTACATATTTCCTGAGTTGAATTAAATTCAAAGCTCTCTATTTTCGGGCCTCCCGAGTGGCGCAGCGGTCAAAGGCACTGCATCGCAATGCTTGAGGCGTCACTACAGACCTGAGTTCGATCCCAGTCTGTGTCACAACCGGCTGTGACCGTGAGTCCCATAGGGCGGCACCCAATTGGCCCAGCGTCGTCCGGGTTAGGGGAGGGTTTGGCCGGGGGGGCTTTACTTGGCTCATCGCAGTCTAGCGACTCCCTGTGGCGGACTGGGTGCCTTCAGGCTGACTTCAGTCGTCAGTTGAACAGTGTTTCCTCCGACGTATTGGTGCAGCTGGCTTCTGGGTTAATCGGGCAGGTGTTAAGAAGCGCGGTTTGTGGGTCATGTTTCAGAGGACGCATGACCCAACCTTCACTTCTGCAGCGATGAGACAAGATCGAAATTGGGGAGAGAAACTGGGTAAAATGCAAAAAAAATGAAAATAAATGTATAAAGTCACTCATCTTTTCATTCAGTCAAATCTTTCAGAAAGTGTCCAAATTAATGCATTATTTCCTTTCACCAGAAAACAAGGTGAAAGCCAGGCTTCAGTGCACCAGTGTCAGGTCAATGACTTGGAGTCAGCTCTCTCTGTCCTGCGCTCCGAACTACTGGACACCCAGCAGGGCCATGAAGACAAGGTTACAGCTAACACACACATGCCGGTTGTGATGTAAAATAATAGAGTGGCCTTAGTCTTTTCAAACAAAGGTTTAGGAGGGAGACATTGTAATATTCTATGTGAAGGTTCTGATGCTTTGGGTTGTCATGATGTTGTGTACCAGGTAGGTGCTCTGGAGATGCTGTTGGCCGAGGCCCAGTCTCAGGTGGGGGAGGCCCAGAGAGGGAGAGACAGATCCCTCCAGCAGACAGAGGAGCTGGACTCTCGGCTCTGCCAGCTCACGGTAATACAGCCCAGCCTCAGACACAAACAGCAAGGATACTGTTCGTCCTTAGCTCCCTGCTGCTGTAGAAAGAGGTACACTATCTTAACATTGCACATTCTTTGATTCCAACAACTCAGTGTTGTCATTGTGTTTGATATATAAATATGAATCTGGCTTTGATAAGTTTATTTTATTTTTTTATCAATTCAAACCCATGAAATCAAACAGATGTTTGAATAAGAGTCAGTAGTGTATTACATGTGTGGGGTCAGTCAGAGCTGCGGCAGGCCCGTGAGCAGCTGGCCCTGGAGAAGGAGCAGACCAAGCATCATTTCTTTTTTTAATGGAAGATGACACCAAGGCTTTAGTTGTCAAACACTCATTATTTTTTGTCTCCTCTGCCAGTTGTTGAGCGAGAAGCATCAGCTGGAGCAGCAGAAGGAGCTGGCTGTGGTGCGACGGGAGCTGGAACTGACCGCAGACCAGCTGAACAAGGCCAAGGACGAGGAGCTGCGGCTGCAAGCCCTGAAGGGTGACCGGGACGAGGAGCTGAAGAAGGTCCTGGCGCTGCTGGAGGAGAGGGACAGGGAGCTGCAGCAGGGACGGGCCAGGCTGGAGGAAGCCCAGGGCAGCTGCCAGGCCCTCAGGGCAGAGACTGAGGTGCTGAGGCTCAAGCTGGAGGACAGGGAGAAGATGGTGGACCTGCTGCGGCTGCAGATGGAGAGCACCACCCAGATGACGGTGCAGCATGGACGTAGCATTGACTCCCTGCACAACGAGAAGAGCCGCCTCAGCAACCAGCTCAATGAGCACAAACTGGAGATCCAACAGTTAAGGGTTAGTTAGTTGGCTAGTTAGTTAGTTTTGATCATCTACTTTAGTTTCAAGGTTGGTTGTCTCCTACCCCTCTGGGGGGGAACTTGGCATGCTTCTAAATCAAGACCAGATTTTGAGGTCATTCAGGCTGCTAAGGGGAATCCTCAGACTTGTTCATTGTCTTGGATTGTATAATACTCCATATTTTTCTTTTTGGGTGTGTTTTCAAAGCTATCCTACTATATACCGTTCCAACCCTGCTGAGTCCCTCCCTTTACAGACGTGCTTGGAGCAGCGTGAGGAGTGTTTGGCGGTGCTGGAGCAGGAGAGGCGAGTACAGCAGGCTGGCCTGTCCAAACAGAGCTGCTGTGTCAAGGAGCTGACGCTGGAGAAACAGCAGCTCACCGCTGAGCTAGAGGTGCAACGCATGCAACTGGTCTGCCTCACAGGTACACTGGCTGTCATAAACTCAGTTAAAAAATAAATGTCCCTTTTTCAGGACCCTGTCTTTCAAAGATAATTCGTAAAAATCCAAATCAAAACTTCACAGATCTTCATTGTAAAGGGTTTAAACACTGTTTCCCATGCTTGTTCAATGAACCATAAACAATGAATTAACATGCACCTGTGGAACGGTCGTTAAGACGGTAGGCAATTAAGGTCACAGTTATGAAAAGGTAGGACACTAAAGAGGCCTTTTTACTGACTCTGAAAAACACCAAAAGAAAGATGCCCAGGGTCCCTGCTCATCTGTGTGACTGTGCCTTAGGCATGCTGCAAGGAGGCATGAGGACCGCAGATGTGGCCAGGGCAATAAATTGCAATGTCCGTACTGTGAGAAGCCTAAGACAGCGCTACAGGGAGACAGGACGGACAGCTGATCGTCCTCGCAGTGGCAGACCACGTGTAACAACACCTGCACAGGATCGGTACATCCGAACATCACACCTGCGGGACAGGTACAGGATGGCAACAACAACTGCCCGAGTTACACCAGGAACGCACAATCCCTCCAACAGTGCTCAGACTGTCCGCAATAGGCTGAAGAGAGGCTGGACTGAGGGCTTGTAGGCCTGTTGTAAGGCAGGTCGTCACCAGACATCACCGGCAACAACGCCGCCTATGGGCACAAACCCACCGTCGCTGGACCAGACAGGACTGGCAAAAAGTGCTCTTCACTAACGAGTCAAGGTTTTGTCTCACCAGGGGTGATGGTCGGATTTGCGTTTATCGTCGAAGGAATGAGCGTTACACCGAGGCCTGTACTCTGGAGCGGTATCGATTTGGAGGTGGAGGGTCCATCATGGTCTGGGGCGGTGGGTCACAGCATCATCGGACTGAGCTTGTTGTCATTGCAGGCAATCTCAACGCTGTGCGTTACAGGGAAGACATCCTCCTCCCTCATGTGGTACCCTTCCTGCAGGCTCATCCTGACATGACCCTCCAGCATGACAATGCCACCAGCCATACTGCTCGTTCTGTGTGTGATTTCCTGCAAGACAGGAATGCCAGTGTTCTGCCATGGCCAGCGAAGAGCCCGGATCTCAATCCCATTGAGCATGTCTGGGACCTGTTGGATCGGAGGGTGAGGGCTAGGGCCATTCCCCCCAGAAATGTCCGGGAACTTGCAGGTGCCTTGGTGGAAGAGTGGGGTAACATCTCACAGCAAGAACTGGCAAATCTGGTGCAGTCCATGAGGAGGAGATGCACAGCAGTACTTAATGCAGTTGGAGGCCGCCACCCCCCCCCAGGGACACATTATTCAATTTCTGTTAATAACATGTCTGTAGAACTTGTTCAGTTTATGTCTCAGTTGTTGAATCTTGTTATGTTCATACAAATATTTACACGTATTTTTACACACAAGTTTGCTGAAAATAAACGAGGTTGACAGTGAGAGGATGTTTCTTTTTTTGCTGAGTTTAGATGGCTTTCATATGAGAATATTCCCCTCACAGATAAAATGATGCATCGACTCTCTGTTCATTCAAACACTTATATGCTAACGTTTTTGTATGAATTTTGATCTTTATTAATTCTGCAATAATAAAGACCTTTCAGTGATTTGATTTAACGGCTTCCATTTCTCCAGTCTTTAGGGAAAAATACAGGTCTTCAGTGGCAAACGGCAAGAACAATGATCATGTTGCTAGACTGTGTTGGAAAACAGTACAGCATGTATTGTCTGTTTTTCTTGTTCACCATCTGTCTGTCCCCCAGAGGAGTATGAGGAGTTGAAGAGGCTTCACAGCAGTAAGAGTGAAGAGCAGGAGGGTGTGGTGGTGGGTCTGAAGGCCCAGCTGAAGACCACCCGAGCTGAGCTGGACCAGGCCAGGAGCACCCTGAGGACCCTGGAGGGAGCGGACGGACACGGTCAGCACTGCACATCACTGAGATCATTATATTATAGCGGAGATCTGTGTTTATATGGTTATGGGAAGTCTACTGTATGTGTTTATGCATGAGTTTTTAGATGAGAGAGGACTGACTAGGGACACTGATGAGTAAATAGTTCTGGAAGTAATGACAATTTTTGTACCCCCCCCCCCAAAATGGATGCTCTTTTGACATGACGAAGATCCGTGTTGGATCGAAACGTGGTCGATAAATGTGGTAATTGGGAGCTTATTCAGTGTGCGGGCCCTTCTGTTATCTTTCATGCTCTGTGTCACTCATTGTGACACTTCACCTTGGATTTGGTTGATTCATTTCCTCCTCCATTGAATCGACAGAAAGAGATGAGAGTAGATAGACCTTGATTGACTCGATCCTCTCTGCCCTGTCTCCCCTTTCTCTGTCCAGGCCTGAGGGTTGCCATGGGGATGCAGAAGCAGATAACAGCCAAGCGGGAACAGATTGACACTCTCCAGGGCCGAATCCAGCTCCTGGAGGAGACCATGGACAAACTGACCGAGGTAGGAACACCTCAATGTCTACTTTAGTGCTCCACGTCATGTCTATCGTTATTACACATGCCCTGGCTTCCACACAGATAAAAGCCCTGTGTCCTTAATTAAGTAGGGATTTAAAACAGCAAGATATTCTTGTGTTCACTTAAATGTATAATAATCTGTCCTTCAATATGGTCTTTCCCTTCCCAGGAGAAGCGTTACCAGAGTCTAGAGAGTAAGCGTCAGATCCAGCTGCTGGCTTCAGTCACTGAGGAGAAGAGACAGGTGGCAGCGGAGGTGGAGACCGTCCGCTCCCTGGAGGGACGGCTCAGGGAGAAAGTGGCCAAACTGGAGACGGCCCTACACAAGGTGGTGTGGCACTACCTTGTATTTACTTACTTTATCACACAGTATGAAGAGAAATATACATCTCGCTCTGACTGACCCCCATTTACACCTACGATGTTCTTCAGATGTCTGAGAGCTTTGTCCACTGTCAAGACTTCATCCAGTTGCAAGAGCAGGAGTTTGTACGGCTGAAGCTGCAGCATGCTCTGGATGTGAAGGTACAGCTCACTAGGATGGGTGTCCATCTGCCTCTATAGAGGTCTAATGAATATGCTGTTTTATTGTTTGATTTGCATTGTACTCAGAATATCCTTTCTCCTCTAAACTGTCTATAGCCTTCTATGCTGTATGTATGCTTTTTCAAGTGCTGTGTCTTTTCTGCATGCGCTGCAGGGCCAAAACCTGCGAGCCACAGGGAATGCTCAGCGTGCTTCCCTCTCCAGCCCAACAGCCCTGACTGCACTACCCTCAAAGTGCCTGCTAGAGGTAGATCAATACAGAAACTTCCTACAAAATGCCTTGTGGCTCCAATCCTTCCAGGGCCTGGCTTTGTTGAGGTTTTTTCAGTGGTGGAAAAGAAAGACACACAAGCACAGCACATCTGACTTCCCCAAAATTAAAAACACTCCCTGATTGCATTCCTGTGGCAGCATGACAGACTCGTTCATCAACCATTTGACTTGACTCCGGAACAGCCGGATCTAAGCCAATTTATTCAAAGCATGGAAGTATGCCAGATGGTCAACAATAGATTTTTTTGTTGTATATAGTGTAACCCATAATGGTATTTTACTCAGCATCTCTTCACCCCTCTTACAGTTGAAACCTCAGCAGCTGCTGGAAAGCCCCACCACGGAGCTGCGATCCCTAGTCAAAGAGCTACGAGGTGTGATTTCTGAAAATCCTGGACCACACACTAACAAAAGCACCCTCAGAAGGAGCTCTGTTCCAGAGAGGGATCACAGGACCACACTGTAAGTCTCTGAGTGTGACGTTAAAGATCACCATGCTACGTGTTTTCCCCCACACATTTTTTGTTGTTGTGCGTCATTCACTTGGTTTCTGAAACCACAGTGGTTTATTTCACAAAAAATGTTTCACAGCCATGTGACATGTTTCTCAATGTATGCAGAGCTTGTGTTCTTTTTGGTTCTCAATCATCCCATCAACTACAATCATGTGGAGCTTCTTTCATTCAAATTTCATGCAATAAAAATGTCTGTTACAGCAACGAAGTGACCAAAAATGTTACAAGCAATGCCAAAACGATAAAGGGGACCAACAGCAGGTAAGAGCTTGTATCCTTGAACCTGTTGTTTCTGACTGCCTGAGCATGGCTGTTGGCAACCGGTCCCTACCTCTGTATTTTGGCTTTACTAATCCTCAGGCCACATGAATGTGCAGTGTCTGTCTGTGGCTTCGTTCTAATGCATGTTTGTGTATGCAATATGTGCAGTGGTGTGGCTCACCTCCTTAGGACAACTGATCTGGATGAGCGGAATTTAAACAGCACCTTCTCAAGCGCCAGTGAGTTTCTCTGTTAGTACAATCAACCATTTTAACACACTCAACCAATCATGTGCTTTATTTTCCTAATTTCACCTTTCATATCACTCTACTAGACCCATTATCATCCCTGTGGTCCCCCTTCAAACATGATATGATCAAGGTATACAGTTTTTCAGCAGTTAACCATTCCTCCACTTCAGACATTGTTTGCTATTTCTACAGGCCATGACTTTTCTTTTGCTGCATCTCTGCCTTGCTACACATCGTCCCCTCGAGCCATGGCACTGGGCCGCAGGTCCCCTGTACACTCGCTTCTGACATCTGACCACAACCCCACACCTCCACCACAGAGCAGGCCTCAGGCAGAAAGCTCTCTCATGGACACACACACATGTAAGTCCCACTGCCTTCAGCATTATTACAACTCTGTTGTGTAACCAATGTGGGAGACAATGTCCCCAATGAAATGGCCTTGGAGAACCTTGGTTACTTTACAGTATGGCATCATAATAATGTTTACATTTCAAAACTCTAATTTGATGACTTCTGAGTGAGTAACTTGTGGTTTCACTTGAAATGTTTGTCCAGTGGCCAATCCGCAGGCTGAGTTTACAGGACACACATGCAAGCACTTGCAAGGAAAACTGGACAATCTCCAAAACATAGTGGAGGACTTGCAGATGAAGAACCAAGGTTTGTTGAACAGAGTGTTTTTTTTCTGTTCATCTGACTGCTGTGCAGCACAGTGGTTAGTGACTGACATCAGTGCTAAAGAACTGAATCTGTATTAGGAGTTTTGAATTTGCCCAATGTTGTCCAAACGTAACAGTTGTGAGAATCCTGAGTTCCTTGTTATGTCTGGCCCTCTGCCTCATGTACCAGACCAAATTGTTTAACTGGAATGTCATCAGGACACAGATTATATTGGTTTGGGGATAGGTCAAGTTCATGAAAACAGAAATTCCTGATTAATCCAGAAAAAATCCATTGCTGTTTATGTCCGATAAGATAACTGCCACATTTGGGACAATACAGTTTATCTTGAACACAGTTTCTGTGAAGAAACTCTACAAAATGCATTTTAAGTAATAATAATCTACTTTATTTCAGAAATGTCCTCTATGATAAAGGGTCAGGAGAAGAGGATGAGAAATGTCAAAGACAAAAGGAAGCTTTAGAACAATCAAGGCTCTGAGTGAATGTGTACTTGTGTAACAAAAATAAACTTGTATTTAAAAGTAAAGGCACTCAATGATCATTATGGTGAATTGTCTTTTATTATGTATACAATTTGTTCATGGCATGTTACTATCAACATGGCAAAATTGACACCAAATATAGATTGGCACCAAATATGATGACAGGAGGATAAACAACAGGCTAGCAGGATATTGTTGTTATTCATGAAAGATGTCATTAGTCAAGGTAACTGAGGATGATCTTTGATGTACATGCATTGACAGCCAGTCAGTGATTTGGAAACGTGTGAAAAATGAGGAGAACCTTTGTACCAGCGTAGCGTCAAATGTTTTATGTCAGTTTGTTTTGACAAATTGAGTATACTACTGTGTAACTGCCCTACATATTGCCTATTGAAACCTGCCTAAAGTACCACTGTCCCCTTCCGTGTTGAAGCAGAGCCTGGTCCATCTGGCCTTGATCGGCTGTCTCCCTCCTCTTCTTCAAAGAGAGTACTCAGAAACTGAAAAGAAACCCAAGTTTAAAAGCCAACCAATTTCAGATCAAATATTTAAAGTACCAGTCAAAAGTTTGGACACCTACTAGTTGTTCTTTATTTTTTTACTATTTTCTACATTGAAAAGTAATCGTAAAGACATCTCAACTATGAAATAACACATGGAATCCTGTAGTAATCAAAAAACGTATATAAAATATATTTTGATTCTTCAAAGTAGCCACCCTTTGTCTTGATGACAGCTTTGCACACTCTTGGCATTCTCTCAACCCGCTACACCTGGAATGCTTTTCCAACCGTCTTGAAGGAGTTCCCACATATGCACTTGTTGGCTGCTTTTCCTTCACTCTGCGGTCCAACTCATCCCAAACCATCTCAAGTTGGGTGATTGTGGAGGCCAGGTCATCTGTTGCAGCACTCCATCACTCTCCTCCTTGGTCAAATAGCCCTTACACAGCCTGGAGGTGTGTTGGGTCATTGTCCTGTTGAAAAACAAATGATAGTCCCACTAAGCGCAAACCAGATGGGATGGCGTATCGCCGCAGAATGCTGTGGTAGCCATGCTGGTTAAGTGTGCCTTGAATTCTAAATCAATCAGTGTCACCAGCAAAGCACCATCACACCTTCTCCATGCTTCACTGTGGGAACCACACATGCAGACGATATGTTCACCTACTCGGTCTCACAAAGACATGGCAGTTGGTACCAAAAATCTCAAATTTGGACTCATCAGACCAAAGGACATATTACCACTGGTCTAATGTCCATTGCTTGTGTTTCTTGGCCCAAGCAAGTCTCTTCTTATTGGTGTCCTTTTAATAGTGTTTTTTTGCAGCAATTCGACCATGAAGGCCTTATTCACACAGTCTCCTCTGAACAGTTGATGTTGAGATGTGTCTCTTACTTGAACTCTGTGACGCAGTTATTTGAGCTGCAATCTGAGATGCAGTTAACTCTAATGAACTTATCCTCTGCAGCAGAGGTCACTCTGCGTCTTCCTTTCCTGTGGTGGTCCTCATGAGAGCCAGTTTCATAATAGCGTTTTGAAGATTTTTACGACTGAAACTTTCAAAGTTCTTAATGTTCCGGATTGAATGACCTTCATGTCTTAAAGTAATGATGGACTGTCATTTCTCTTTGCTTATTTGAGCTGTTCTTCCCATAATATGGACTTGGTGTTTTACCAAATAGAATTATCTTCTGTATATCACCCCTACCTTGTCACAACACTGATTGGCTGAAATGCATTAAGAAGGAAAGAAATTCCACAAAATAATATTTTTAACAAGGAACACCTGTTAATTGAAATGCATTCCAGGTGACTACCTCATGAAGCTGGTTGAGAGAATTCCAAGAGTGTAAAGCTGTCATCAAGGCAAAGGGTGGCTACTTTGAAGAATCTCAAATGTTGTCTTCACTATTATTCTACAATGTAGAAAATAATAAAAAATAAAGAAAAACCCTGCAATGAGTAGGTGTGTCCAAACTTTTGACTGGTACTGTATATATTAACTGACATTGAAATTCAAACACCTGTGCTGTGAAGCAATGTCCTGTGTAAAAATGTGACGCAATGTTGTCTTACCCTAGGTACCCTCAGCCCTTTGCTGATGATGAACTGCTTGAACGCTTGAGTCCCATGCATCTGTTTCAGTTCATCATCCTATTGAGAAGACAAATTATATCAGACAATTTTACCTGAACCGTCAATTGGGATTGATATTCTGATTAATAGTCAAAGCCAGTTGTCTCATTTTTACCCACAAAGAACAAGGACAAGTGTAAGAGTTATACCAAAGACCCACCATTTCACTTGGTTGTGCAGGAAACTCAAAGTCCTCAGGGATGACATTAGGGTCTCTTAATGGTTCATCAGCATCTCTTTTCTTCCATGTTTTAGTATCCAGGTACCATGCTCCATATTTGGGCCTTTTAGTTCCTGGTTTGCTCTGTTGAACATGTGCATTTTATATTTTTTCCATAGGCAGGATGTGGACATAGTTGTGGATAATGCTGTTTTAGAAAGTGAAGAACTGTACAAGCAATTGATACATTTTCATCCATCTGTGTGTGTTGTGAGTTCTGTGGGCCTCAAGCTGAGACACTCAATACCTTGTATGGTTCTGAGTCCTTTAAGGGGTCTTCACAGGTGTGGGCTCTGCGCAGATCCTCCACAGAGTTACATAGGTCCTCTGGCACGTTCTTAGGCTCAACCACCTGGATAGGGAAGGTCAGGGACGGCTTCTTCTCATACCCACTGACAAACAGGCCCAGTAGGGTGGATTCAGTCAGGTTGTTTTTCTCTCCTCCCTGCGAGAGTCAACCATTCATTTACCAGGGAGGTTAAGATCATTAAGCCTCTGTTCCTGCTTCTACAAGGTCATTTAGAATATGATGATGATTCATCATTCTGATCTTTACTTGACCTTTTAATTGGGTTGTGTATTCCTCACCTTCTTGGCTGGTTTCTGTTAGCTGTGCTTACCAATGAGGCGACCCAGTCACAGAAAAGCTTAGTGACTTTCTTGATGTCCTCGTCTTGAGATGGGGAGCGCAGTCGTTTGACGTTTACTATCTGGTCTTCCTTGGCACTGCTCTGCTTTCTTTGCAGCCCTTTGTAAGGGTTCTTTGCAAATAAATCGTCTGTCCTTCAGCCAAATAATAAAGGGTTAACAACAGTAGTTATACAACTAGATGAACAGTTTATACCCTAGTAATGAAGAGTTTGCCCCAAAACAGACTTCTCTAGAAATCTACTTACATTATTGCACTGACAGGTGGTCCCTCTCTCACTTCCTTCTCTGACTCCGATTCCTGCATGATGGTTTCCCACGGCTCAGTGCAGTCGTCCGCCTGCTCCTCTTTTTCTGGTGAAGTCACTGCAGAAGCTCTGTTCACACACATATCTGGGTCCAGGACACATATCACCTGATCAAACAACTATGGGATGAAAGACAATCAGTAGGACATTGTGTTTACAAGTAAGCAAAACAAAGTCCTGCTGTAAGAACAGCGTAAGAGCCCTTTATGAATTATTGCAAAAAGGATCAAGAGGCAACTTTTATCTGCAATGTGATTACATCGCTGATTAGTCTTCTCTACCTGCCACTCACCTCTGGGGGCATGCTATGCTCTAAATGTGGGTACAGAGCCAGAGGATGCTGTTTGAGTTTGAGCTCCACTGCAGCCACATGCTCCTGGTGTGCCTGCTGCTGAGGGTTCTTCTTAGAGAAGCAAGCCTGTTCTTTCGAGAAGCGCTTCCATTGTGTTTTATCAGAGAGAGATGTAGGACTTGGAATCCCAAAAATGGAAGGGGACATGCCCCTCTGGGCCTGAGAGAAAACCGCTGTCCCAGCAGTAGGATACCCATCTCTGAAGTCATCAAGTCCCACATTTAGAAAACGCCAACGACGGCCATCCAAAGCACCTGAGAGATGATGTTTGTTCTTTGCATCTTTCAGGCATTTGGTCATCAACTTTTCCTTGTACCTGTGGGTCAAAGCAAAATTAAAGCCTTCTACTTTCACGTTGCGCTCATTAACAGTTGGAAGCTCCAGTCCAAAGAGACTAGATGGAAGGTTATGTGTCAATATTATGTATACTGAACAAAAATATAAACGCAGCATGTAAAGTGTTCATCCCAGGATTCATGAGCTGAAATAAAGGATGCCAGAAATGTTCCATATGCACAAAACCTTATTTCTCCCAGATTTTGTGCACAATTTTGTTTACATCTTTCTCAAAAGAATCCATCCACCTGACAGGTGTGGCATATCAAGAAGCTGATTAAACAGTATGATCATTACACAGGTGCACCTTGTGCTGGGAACAAAACAAAGGTCACTCTAAAATGTGCAGTTTTGTCACACAGCGCAATGCCACAGATTTCTCAACTTTTGAGGGAATGTGCAATTGGCATGCTGACTGCAAGAATGTCCACCAAAGCTGTTGCCAGAGAATTGAATGTTCATTTCTCTACCATAAGCTGCCTCCAACAATGTTTTAGAGAATTTGGCAGTACGTCCAACCGGCCTCAAAACCGCAGGCCACGTGTAACCACGCCAGCCCAGGACCTCCACATCCGGCTTCCTCACCTGCGGGATCGTCTGACACCAGCCGCCCGGACAGCAGATGAAACTGTGGGTTTGCACAACTTAATAATTTCTGCCCAAATGATCAGAAACCGTCTCAGGGAAGCTCATCTGCATGCTCGTAGTCCTCACCTGGGTCTTGACCTGACTGCAATTCGGCATCGTAACCAACTTCATTGGGCAAATGCTCACCTTTGATGGCCACTGGCACTCTGGAGAAGTGTGCTATTCACGGATGAATCCCGGTTTCAACTGTACCGGGCAGATGGCGTCGTGTGGGCGAGCGGTTTGCTGATGTCAACGTTGTGAACGGAGTGCCCCATGGTGGCGGTGGGGTTATGGTATGGGCAGGCATAAGCTACGGACAACGAACACAATTGCATTTTGTCAATGGCAATTTGGATGCACTGAGATACCATGACGAGATCCTGAGGCCCATTGTCGTGCCATTCATCCGCCGCCATCACCTCATGTTTCAGCATGATAACCCACGGCTCCATGTCGCAAGAATCTGTACACAATTCCTGGAAGCTGAAAATGTTCCAGTTCTTCCATGGCCTGCATACTCACATGTCACCCATTGAGCATGTTTAGGATGCTCTGGATCGACGTGTATTACAGCATGTTCCAGTTTCCACCAATATCCAGCAACTTCACATAGCCATTGAAGAGGCATGTGACAACATTCCACAGGCCACAATCAACAGTCTGATCAACTCTATGCGAAGGAGATGTGTCGCACTGCATGAGGCAAATGATGGTCACACCGGATACTGACTGGTTTTCTGATACATGCCCCTACCTTTTTTTTAAGGTACACTACATGACCAAAAGTATATGGACACCTGCTCGTCAAACATCTCATTCCAAAATAATAGGCATTAATATGGAGTTGGTCCCCCCTTTGCTGCTATAACAGCCTCCACTGTTCTGGGAAGGCTTTCCACTAGATGTTGGAACATTGTTGCAGGGACTTGCTTCCATTCAGCCACAAGAGCATTAGTAAGGTCGGGCACTGATGTTGTGGGATTAGGCCTGGCTTGCAGTCTGCATTATAATTCATTCCAAAGGTGTTCGATGGGGTTGAGGTCAGGGCTCTGTGCAGGCCAGTCAAGTTCTTCCACACCGATCTCAACAAACCATTTCTCTATGGACCTCATTTGTGCATCCCCAAACTGTTGCCGCAAAGTTGGAAGCACAGAATCGTCTAGAATGTCCTTCTATGCTGTAGTGTTAATTAAGATTAACTCCACCAAACTTTACATTTGGCACTATGCATTGGGGCAGGTAGCGTTCTCCTGGCATCCGCCAAACCCAGATTCATCCATTGGATTGCCAGATGAAGCGTGATTCATCACTCCACAGAACGCATTTCCAATGGTGGCAAGCTTTCCACCACTCCAGCCGACCCTTAGCATTGCGCATGATGATCTTAGGCTTGTGTGGGGCTGCTCTGCCATGGAAACCCATTTCATGAAGCTCCAGATGAACAGTTCTTGTGCTGACGTTGCCTCCAGAGGTAGTTTGGAACTCTGTACTGAGTGTTGCAACCAAGGACAGACGATTTTTACCCGCTAGGTGCTTCAGCACTCGACGGTCCCATTCTGTGAGCTTGTGTGGCCTACCACTTCGCGGCTGAGCCATTATTGCTCTGAGACGTTTCCACTTCACAATAACAGCACTTAAGCGGGGCTGCTATAGTAGGGCAGAAATTTGCCCAACTGACTTGTTTGAAAGGTGGCATCCTATGACGATGCCACATTGAAAGTCACTGAGCTCTTCAGTAAGGCCTTTCTACTGCCAATGTTTGTCTATGGAGATTGCATGGCTGTGTGCTTGATTTTATACACCAGTCAGCAACGAGTGTGGCTGAAATAGTCAAATCCACGAATTTGAAGGGGTGTCCACATACTTTGTATATAGTGCCTTCGGAAAGTATTCAGACCCCTTGACTTTTTCAACATTTTGTTAGGTTAGAGCCTTATTTTAACATGTATTAAATTGTTTATTTTCCTCATCAATCTACACACAATATCCCATAATGACAAAGCAAAAACAGGTTTTTAGACATTTTTGCTACTTTATAAAAGAAACTAAACTGAAATATCACATTTACATAAGTATTCAGACCCTTTACTCAGTACTTTGTTAAAGAACCTTTGGCAGCGATTACAGCCTCAAGTCTTCTTGGGTATGACGCTACAAGCTTGGCACACCTTTATTTGGGGAGTTTCTCCCATTCTTCTCTGCAGATCCTCGCAAGCTCTGTCAGGTTGGATGGGGAGTGTCGCCGCACAGCTACTTTCAGGTCTCTCCAGAGATGTCCGATCGAGTTTAAGTCCGGGCTCTGGCTGGGCCTCTCAAGGACATTCAGAGACTTGTCCCGAAGCCAATCCTGCATTGTGTGCTTAGGGTCATTGTCCTGTTGGAAGGTGAACGCTCTGGAGCAGGTTTTCATCAAGGACCTCTCTGTACTTTGCTCAGTTCATCTTTGCCTCGATCCTGACTAGTCTCCCAGTCCCTGCCGCTGAATAACATCCCCACAGCATGATGCTTCCACCACCATGCTTCACCATAGGGATGGTGCCAGGTTTCCTCCAGACGTGATACTTGGCATTCAGGCCAAAGAGTTCAATGTTGGTTTCATCAGACTAGAGAATCTTGTTTCTCATGGTCTGAGAGTCTTTAGGTGCCTTTTGGAAAACTCCAAGCGTGCTGTCATGTGCCATTTACTGAGGAGTGGCTTCCGTCTGGCCACTCTAACATAAAGGCCTGATTGGTGGAGTGCTGCAGAGATGGCTGTCCTTCTGAAAGCTTCTCCCATCTCCACAGAGCAGCTCTGGAGCTCTGTCAGAGTGACCATCGGGTTCTTGGTCAGGGCCCTTCTCCCACAATTGCTTAGTTTGGCTGGAAGAGTCTTGGTGGTTCCAAACTTCTTCCATTTAAGAATGATGGAGGCCACTGTGTCCTTGGGGACCTTCAATGCTGCAGAAATGTTTTGGTACCCTTCCCCAGATCTGTGCCTTGACAAATTGTGTAAAGTACTTAAGTAAAAATACTTTAAAATACTACTTACGTATTTTTTGGGGGTACTGTATCTTTACTTTACTATTTATATTTTTGCCAACTTTTACTTAACATTCCTAAAGAAAATAATGTACTTTTTACTCCATACATTTTCCCTGACACCCAAAAGTACTCATTACATTTTGACAAGAAAATGGTCCAATTCACACACTTGTCAAGGGAACATCCCTACTGCCTCTGATCTGGCAGACTCACTAAACACAAATGCTTTGTTTGTAAATTAATGTCTGGGTGTTGTAGTGTTCCCTTGGCTATCTGTAAATATATTTTTTTTTATTATTGTGCCATCTGGTTTGCATAATGTAAGGAATTTGAAACTATTAATACTTTTACTTTTGATACTTAAGTATATTTTAGCAATTCCATTTACTTTTGATACTTAATTATATTTAACCAAATACTTTTATATTTTTACTGAAGTAGTATTTTACTGGGTGACTTTCACTTTTACTTGAGTCGTTTTCTATTAAGGCATCTTTACTTTTACTCAAGTATGACAAATGGGTACTTTTTCCACCACTGGCCAAGACACAATCCTGTCTCGGGAAACTTTACAGACAATTCCTTTGACCTCATGGCTTGGTTTTTGCTCTGACATGCACTGTCAACTGTGGGACCTTATATAGACGTGTGTGCCTTTCCAAATCATGTCCAATCAATTGTATTTACCACAGGTGGACTCCAATCAAGTTGTAGAAACATCTCAATGATGATCAATGGAAACAGGATGCAACTGAGCTCAATTTGGAGGCTCATAGCAAAAGCTCTGAATATTTATGCAAATAAGCTATTTCTGTGTTTTGCTTTGTCACTATGGGGTATTGTGTGTAGATTTAATCAATTTTAGAATAAGGCTGTAACGTAACAAAATGTGGAAAAGGTCAATGGGTCTGAATACTTTCCGAAGGCACTGTAGGTGCCGAAGGTATATGTGACCAACAGATGCATATCTGTATTCCCATTCATGTGAAATCCATAGATTAGGGCCTAATGAATTTATTTCAATCGATTGATTTCGTTATATGAACTGTAACTCAGTACAATCATGAAATTATTGCATGTTGCGTTTATATTTTTGTTCAGTGTACATACATACAATTATGTTGTCAACCACATACAGTTATGACTATATTGTTACAAAAGAGGCTACCCAATGTTGTCTTTAGTGTGATGTAACGTTAGCCAGCTAGCACATCCACATTACCAATAGTAGGCAGGAAGCGTCGTTCTAGTCTCCGGTGGTCCAATTTGAAACTTTTTATCAGTCATTATGTGTCCTTGTTTTCTCATCAATTTCCATGTAATAAAAGTCAAACGAGTGTTGCCCTCGGGGCACGTCAAAAGGCTATCGACCCTTTCGTAATTCCGGTATTATTTAAAGCGATCTGGCTCGCTCCATGGTCCTAATACAAAGTTTGTTAGATGGTTACTATGGTGATAGTGTTTCGCGATAAATTGTAGTTCTTATGGGATGTCACAAAATATAAATGTAGTTTGCGTTCCAAAGGGCCTTTGCTGTAATTACGATTATGAACTAACTTGACAGTCACAAATCAACACGTAAAAAAAAATGATAAGAGCAATATCATCTTAATGCGGTTTTCACTGAAGACAATACAGCCTTGCTAGGATTTTGACCACTAGATGGTGGTATGTGATCAGATGGAACTGATGAGTTCCTCTTCTTTTGGGTGATCCTAAACATTGTTAACATTACTACTAGATTTTTTAAAAAGAAGTACTTTGACAAATCTGAAAACTATAGCTGGAAGTACAGAGCAGAGCCCTTTTGGTGTCAGATTGGTTGCTCTTGTTTTTCTGGCCGTCATGCATTAGTAAACTAGTTATTGTGTAATTTAAATCGATATTTTTCTAATTCTACATGTATTGGGATTATTGTATGATGATGTTTACATAATTTGAATGTAGAATGCATGTGTATGTTGACCATGTGCTCCTCTACATGCGGTTCTGGTCAGGGCTCATGAATTAGCTAATAAGTCTCAGTTCAGGTCCATAGGCCCTCATGTCTTGTTTAAACAAACCAGTGAAAAAACTGAGTGAAAATGAGAGAGTTGCTACTGTTCCCTTGTTTATGCATCGTCAAACTCAATTTATAGCAACAAATTAACTAAAACCTGCTACTTTTTATTGCTACCACTACTAATAAGGATAAATAAAAAATAAATAACTCTTCAAGTGGTAGAAGTGGTTATTATGACAACAGATGATCACGTCATAGTCATACATTATCCCACAGTAAGTTAAGTAAAACTGATTTCCAGCCTGTGGTTGTGTAGACAGAGAAAAGAGTGCTAACAGAAATAATTGTAATGTATGGCTCCTTTGAGGTCTTCAGAGGTTGCATTCCTTCTTTCTCTATGTATTACTCGTGCTGTCACAGGACTGAGGTCAGTCAACGCTGTTGAACAACAGCACAGCCTCTTAAATGACAAATCATTATCCTCATCATCATCATCCAATTCCATCAACATTGCACCATTTGTTAGGCCAGGGAAAATCCACTTCACGGATTTGTGGACTGTAGAAGTCCCAGCTTTTAGTTAGTGCCTCTGACAGCTTTCACCCACATGCCTCAGCTTGACTAGGCACCATATTGTGACCTGCTTGGCTGGGTGACCGGCTGACCGCTGCTTTGACCTCTTCGGCACACTGTGAAACAGCCTGGGCCTGTTGGAGCTGGACACAGAAAGGCCATGACTAGGGTTGAAAAGGTACTGATAATTTACCAAAGTTACCGGAATATTCAGTAATTTTGGTAATTAACAGAATATCTATGGCAATCTATCGTAAGTTTGGTAGTTTATATATTTTTTATATCTGTATCCATATTGTCTATGAGTTTCTAGTAGATAGACCATATGGTTCAACAGAGAATATACTAATTAATGACAAAAGTATCTAATCAACAATGTTATTATTTATCAATTATC
The DNA here is from genome assembly GCF_901001165.1 of Salmo trutta. NCBI lineage: Eukaryota > Metazoa > Chordata > Actinopteri > Salmoniformes > Salmonidae > Salmo > Salmo trutta. Next base: position 26,926,969 of record NC_042983.1, on the reverse strand, counting down.
TCTGCAACTCCAACTATTGACTTTTTTCACAACTGCCACTAGTTTGATGCCAAAACATTGACAACAAATACATATTGGTATAGTAAAATCAATGTGTAATGAATATAAAGAATAATTCATGCTAAAACCCCTCATATTAAACACCAATGGTATTCACTAAGTTGATGGTTTATGTTTAGGATAATGTTTTACAACTTAGTCATATTTATTTACAATGTTTTTGAATTACACTGAGTGTACAAAACATGAGCACCTGCTCTTTCCATGACAGACTGACCAGGTGAAAGCTATGATCCCTTATTGATGTCACTTGTTAAATCCACTTCAATCAGTGTAGATGAAGGGGAGGAGACAGGTTAAAGAAGGATTTTAAGCCTTGAGAAAATTGAGACATGGATTGGGAATGTGTGCCATTCAGACGGTGAGTGGGCAAAACAAAATATTTAAGTGCCTTTGAAGGGGGTATGGTAGTAGGTGCCAGGAGCACCGGTTTGTGTCAAGAACTGCAGTGCTGCTGGGGTTTTCACACTAAACAGTTTCCTGTGTGTATCAAGAATGGTCCACCTCCCAAAGTATATCCAGCCAATTTGACACAACTGTGGGAAGCATTGGAGTCAACATGGGCCAGCATCCATGTGGAGTCCATGCCTGACGAATTGAGGCTGTTCTGAGGGCAAAAGGGGGGGTGCAACTCAATATTAGGAAGGTATTTTTAATGTTTTGTACACTCTGTGTATATTTTACACGGTAAGGCCAGAGATAATTACAGACACCTATGATAATCTGAACTACCCAAAATGGCCACTAGATGTCTTGTGATAGATTACATACAATTCTTGAAAGATACCAACATTCTGGTAGTTTACTGGTAAACTTACGTTTCGAGTAATATACCCTCCCTTTGCAACCCTAGACATTACATTGTTTTAGCCAGACCACCAGAACATATTGGAACTTCTTTGGCAAATGTATCATCTTGGCTCCAGGACCATCTCACAGGGAATTGTTGTCCCTTTGACAGGTTAAGTCTACTTTCCTTGTCTAGTTTTGACATGTTTAGGTTACTGTACAATTTTCCATCATACTTGTTACTTCTGGTTTATGGTTCAGAACACTTGATAAGAAACAGATCAGCATTTCAGGTTGGAAAACAATTCCACCACTTGTGTCATGGATGTTAATTGACTGAAATATGACACCCTTGACAGTTGTGATCACTTGGACAATACTCTCAAATTGTTGTGTTGGCCCTGGTCCAACTCTCCCTGGAGCCGTACCCTTTGGCATATTCATAGGGGAGTAAATATTAGGATTTGAAAAGGATCTCAGGATTATTTGTCCGGCATACTCCCAGAACGCAAACACTATTGATATGTACAAACCTTAAGACATTGTGACACATCACATACTTGGACTTCAAATTCTGATTGTCAAGGTGGATGTTGTCAGTGTAATTTACCATTAGTATTCATTGCGTGATGGAAACTAATTTAGGTGGATGTGTGTGGAACTATTTTTATTCTATTGCTAATCATATTTTGTAATCATAAATATATTCCATTGTATATTTTGTTCCACATGATATTGTATTGACAATAAAGTGCACATTTCCAAAAATGTACAAACAGCTATGGAACCAAAGCAACAGGACATAATATTTTTCTCTAGGGGGTGTTTACCTATCATTGACAGCACACATACAATTGGGGGAAACCAGCTTAATATACAGGAAATGTTTTTGTTTACAATAATCAGAGGCTGGTTTGGCTGCACTGTAGTTTTCAGTAGCCAGGGAGTTACTGCCCACTTTTAGCAACCTTTTACAGCCAAAAATATGTTGAGGTATTATCTGTAGAAAACAATCAACCATAGATGATGTTCTCACGGGGTGAGGAATCTGCATAGAAAGTAAAAAGGGTGGGGAACTGTCAAGCTTTTCCTCAGATTGTGTTCTGTAAAATAAATGGGTAAAGGTGTGAAATATGAACCTTTTCATGTATTGTTTTTCAAACCTCTGCAATTTGTGGATTTTTGCTTCTGTTCACTTTCAGAAATATGCACAGAAGTAAAAAAAAAAAAAAAAAAAAAGTCGGAAACTGTCAAGCTTTTCCGAAAATTGTATGCCATAAGATAAAAGTGTAAGACATTGACAGTACCAGTCAAAAGTTTGGACACACCTATTCATTCCATGTTTTTTCTTTATTTTACTATTTTCTATAATGTAGAATAATCATGTAGTAACCAAAAAAGTGTTAAACAAATCAAAATATATTTTATATTTCAGATTCTTCAAAGTAGCCACCCTTTGTGACAGCTTTGCACACTCTTGGCATTCTCTCAACCAGCATCATGAGGTAGTCACCTGGAATGCATTTCATTTAACAGGTGTGCCTTGTTGAAAGTTAATTTGTGGAATTTCTTTCCTTCTTAATGCATTTCAGCCACTCAGCATTGCATCCTCTTTAGTCTTGTAGCAAAGTTTTCCTCTCAATGTTGAGAACAGGAGGATCACATCTAGGTTACCACTGGAATTTGAATGACCAGTGCAAAACTATATTGTAAGCTTATAACATTTGTATTATAAGAAATGTTTTAGGATCTGCTATAACAGAGACATTGCTCTGTGTTCTGTCATGAGATGGCTTTGCCCTTCTTCCTTACACTAATCACTGCTCCATCCTGAAACAACTAGGTACAAAACTTCTCACTCAATGGTGGGAACTGGACCACACCCAGATGGCCAGTGCAAAGCTTTATAGTTAAGTACATAACTTCAATACCATGAAAAATGTGTGATAGGCTCTTTTACCTTGACCAATGAATGAATTAAACAATGCATCAAAGACATTGTCATTCATTATTTTAACATAATAGATTTAGTTACAACTTTTTATGCAATAGATTTCTACTTATGGCACTCAACAATTTCTACTACTTAACACTTATTGTCCTTTCTTTTCACCCTGGCACCACAAGTTCTCTCTTAACACCACGATATCTCCAAGGAGAGCTTGGAATGGAATAACACAAATATAAATTCAGTATAGTGTACCCTCCCATGGTACTCAATGGCTCTGGCTGCATCAATCACGTCTCCTGAAAAGGTCTAGCACTCCTTACAAGTCTCCACTCCCACAGCTATGCCTGTATATCAGTCTCTGGTCTATAAAGACTGTCTGGTGCCTGAAAGTGGCGTGACAAACAGGCAGTACCAGGGTGCACTGTGATTAGCCTCCATGAAGTCTTCACTTATGTTAAACTCTGTTTGCTGAAAGTATTAATATTATTCCAATTGTGTTGATTTAAGGAGGGCATTTTGGAGGGCATTCATAATGTGTTTGGTGAATTGGATGTCCATCAAGGAATTCTCTCCTCTTGTCTAAGATTTAGATGATGAGAAATATCTAAGAGTTAGATGACGAGACATGTTAAATGACTGGGCCTGAAGTGCACAGAGATTTTTGCATGATTCAGAATGTGCTGCAAGCCAGGGAGTGATGCAAAGTGACCATAGTATTGTTAATGTTGTTGTTTTTCTTCTGCTTTACATTGACAGTTAATTTACTATTCAAATACATGGGGTTTTATTAAGTAGTTGCTCTTTAAAGGCTTTAGGTCAGTGAATGATCTAGTAAAAGATGTTATCCCCGACCTATTGGATCAGTTTCCATCTACTGTAAAGAACTGTAATAGATGAGCGATTCTAGGAAGTTATTTAGAGATGGGTTGAATCCTCTCTTTATACTCACTCAAAATGAAAGTTCTACTATCTTAGGTCAGACAAGCTGCAACTAGACTTGCAACATGTCCACCACTCACTACTGTGAGGGCATGGGCAGCCAAGCACTGAATTCAGAGTGCTTGTTGACTGAACAATACACAAATCTGCTTGTCCTTTAAGTGCGCTTACATGTGAAAGGCAAATACACATTGGCTCTTTGACTGAATCCATTTAGCACTATTTCGGGGAATGCAAAACTGCTGCATTTATAGAAATTATGGGACATTGTCATTTAATTGCATTTCACAATTCATGTTTTGTCCGACAAATGCCTCACTGTTGTGCTACAGGTCCTGCCTCCAAAGTGCAAACCAAGCGCTATGGTTACAGTTTCTTGCTTATAGGACAGGAACGTGTGAGAAAACAATGAATGATCTGTTGGGACATCAGATACCCAGATGGGTTAGAAGAAAAAGTATTTACCCTCTAAATAAAAGTCTCCCTGTTCTGGGATGCATGAATGGTTGCCTTATTCGCATGCTGGACCCTTTTAGAATGCACCAAGGATATGTCCCTTGTACCCAAAAGTTTTTGTTCCCAATATGATCAAATATCATTGTGTAGGTCTTCAAAGTAAACCATCTTAGGTGCAACTACCAAACAAACCAGTCTTCGCTTCACTGACCAAACTAAAAAAGAGTATTACAAAGGTTGACCAGTTTTTTTTCTCTCTTTTTGTCTTTTTCTTTTTGGCCAGAAACAATGTTGCTGCATTACTTGACTGTTAACCTTCCCCCCTGATGATTTTCTTCAGCATTTTTCACTTCTCTTGTTTGAACAGATGCCGCCCCCCTCCAGCATGACCCGTCCCCCGGGATTGTTATAGTACTTAGTACAATGAAGTAACACGCAATTATATTAATGTTAGAGCACACCCAAGTAAGTTCCCTTTCCAGATAGCGACATCAAACGATATGATGTATAACATTTCCTATGGTTTATAAAACCATGGGCCTCTTTTGTTTGATTCCAGTGAATGGCATGCAAAAGTTTGTCTGAGGTAAACGTGTTTTTGCATGAACGCACTCAACAGCTCTCTCTGTAGCCTCCATTACTGTCCAAACAGCATTTTTTTGCAGGATATCAAATCAAATTTTATTTGTCACATGCTTCATAAACAACAGGTGTAGACTATTAGTGAAATGCTTACTGACAGGCCCTTCCCAACAATGCAGTGAGAAAGAAATACAGAAATAATAGAAAACGAATCTATTGGCCAACCAAACTACAATTAAGCGATGGTGAGAGTCAGTGGGAAACAGATTACATTTTAGACGCCGGTAAAGCATCCCTTTGAATTTGATTCAGCAGTCACGATCTTAGGCCTACTTGTGAAACGTATATTAATTTGGTACTGGATTAAACCTCAAGTTAAAGTAGAGGCTTACTGTTTTGTAAACAAGCGATTTCAGGCGGATCTATAGCAGATATGCACAGCATTGGCAGTCTTCTGTTCCTTATAAATATTTGCCAAATTTTCCAAGTCAGAACACAACAGACATTTCCCTATGCCTTTTATCTGACCACTAAGTCACCCCACAGAAATGATGTGTAAATACATGTCCTTGAGTCAAGCAGAAGGTGTTGTCTGTAAATAAGGATGGTTGCTCTTAATGTGCTCTAAACGTATCCCATTACACCCAACCGTCCATCTCAAGTTGTGAATGCCACAGCATCCAAAAGGCAAAAATGTCCTTTGAAAATAGGTCCTGAAAAGGTCCTGAAACCCCCTTAATGGTAGCAATGAGCTTGAGCATGAAACAGGAAGACGTCTCATCCGGACATCTAGTTGAAACATGGCGTGATCTGTCTCTGAAGGTTAACTTGTGTGACTGTGAAACAAATTAAACAAAAAACTTGATAACTGTCCCCTGGCAATTGTCAGTTTACAAAAGACTGGTTCTCAGCTATGTCAAGGCCCCATGCAGCAAGCATTGCTTCTGTAGTTCATCCTCTATTTACCTGCCACTGATATCACAATTAGGCTATAAAATCTATTCATGAATTTTCCTATTCTAACAAACATCTTCTGTTTTGTGTGCAGAACTCTATAGCTTACTGTAAATAGCCTCTGGTCTAGAATGGTCTATACTGAAACGGTCCAGTGTGCACATTGATAGAACTCTGTATCTTCCTGGTGCCATAAGAATGCTGCACACCCTTTATATACCCACACATATTTTACATCAGGGTTGGGCAACTTTGAGGGGGGTGGGGCCGCAGTGGATCTGTGTACCCACAGGTGAAGTATTTTGGGGTTCTAAGCCAAAAAATATATATTTTTTTGTCTTTGGAAATTGACCTGGGGGCGCGGGCCACCAGTTGCCCATCCCTGTTTTTGATCCTCTGTGTTCTTATAAAACATTTTTTTTGACTTGCCTTATTTAATTTACTGCATTGATTTAAATAATAGACACTATACAGTATAGACATACCGTATATGTATCTTGGGCAATTCATAAAGCTGCTTGAGGACCTTATTACTGATGAATGTGTTTGTTTATTATGACCATGTTTTTCTTTCTGCTTGTATTTTGCATTTATATTGATGTGTGTATTTTCTGTAATGTATGTAATTCAGAGCTCATCTGTAAAATAGACCGTGGTCTCAGTATGACTCCCTGATAAAATAAAGGTTAAATAAAAAATGTATAAAGTTTTGGCATTCTGTCATTAGTGTTTTTACTAAGCATTGCAACAGTAGCCTATTATTGTGCAAACGAAGGAAATGTAACAACATTTAAAAAGAAGGGAAAAACAGAACTATTTGCTGAAATTATAAATTATTTCAAGTAGTATGTCTGTACTTATTTGTTATTTTCCCTCGACCTTGGCTGGACTGGGTAGTAGGGGAGATTTCCAGCTCTGTGAGTACATCTGATGCAGTGCAAGCGAATCACCCTGACAGTCCCCCTTTAAACGAGCCCCGCCCCAAAATCAGTCGATCAAATTCTGCATCACGCTCAACCTCGTCTGTCCAATCATAACCCACCAGGGGTGGTCTTAGGATGGTGGTCCGGGAAGCTGTTAGCCAATCATGTTTACTGCTCAGTGAACAAAAGCTTCACGTCAACTATCGTTGGTTCTCTGAATAACACATTATTCATGTTCATGCTGGTTATTTAAGGGAGACCTGATGATGATGAGGCGAGATAGCGGTATTTCATGTTGAGAAGTAACGGTCGATGACTCCCAAACATGTATGAAGGCAGAATCATGTGTACATTCATTTAGCTAACTCACCACATCAGATGCAATGTGCTTTTTAATGTTTTATAGTTATCCAATATTATACGGCACCCTGCTAAAAATAAGTGGCAGTAGTATAGCAGGACTAGGCTACACACCCCACTCTCTCAGTCTAGAAAGTTACTAACTAACTAGTAGCAATCCTAGTGTGACATCACATGTGAACGAGCATGCGTTGCTAATTCATTCACAAGCTCTTTGTCAGACGTTGTTAGCTTCACTTTACTACACTGCTATCTCTTAACAAACAAAATTCTATACCAAAATTACACATGTTTAATTGAATTTAGCGATCTTATTAAAACATTAACCCTAGTGAATAACAAACAACAAGAATAACATTTTCCTGAATCATTATAATAAGATTTTTTTCAGAGTGATTACAATTGCACTAGAATTGTTAATTTTTTTATTATTTAATTTATATTTTGTATATGCTTTAGTTTTTTCTTGTTAATACCTGCGTTCTGTTTTGTATGATGTAACAATGTAAATTGTTGATCTGTATATAAATAAATACACTGCTATCTCTTGAAAGAATATTACTTGCATAGTTACACATGAAAGTGAATTGGTCTCAAATTACGTCAGAACCTCAAGTTTACTTTCAAATCTTTGCTTGGTTGAATGTATCCTAATACAAAACAGCGCTATGTAGGTAGATCAAATCAAGGGCAAATCGTAGTTATTTAGTTTGTGCCGTCTTATGTTTCTGGTGCTAAAAAGTAAAACAGTGACCTCAGCCACAGAAAGCACGCTACATTTTAACACACCCACCGCCCAGCAGACACCAAAACGAACCTCTTCGCATGACCGAGTTCATTTGAATCTGGTGAGGGAGGGAGTGGAGGTCTGGCACCCGTCCTCAGCACTGTTATTTCTCCCGCTGCCTTCGAATAACACAGTCGATTCTCGTTAGGAAAACGGCTGTATGGGGAGAAGAACATTGTTCTATGACACTAAGGAAACTACCAGCATTTCTTATTTTCGAAGACAGTTTGCAAGTAGATGCATATCAACGAGCAATTTTGAAATTCGTATAGTGAGTTTCGCTGTAGTGTAAGAGGCAAAGTGAGAAGTAGCGGCTACCTTTTGAGTAAAATAAACCCTTAAAGATCAGAACCTAAAGTATTATCGTTAATGTTATTTGGTAAGTAATTTCACATTTGCCAAATTAGTTTGATAGTTGGCTGGCATCATGACTCGGAGATCCTGTGTAATTTACGCTACTGGAATTGTCTGCGCCCACCTACTGATAGTGGGGATCACCTTGGTGGTGGCTCAAGTCTTCCAAACAATGATTCACAACCGGCTAAAAAAGGTGAGTTGCAACTTTTTCCCACTTCAAACATGCATTTGATAGTTTTATAGTCTGGTGACTTTAATTTGTTAGTTGTAATTGCACTGAACAGCAGACGGTGAGTCACATTTCCCATCCCTTGTTATTAGGTGATGATGTTCGATAGATAACGTTACAGTATTTGTTTGCTCAATCCGTATCTCCAGTCATTCTCCCACCCAACATGGGTCAGTGCAGCATGCCTTCCAAGGTCGACAATTTACAAGTGCTGCATGCTTTACCACCAACCAGTGATGTTTTTTGTGTGGTAGGAAAGCAACATTGTATCATTCATAAATCCGCAATATTGATTCAACCCTCTTGAACAGCTCTGCAAGGCGTTTAGCATTTAAACTCAATGTATAGCCTGATTGAATCTCACCGGCTGATTTACAATGCCAGGTATGTTCCTGTCACAGCGCGTGGCGGTAACATCATCATCACCATGGATTAGTGCACTGTAGGCAAGCAGCCTGTTTTATTCCAACAGTAAAATAAAGCCCACTCACTTCATTTGCTTTATTATACATAATGGTTGACAGATGAGTTGAAATACAAGTCTACTGCTGCATCTTTATTTGCGGGGTATTCATCTCATTTACCTGTCTGTCACAATATAATTTATTTGGGAATGGGATTTAAAATTCTAAGAGCTTTCCTCGTGGTTTATTGGGTTTATCAGTAAGGGGTTGGAATCTCGTCAGAGAAGAGTCTGGGGGAGGTGCGTGCGCATGGATGGGGGAAGGGAGAGAGACCATGAAGGCTGAGTCCCGCTCCCTCATTTCACTCTTCATCCTTCTTGCTTACCAGGTTGAACATCTCTCGCATCTGAGAAGCCCTCTTTCTTAAAGTGTCATGCCCACATCAGCAGAAATGTCAGACTGTCATAGGGTATAGACACATAAACATTCGTTTCGTGGCCGCTGTTAAATGAATTTGGGTCTGGGTTTATTTGGGATATGGTGTCACCCTAGACCTAGAATACATAACATCATGAAATGAAACAAAATATTGTTGATGTTGTCAATCGGCCTACCTGTATTTTAAGTTCAATAAAGTGCAGGAGTGTTATGTGGACATATTGCCGGTGACTGAAAAGATAATAGATAAATTAAGAATGAATGTCCATCCACAACTGTACCACTTTTATATCTAAAACGGCTCATAGAACGACTTTCCTGGATCTTAAAACAACAGTGAGCATTAGTCTGTTTCATTGTTTCAGCCCTTGCCTGATCTAGGTCTAGAGGACTGCTCTGCCTGGAAAACAACCCTCTGTCCCCGTTAAAAAAAAGTTGACAACGATTTAAACGTATGACCTATGTTAACTTTCATTCAAACAGTTTGTCATCCTCTAGACTGGAAAACATGACACTGAATAACATTTATTATGGACTTGAGAAACGTTATCAAACCACAACTCCCACAGATGTTTCATGTCAGGTTTTCATTTCTTTTTGAGTGAACCAGATGGTTATGTTTTAATGTCTTTACCACTCTTCATGTGACCCATCCTCAACCACCAGCTACAAAAATAGTGAGTTTTTTGATTTTAGATAAGATTGATAAACCCTCAGCCCTTTGTCCCTGCTTGCCTGTGCTTGTGAGATCAAGGTTTGAAGCATTTCTAAGAGCGAAATGATGTAAACATGACATCTATGGAAGCCTTTGAGAGACTTTTTTCGAGGGTGTTAAAAACAGGAATTCTTCTAATCTAGGCCTTGACTTTACCAAAAGTTAGTGTTGCAGAGAAACGGTCACTCTTGGGAATTGTATCCGTTTGAGAGGGACTCCATTTGATTTATAAAAACAAAACAGACATCACTGATTGTGAAACTTGGCACCATACTGCTGAAGATGAGTCTGAATCACATGTTGGTGGTGTTTTTCTCACACTCACCTTTCGTGTATGTAGTCAGTGTTTGGCTTTAAAACTAGAATCCATAGTTGCTACATCCATTTAGACTAATATATAGCCTACCAATTGATTCCTGAAGAATATACAGTGCATTCAGAAAGTATTCAGACTATCACGTTTTCCACATTTTGTTACGTTACAGCCTTATTCTAAAATAGATTAAATAAAATTTCCTCATCAATCTACACACGTGTTGAGGCACAGATCTGGTGAAGGCTACTAAAAAATGTCTGCAGCATTGAAGGTCCCCAAAAACAGTGGCCTCCAACAGTTTGGAACCACCAAGACTCTTCCTAGAGCTGGCCGGGGGAGAAGGTGACCTTGGTCACCTCCATGACCAAGAAGGGCCTTGGGCAGGGAGGTGACCAAGAACCCAATGGTCACTCTGACAGAGCTCCAGAGTTCCTCTGTGGAGATGGGAGAACCATCCAGAAGGACAACCATCTCTCCAGCACTCCACCAATCAGGCCTTTATGGTAGAGTGGCCAGACAGAAACCACTCCTCAGTAAAAGGCACATGACAGCCCGCTTGGAGTTTGCCAAAAGGCACCTTAACGACTCTGACCGTGAGAAACAAAATTCTCTGGTCTGATGAAACAAAGATTTAACTCTTTGGCCTGAATAGAAAGCATCACGTCTGGAGGAAACCTGGCCCCATCCCTACGGTGATGCATGGTGGTGGCAGCATCATGCTGTGGGGATGTTTTTCAGTGGCACGGACTGGGAGACTAGTCAGGATTGAGGGAATATGAACTGAGCAAAGTGCAGTGAGATCCTTGATGAAAAACCTGCTCCAGAGCGCTCAGCACCTCAGACTGGGGCGACGGTTCACATTCCAACAGGACCACGACCCTAGGCACACAGCCAAGACAACACAGGAGTGGCTTCGGGAAAAGTCTCTGAATGTCCTTGAGTGGCCCAGCCAGAACCTGGACTTGAACCTGATCGAACATCTCTGGAAAGACCTGAAAATAGCTGTGCAGCAACGCTCCCAATCTAACCTGACAGAGCTTCAGAGGATCTGCAGAGAAGAATGGGAGAAACTCCCCAAATACAGGTGTGTCAAGCTTGTAGCATCAAACCCAAGAAGACTCGATTCTGTAATCGCTGCCAAAGGTTTTTCAACAAAGTACTGAGTAAAGGGTCTGAATGCTTATGTAAATGTAACTTTCAGTTTCTTATTTCTAATACGTTTGCATAAAATTCGCAACCTGTTTTTGCTTTGTCATTATGGGGTATTGTGTGCAGATTGAGTGGGGGGGCAATTTAATCCATTTTAGAATAAGGCTGTGACGTAACAAAATGTGGAAAAAGTCAAGGTATCTGAATACTTTCCGAATGTACTGTAACTTATAAATGCCTCAAGATTTTAGTTCAACTGTCATACCCCATCAACCCAAAATATAAGCTTATTTTAATCCGTTGTTTGTAAACAAACACTGTACACCCACAACACATGGGTAAAAGTATAATTGTAATGCCATGGATGGTCAGTCCTTGCATCCATAGCTCTATCCATGATTTTGAGAATGGTTACATTTTCTACAGGCCCATCCCTCAGCTTTTTACCAAAACGGGCAGAGTGACTGCTTTAATTGTTTCAACTGCGGATTCTAACTATAAATGCAGCCAATACAACACGCATGATTGGAATAGCTGGCTTAGTTTGGCTTGACTTTTCACAACTTTCAGGTGACTCAAATGATCTAGTAAAATTAAAGGGAAATGGCTTCTCAGCATCAAATATGCTATTTTGTTATATATTTCAAGATCTCAGGGATATCTTTATTCCATGCAAAGCGATATTTGACTCCACAGCCTTCATACTTTGCTGTACAGCATGAAATGGCCTATTAATTGAGTTGATTCATATGTCTTGTGCTGGAAACAGCCTATTTCACTGGCTCAATATGCCCACTCCAGTTATGTTTAAAACTGACTAGTCTAAGTGAAGCAACAGCCTTCTGCTTTCCCCCAGAGGAGCATGCCCCCAGTTCAATGCTCTAGCTAGTGAGTGGTGACCTTCTGCCCAGTTGTGTTGTGTAGTGTGTTTGTCAGAATGTGTGTATGAGGCAAAATTATTGTCAGATCATTTAGGACTCTGTAGGGAGTATGTACCCAGTTTCCCCTATATTCATTTAGTAGCGGTGGCCCACTGCTGCTTAATTCTTGCCACCAAATATGATGTAAATTTTTTTTATGCATATAATTCTTCTGAGACGCACTTTTAAATGGACAGTCCATTGGCTCAATGACTGAAAAAGTCTGGACGGGAAACGAGTTTGTGCATCCGTGTTGAGCCACACCTTAAAAGCGACAACTGAGCTTCTCTGAGACCTCAAGATGAGCGAGTGAGCGGTGTGAATGGTAAAGGCCTTTCTCATGTACACTTTACTCAAGGGACAGAGAAGGCAATCAGTAACCCCTTATGTAAAGGACGGGGGGGTTATGAATTTGCAAAACGTAAGATATGTTACGAATTCCAATTTCTTGTGGCTGTTAGCTAGGTGGCTAATGTTAGCTAGGCTAGGGCTTAGGGTTAGAGTGAAGGGTTAGCTAACTTGCAAAGTAGGTCAAAAAAAAGTACTAAGTAGTTGAGAAGTTGTTAATTAGCTAAAATGCTAACGTTGTCCTTGATGAGATTCGACATTTCCGTTATACGCCCACCCATCCTCCTTTCGTTTTTGTCTTAAGTAACCTTACCAAACGTTTTATATGCGGCAATGATCAGATTTTTTTTTTTTTAAGTTTACCGGATAAATTCTAGGGCTGGGAGGATACCAGTATCGCAATACTCATTAGTATCGTTTTATATATCTAGTCTGAGACTAGACGCAACATAGTAAACACCCATATCTAGACTGAGACCAGACCGGGTTGAAACTGTCTTTCTAGTCAAGCATTTGTAATGTGGGCTAATGTTAAACACGATTGAATGCATGTTTGGGTAAGCCGTCATTGTAAATAAGAATTTGTTCTTAACTGACTTGCCTAGTTAAATAAAAAAGTTTACACTAATGGTGTTTTAAAATGCTGTGGAATTGTGGTGGAATTTACTGGAGCTGGGATGATACCAGTATTGCAATATTTATTTCCCATGGCAAAAATAAAAACAAGAAGCAGACAACTCTTTGGTCCTTCAAAAACCTGTATGTAAAATATTGTGTTCTATAGTTAGATAATAAATGCATGTGACTCTGGATGATAACATAATTATATTTGTTTGCAATATTAGGGTTGTTTTCCTAAGGAAGTTAAACCCGTTTTATTTCCTTGCCACGATACTAATGAGTATTGCGATACTGGTATCCTCCCAGCCCTAGAATTTACCGGTAAGCTTTTTTTTTTATCTGATCATTGCCGCATTTCAAAAACAGGACAAATTTAGTCCCACATGGATTACTATGGTGTGAGAGACTTATCTGAACACATTTAACCACTCATCTAGTCATATGATGACCAATAGGACAGTGCTACTACTCCGTATTGTTTATTCAAACTGTCATGCTGCCAATTTGGTGAGTGGTCATTTAAGGAAAAATGCAATCATCCCTTGATCAGCCTGCTGGGGTTCGCCCAAACCTCCTCCTTTGCTGTTTTCACTCAGGTTTTATTCTTGTTCTGACAGTTATTCACCTACGAAGGCGTTTTCCCCCTTCCCCTGGGGTTTTGGTGTGCTGGCATTGCGGGCTTTGGTGTGCTGGCATTGCGTCTTCACTACATTATTTGCAGTGTGTGTGCTCTCTCCTGGTATAACGTGAAAGGGTTGTTGATGGGTGGTGTAGCTGAAATCAAAAATTAAATAGCTTTTGAAAGCCAAAATATCTTTAGTTTAGAGATGAATGGGGTTACTGTTTCAAATAGCTTTTTAGGCCAATGCTCCTTCTATCCCTCAAATGTACTACCCTAAACAGACGACACCATTCTGTATACTTCTGGCCCTTCTTTGGACACTGTGTTAACAACCCTCCAGACGAGCTTCAATACCATTCAACTCTCCTTCCGTGGCCTCCAACTGCTCCTAAACACAAGTAAAACTAAATGCATGCTCTTCAACCGATCGCTGCCTGCACCTGCCCGCCCATCCAGCATAACTTCTCTGGACGGTTCTAACTTAGAATTTGTGGACAACTACAAATACCTAGGTGTCTGGTTAGACTGTAAACTTTCCTTCCAGACTCACATCAATCATCTCCAATCCAAAGTGAAATCTAGAATTGGCTTCCTATTTCGCAACAAAGCATCCTTCACTCATGCTGCCAAACATACCCTCGTAAAACTGACCATCCTACCAATCCTCGACTTCGGCGATGTCATTTACAAAATAGCCTCCAATACCCTACTCAACAAGCTGGATGCAGTCTATCACAGTGCCATCCGTTTTGTCACCAAAGACCCATATACAACCCACCACTGCGATCTGTATGCTCTCGTTGGCTGGCCTTCACTTCATAATCGTCGCCAAACACATTGGCTCCAGGTCATCTACAAGACCCTGCTAGGTAAAGTCCCCCCTTATCTCCGCTCACTGGTCACCATAGCAGCACCCACCTGTAGCACGCGCTCCAGCAGGTATATCTCTCTGGTCACCCCTAAAGCCAACTCCTCCTTTGGTCGTCTCTCCTTCCAGTTCTCTGCTGCCAACGACTGGAACGAACTACAAAAATCTCTGAAATTGGAAACACTTATCTCCCTCACTAGCTTTAAGCACCAGCTGTCAGAGCAGCTCACAGATCACTGCACCTGTACATAGCCCATCTATAATTTAGCCCAAACTACTACCTCTTCCCCTACTGTATTTATTTATTTTATTTATTTTGCTCATTTGCACCATATTATTTATATTTGAACTTTGAACTTTCTTCAAACTACAAATCTACCATTCCAGTGTTTTTCTTGCTATACTTTATTTACTTTGCCACTATGGCATTTTTTTGCTTTTACCTCCCTTATCTCACATCATTTGCTCACATTGTATATAGTCTTATTTTATTTTTTCTACTGTATTATTGACTGTATGTTGTTTACTCCATGTGTAACTCTGTGTTGTTGTATGTTGTCGAACTGCTTTGCTTTATCTTGGCCAGGTCGCAATTGTAAATGAGAACTTGTTCTCAACTTGCCTACCTGGTTAAATAAAGGTGAAATAAAAAAAATAAAAAAATTACACTTGGAGAGATCATTGTTGTTTTGGACCGTCCTTAAATAACTGTATTTCTCTATTACAATATTTTTTTTTTAGGAATTGACTTTGACAGAGGCAAGCCAAGTATTTGAGTCATGGAAGAACCCGCCGCCTCCAGTCTACATGGAGTATTACTTCTTCAACGTGACCAATCCAGAAGTGTTCTTAGCAGGGGGAAAGGCAGTGGTCACCCAGATTGGACCTTACACTTACAGGTGGGTTGACAACACACTCACTGCTGTCCTTTGAAATTAGGAGGCCTCAGTTCACACAGGGCTGAATCTTATCTTGAGATCCAAAATCATAACTTTGACTTAAGTGGAAATCATGTATCGATGCCAATGGAAGGTTTTTGCATGTGCGCATCTCAAGTTAAAATTCGGCTTACAATGTATTTGTTTTATTATCTGTTTGTTTGATCATGGGAAGCTGGTAATTCAGGTCTTGGGAAAGTCCTATTGAATGAAAGCGGTTCCATGCTGCTGAACCTGCTGCTGGACTTGTTTGAACATGTCTTTCATCCCCATGTGAACATCTATGTGGACCGACTTAATCCTCATATCCACATCTTTCCATAACAGGGAATACAGACCCAGGGAAAATGTGACTTTCCTTGAAAATGGAACCAAGGTTTATGCCCTGAATCCCAAAAGCTTTGTCTTCGTCCCAGAGAAGTCCAGAGGTAATCCAGAGGTCGACATTCTGAGGACAGTCAACATCCCAGCTGTGGTGAGTTAGTATGCGTCTCTCTCGGCCTCTGCTTGTTACCTCTACATTTGGTATACTTGTACAGTCTTCGCTTATGGCCCTGTATCTTAGCTGCCATGGACACGTTGTATCTGCAATATAGTGTGTTATAAACTGTAGTGCAACACAGTTTGAGTTGAGGGTGAGGGTGTGAATTATTCCACAAGTGTATCCTCTTCTGTTTTGGTTAAGTTTAACCTTTCAAGAGTCCCAGTATAACCACTGTAACCCTGTATTGACATTCCTTTACTGCATCATTCCAGTAGACTTTCCAAGCATTATGCTAAATGGTGTATTATGACATTTTGGTGACTTGTTCCTACCAACTTTTTACTTTATAGCAGACACTTTCATGGACATAATCCAATTTCCATTAATGAGAACCAGACCAGAGTCTAGACAGCAACAAAAGCTATAGACTTAGAAACGTTGTTTATAATTTTGTTACTAGTGGTATGATAGCATGTGAGCTCTAACCCCTTCTCTCTCGGTTTCCTCTCCCTCTACAGGCGGTGATGAGTGAGCTGAACTCCTACTCCTTCCTGCTGCGTACCATTGTCTCCATGTATATGAAGTCCATCGGCGTGGAGATCTTCATGACCCGCACTGTCCACGAGGTGCTGTGGGGCTTCAAGGACCCTCTGCTCACCAAAATCCACAGCATTAGGCCAGAGGTGGATGAGATGTTTGGGCTGATGTGGAAGGTAGGCACTGTTTGTGTTTAGTAAAACCTTGAAATATGCTTAGTCAGATTACACTTCTGAATACAGTCATTCACTAAAGTCATAACCTTAGCTAATGGCCGGTCTTGAAATTTGTGATTTAACCGAAAGTTGTGAAAGTGCACTAGAAATCCTTTAGTCATTGAACCAGTAGGTGGTTGGTAGGGCCTGGGAGGAGGTCTCTGTTGGTAGGGCCTGGGAGGAGGTCTCTGTTGGTAGGGCCTGGGAGGAGGTCTCTGTTGGTAGGGCCTGGGAGGAGGTCTCTGTTGGTAGGGCCTGGGAGGAGGTCTCTGTTGGTAGGGCCTGGGAGGAGGTCTCTGTTGGTAGGGCCTGGGAGGAGGTCTCTGTTGGTAGGGCCTGGGAGGAGGTCTCTGTTGGTAGGGCCTGGGAGGAGGTCTCTGTTGGTAGGGCCTGGGAGGAGTGAAAATGACAAAATGCTGATGAAGCTGTTTACTTACCCTTTTTCTGGGAGACTCGTGTCTATGGAGACTCACATCTGCTATTCCACCTCATGCAATAACAATGTGAATAGTTTTCTCAGGTTCCACAAACCAGATAATTGTGCATTATTTGGAATTCCCCTGAAAGATCTAGACGTTGGGTAGAATTTTACCTAAATTGTAAAATCTCGACTGTCAAAGCATTTGTCAACCGTTTTGGTCAACTACAGTCTCTTACCGCTGCCTATAAAACTGTAATACGAGAAGGAAAAACAGAACAGGATAGGCAGTCTACAGTAATGCAGTGGCATTTTTTTCCCTCTATAGCACAATATCCCCCGTCAGTACAGTTCCAACAACTACAACCAGACACTTTAAACACTGACATTCCTTCCCAAATGACCGTTTTAACAGCATTGTTTTCCCTCTGCTTATCAAGAGTCCGTGTCTGTGTCTAATTCTGTACCTGTCCACTGTTCTCCTGGATGTTGGATGTATTCCTTTTGATATGACAGTCTAACTGAACTATTGTCTTTCTCTCTCTCTTCTCCTAGAAAAATGGAACTCATGAAGGAGAGTTTGTGTTCTTGACTGGCGAACGTGACTACATGGAATATGGCAGAATAGACACATGGAACGGATTGACGTAAGGACCTTTATTTCCCTCTGTTTTCCACCTTCATGTTGTTGTAGTTAATGGTTCTCAAAAAACATTTCTCATGTCAGCATTTTTCTTTTTGGTCCTTGCCCTGTGACATTGAACGGGAATGAATTGGGATCTGTCCAAATCAAGTATTCAAAGTCCAAGGATAAACTGATTTGCTCCCTGTCATGACAGAGCAGATTGCAAATTCGTATATTTAAATATCAGAAATAGAAAACCGCTTCCAGGCGTTTTAAATGAAATCAGTATCTGGCCCCGCCATGTTGTTTTATAATAACCTTGTGTAAACGAAAGCTTCTTCTTGATGTCTAACATATCCCATACCTTTCCCCTATCGACAGTGAAATGTCGTGGTGGTCCTCTAACCAGAGCAACATGATCAACGGGACGGACGGCAGTGTGTTCCACCCTCTGTTGTCTAGGAAAGAGCTACTGTACATCTTTGCGGCTGACCTCTGCAGGTACGTCAGTTATATCTCCAAATCTGTATTGTCTGTAGTTTTATTATTTGTTTACAGTCAAAGCAGCCAGTACAGAGGGGGATGGTGGTTTAGGTGACAGCCAAGAATTATCGAGAAACGACTGACTCGTATTCGTATCGGACTGGTAAACCGCTGTAGAACACGCCACACCCTGGCCATGGTAAACAGGTGTGAGTTGGGCATGTTTCAACCAACACCATAATGCGTGAGGAGAATCTGGAGAAGAGGCACATAATATAAAATGGAGCTTTGACTCAATCAAGACCGTTATACTTTGTCTTCTCATATTTACCCAATGTTCCACACAGTAGGTGACACATTTGTTAACACAGACCTCACAATCTCCTCTGCAAAATGACATGTGTCGAACTGAATTCCAAATTCCTGCTGTAAGTTTTGTGAACTGAGAAACTCCTACACAGCTTATGTGTTCTTCTCCTTATTCTTACCTGCCTCTGGGGTTTAGGTCTATCCATCTGGGTTATGTTGAGGACGTGGACGTGAAGGGCATCCCAGCCTACCGTTTCGCCCCGCCCCACGACGTCCTGCAGAGTCCTGAGGAGAACCCCACTAACGCCGGCTTCTGTGTGCCAGCTGGGGACTGCCTCGGCACCGGAGTGCTAAAAGTCAGTGTTTGCAGAGAAGGTAAGAGATGGTTCATTACTGTCACAACCCTGGTTGGCATAACATTATATGTGCCCTAGTTCTAACTGCAATCCAAGCTCCAATAGATATCAGAAATGTCCATGTTTGAGGATCCAGATTTCATAGTAGTGTAGATGGTGAATGATTAACTCTGGATGAGGGCTATAAAACACTTGAATTTGAGGATAAGGATAATCTCCAAAGGCCCTCATAAAACGATCACATGGCATATAAATGCACTACTGTGACCCTTAAGTCTCGTGAGGGAAGGAGATATATTTTTAAGAAACATCCGCTTTCGTAGTGTGGTGCAGAGAAAGTTCAACAATCGGGGCAAAGTTATTCCTCAGTGTTCGTAATGCTGAAATCACGGTTCTATTGATTTGAGGCTGTTTTAACCGCGTCCTCTCGGGCTACAAAGTGAATAGGACCCTTTATTAATTCCTTGTGGTGGTTTGAATTCCGTTTGTCAGATATAGCAGTTTGAAGAGTTTCCATATTCCTTAGTGAGGGTTATTGGCTCCCACACTGTAACACATTACATGGTGTCTCTATGAGTAGTACCTTGTGGAACTTCATAATGGTCATTCTGACCTCAAAGGAATCGTTTTGTCTTGGGTTGTAAAAACCCGTCCATAATTTCACTGTATCAGAACATGTCCGGTACAGGCCGCCTTTCCAATGGCAAGGAAGGAACTTGACACATTTTTGCTATTTGTTCCGTTATCTCCATGCACACGTTATCAATCTCTCAATTTTGTCTTTGATGTTTCCCTTTTAGAGCCCCAATATTAAAACATTGGACTTTGTTTTGCCTAATCCTCTCTTATGGCAGTCCAGGATAAGGACATTTGATCTATTTGATCATATAGGTTGCTTGTGGTGTTTTGTCTTAAATCGTGTGTCTTTCCCATCTCCTTCCTCTTGTCCATAGGTGCACCTATCGTGGTGTCGTTCCCCCACTTTTATCAGGCAGATGACAAGTACATCAATGCTGTTGATGGACTGCACCCCAACAAGGAGGAGCACGAGACTTACCTTGACCTTAACCCGGTATGAACAAACATTTTATCTACCATATATAGTGATGAGGCCAATATGCATGATCAGTTATGGGGCCTATACACTTACATAATCTCATTGTGAGTATAAGTATACTGTATTTAATAGCTCTATTACATGTTGTATGTGTTAATGCCTCCATGTTGGAAAGGGCCAGTTCTAACTGAATAAGTTTATATTACTTCATTTTAAAGCCTTATTTTGTTTTTTTTAGACCACTGGGGTTCCCATCCGTGCTTGCAAGAGGGCCCAGCTCAATATAATTTTGAACAGAGTTCAAGGCTTCCCGTAAGTATAGCAATCTGAACAGTTTGCCAGACTGACCCTTCTCATCCCTCATACGAACTGAGTGAAAAGGCCTATTGTTGAACCTCAAGTCCTCACTTCATTTTCTCTTCCACAGCGAAACCAAACATCTAAACGAGATCATTTTTCCCATCATGTTTGTCAATGAGGTAAGACTTATCTCCTTCCTTTCGCTCCAATTTATTTTGAGAAATTCAGTCAGCCTCACGTGCAGCCAAGACATGTCAAATTAAGTTGTATTAGACAAAAATCCAGATATTTAGCTAGAGAGAACCTTCTAGTCTATTATTAAGATCAGTTAATAACAACATATTAAAGACAGGTTAATAACCTTAGTGACCCCCCCCCCCCCTCCTTCCCCCAGACGGCTACTATTGATGATGACTCTGCTGCCCAGATGAGGACCCTGCTGCTCATCGTGACCCTGGTGTCCAACTTCCCTCTGCTCATCGTGGGCATGGGAGCCATCCTGCTCATTGTCCTAGTCGTCCTGGTCTGCAGGTCTCGCCAGAAGAAGGTAAGACCTGTCCTCTACCCCTGCGCTTATTACCAGGAGACCCCAAACACATTTTTTTTGTAGCAAAAAATCTATAATATTCATAAGCTTCTCTAAAATATAGTGTAAATTGTGCACGTCACTCACAATATGTCAGTTGTCCCAGGAGGTTCTAAGTGATTAGAATTGAATGGTGCATTGACACAACAAAGGTTTTATGTTAGCTTTGACTGTGCTCTTGCATGTTTGATCTGTTTTATATACAATTTATTCTTCTATATTAACATCAGTGGTCTGGTGTCTGAGTTCTCCATCTCCTTGCATGTTCAGTTAACACCGTGCATGAGGAACCTCACATAGTCAACATGTGCTGCCTTCTGTAATCTCTGTATGAAATGATAGTGCTGCTGGCCTTTCTAACAATTTTAAATAACTGAGGTCAAAACAGGAAGTATAGATCTTAATTTAGCAGTCCCCGTTGGCAGATAGACAGTCACAATGATGACCGTGTATAGTCTACACTACCGTACAGGCCAAAGAGTGCTCTGAACTCTAGTAACAATAGTTCTGTAGGATAGCCAGGGTACTTTCAACACTTATCTGTGTTTGTCTAGGTTAGTCCCTCTGACCCCATTCCCCACCCATCAGTTGTGACTCGGCTCGATAGGGGTTATCTTAGTAGAAGTTCACATGTCATAGCTTGGAATATCAAATAAAGCTATAATCCTTCATTCAAACATTAACAAAGCTGTGTTTTGGTAAAAAGCTAAGGAATGGGTCTGGAGAAATGTAGCCATTGACAGAACCACCAGACATGGATGCATGGACTGACCATTGATGATATAAAATACTTTTAACCATGTTTTGAGGCTTCAGTGTTTGTTTACATTTACATGGCTTACAAACATTGGAGTAAAACAAGCCTGTATTTTGGGTTCTGATGGGGTACGACAGTTGAAATAAGCTTTTGAGTCATAAGTTATTTTTTCCAAAATCAATGAGTTTATCGTTCATTTATAAGACCAAAGATGAATGTATCAACTAAGGATTCCAGCTATGATAAAACATTTCTGTAACCCCCCCCTTTTTCCTTTCTGTTTTAGAATGAAGTAAAACGTATTGATTTTACTGAAGCTTTTCATTCTTTTACTGTAAGTCTTCATTTGCTTCATTTGTCATTTTCGTTCAGTTATTAGCAATTCTTGCTTATTGCTTATTTTAATATCTTTAAGTATAATATAAACATTTATTTAACATTCATGCTTCATAGTGGTATTCATTAAGTTGAAAGTATTTTGAGTTTGTTGGTTTTGTACAGTGACATTAATTAATGATTTATCCACAATTAGTTTATTATCTACCATTGCAATATATTTCCGATTTAGTTGTAAATATATAAAATGTTTGTTGTTTTCATGGTTGATTTCTGCTTTGTCGTTTACAAAATGTCCTCCCCTCTTCAGACGGCAAAAGATGAAACGGCCTACACTCAAGTCAGCGACAAACCAGAGGTTGAACCATCAGAAAACAACTACACCAACCAGCCAATGAGGAACGGCTCCTACATCGCCATGTCTCCCGTGGAGGCTCAGAAGTGTTGATGCAGGCTGTATTGTGTGGCGGAGCAGCCTGGGCGTTGTATTATAACCAAGGCAGGGTTTTGCAGTGCGGCCAGGGGTTTTCACTTTTGGGCAACAACCCCAATAAATGTCCATGTCAATCAAGATGCTGCTCTTCTCAATGACGCTCTTGACTATCCTGCTGAGCATGGTCTTTCTGCCTGCCATAGTGCAAAACGACAACTCCTGTCTACTACTACTACTACTACTACTACTACTACTACTACTGTCACTTCTGTCTCTGTTCTGTTGGGCTCAGCGCTGGGTTCATGAAGGAACACTTGGACAGCCAGGACAAAGCTTTTTTGAGTATTTTCTGCGAGGGAATAAGTATCAAATTAGGCAGTATTCTCACTTATTAATAACAACCACTGAGCAGTCACTATCAGCCTTGCACTGACTGATGGGTAGTATTCACCTGATTTAATGAAGACAAGAGGGTCCTGAAACATTTCTTTGTATCAGTGTTTGTGAAGTCACCTCAAACAGCCATCAGATTAAAACATCTGGTATTCTTCCCTCCCTGTAACTGATTATTCACTGACTCAGAATAGAAGTGGTTTTGCTAGTAAAACTGTACTTAGCATGTACTTTTTGAAGAAAAAAGAAATGGACTATTTATAATACATTTCCTTTTCCTGGGATGAATCCGTCAGTGCACACACCCAAGTTGTTATCAAATAGAATTTGTGACAGTTTGTGTGCATGTCTTACCATGCAGTGTCCTGTTTTTGATTGGACTATGGGTGACTATTTTTCTTGACGCAGGCTCAGTGTAGTATGACAACTGAGAAACTAGACATTTAGATTGTTTTCCCTTTCCCTTCACCTTTTTCCCCAACACTAGTTTGAGACAGAATTTTTTTAAATCTTAGACATTTCCTCAGATAAGGCATTAGTAAATAGCTGCTTTCCCATTAAGGATGATTAATAGCCAAAGTAGATATGGCCTAAACTTTCATCTCATATTGAAATTGTAAGAAAAAAAACATACCCACAAAACTTACAAGGGAGACTTGAACCAACTTTCTGCCTTACAATTTTCAGTGTTTCTTTGTTGATATGGTAAAAAGCTGGATATCTTAATAGTTGTACATATGCAATGGGGAAATGTCTGGCTACCCCTGACCTAATCCAGCAAGTAGTCACAGGTGTGCCGAAGACACTTTTTTTTTAACATCAGTGTCGACCCACTTTTGTGTGTCTGCATCAATACTTGGAGAAAGCACAATTTGGATTGATAGTACAGTCCTCATAACAAGGTGACCAGGTTTTCACATAAAGACGAAACACTGTTAGAAACACCGACTGGTGCGCCATAAAGAAAACACAGGTGAATTGTAGAGTAAACAGTCGGGCCCTGCACACCGCTTCTGCTGTGCATGTTATGTCAGAGTCAACTGGCTTGCCAAGGAGCTGTAGGTATTCAGACGAACATGGCACTTGAAACGCTCTTTGTCTGATATTTTTTTGGCCATCGTTGGTCACTAGTCTCTGTGTCGTGTCAAGCCTTTTGGCAGTTGCTTCTGGAAAAAATGAACTAAGGCCATAATACTGTCAACTTGAAAATTCCTGCACTTTCCCAAAAAAAGAGAACATGCCCTGTATGTTTTGGGGGTTGTTATATAAAATGCAAGGGTCCTTCTGTGTATTTCAGTAGTTTGCCCCGGGTTGTTTTTCAATGTGGTTCCTGAAGTGTTATTCTAGATGGACACTTTGCCTTTGTTACTTACTTTTCAGTACATTGAATATTCTTTTTTTTTTTTTTTTTTTGTATCTATTATTGCTGCTATTAATTGCCATAACCTATGGACTTGTATTTTTCTATGGATGAGCCATCCATGCTCATATTCTGTTTAAGGTTGTTCCAATGGAAACCAGTATCAACTTATGAATTGCTATGTCTGGTCTCTGTGAAGCAACTCTTTAAATATCGAAGAATATTTGAGCAGGATACAATGCCCAAAGCTTGCTGTCATTTACTGGAATTAGCACATAACTATAGATAGCAACACATTGTAACATGAGGAATTGTCCATATTGGGATAATTTAGATATTTATAATACTTGTTTCTGTGGGTGATGATGGGGTTTGTTCAACTGGAAACTCTGGAGTTCTAGATGGGATGCCCTAGTAAACAAATTTAATATTTTGTTTTTAATATATATTTTTATTTTATTTTTTCAAGCATGAGTTTGGTTGTGCAATTAAGGACGTCTGTCAGACATGGTTTTGGGCATACTCTCTGAAACTTTGGTCCTGGTTATATTCTATGTCAAGGACCAATAAACAATAGGCCTTTTCAGCTCAATCAATATACAAGCAATCATGGCCTTGTGCATGTATTGCTTACTTGTTTAATCATCACAGTATATCTTACCATCCTTATTGACTTGAATCTATAAGACCTTAAACCTGAACTGTGTGCACGTGCGCACACACACATACACCTGAGCCAATACTTACCACTGTCTGACTGACTAGTCCCATTCACCTTTTGTACCCAATCATTCAAGTCCATTCGCTCCCCTGTGCTTGACCAAAGATAACCTACATGGATCTGTTCCAGCTCGTGTTTACTCTCCTCGGAGATAACGGTTGTGCCAGCGCCTGCCTACCTTCTACACTATGGCTGCGTCTGGAATTGCACCCTATATCTTATACAGTGCATTACTTTTGACCAGGGCCCACAGGCTCTGTGTATTTACAACAGTGTTTGAGTAATGTGCTTCTCCCATCAAGGCCAAAACATGTGGTTTTTACAATTTGATCAGGATTATTAATATCAAGCGAACTTCAAAGGGTTAAAATGCATCTCTAATGTGAAGGGTAAAAAACGGAGTTATGTATTGACACAGCAATACAAGATTATGTACAATTTTTTATAAATGTTTTTTAATCTGACACAATATTTATGTATCCATATGTTCAATGTTATATTTGTCCCGAGTGTACATGTTTTGTGGTCCTGTTTCATTTCTAAGTACAGTTTATTTTTTAATATTCAACGGGGGTTATCGCACACATTTTCAGTTTGTATCATGAAATGTTTCTCACAGAAAAATGCATCTTGTAAAGATGGTTCATAATGTGATATATTGATCCATCAGTGAGAGTAGCAAAGTCCCCAAATGTTCTGAGAGAATTCCTTGATGGTTGTGAATGTGTGTGTATAGGATAATAAGCTAATGTAGACCTATTTTTGTGGAGCTAATGCACAGTTTTGTCAAACTGGAGTGATTAATTGGAAGGCTGACTATCTGTATACATGTGTAGGGAGATTGCCTTGGTGCCAGAACAGGAACAAGGGAAGTGTACACACAATCTAACCCATAGATGAATGAAGCCCTCCTTCAGGGAAGAAGAACGCTGGTGCCATAAATCCTTTTATTTCATCAATTTACTTTCAAGTTACCGATTTTTGTTTTAAGCAGTGTAGCAACTGTATAATGTTCACATGTCATTGCGTGTAAGTTTCTCAGTCACCGACTAACAGACATTTCATGTTACTTCTGAGATTTATATTTTTTTGCTGCTGAAAATGACAATCGTCATGTTGGGTGCAAAACTATTTCAAAAGTAATCCATAATTTTTTGTTAATTTACACTGCACAAATGTTTATATAATGCTTTTGTAAACATTTTTAGTGTATTTGCAAAAATAAATAAATTTGCAATGAATGCAAAGAATACAGTTGATGACTTCATTTTTTCAGTCTTCCTTGCTTTTAATACACTACCGTTAAATACTAAAGTTTTACTTTTTAATACATGGAGACCGTAGTAGTTTAACATATTTTTTCTGCTTGTGGTATTTGTTGGTGCCTTCACACACTACATGACCAAAAGTATGTGGACACCTGCCTGTCGAACCTCATTCCAAAATCATGGCCATTAATATGGAGTTGGTCCCCCCCCTTTGCTGCTATAACAGTCTCCACTCTTCTGGGAAGGAGTTCCACTAGATGTTGGATCAGTGCTGCGGGGACTTGCTTCCTTCCATTCAGCCACGAGCATTATTGAGGTCGGGCACTGATGTTGGGCAATTAGGCATGGCTCGCAGTCTGCATTCCAATTCATCCAAAAGGTGTTTGATGGGGTTGAGGTCAGGGCTCTGTGCAGGCCAGTCAAGTTCTTCCATACCGATCTCGACAAGCCATTTCTGTATGGACCTTGTTTTGTGCACGGGGTATTTGTCATGCTGAAACAGAAAAGGGCCTTCCCCAAACTGTTGCCACAAAGTAGGAAACACAGAATCGTCTAGAATGTATGCTGTAGCGTTAAAATGTTCTTTCACTGGAACTAAGGTGCCTAAGCCGAACCATGAAAAACTACCCTAGACCATTATTCCTCCTCCACCAAACTTTACAGATTATTATTGTAAAATAGATTGTGTCTGTAAAATGTACAAGTATGTAAAAGCTGGAAGTAGAAGCTTAAGTGTTGTTCATTAGTTTACTCCAATTAGGGGAGGGGTGGTAGGGTTAGTGGAAAATGTGTGTGTGTGTGTGTGTGTGTGTGTGTGTATATATATATATATGTATATATGTATATATATATATATATATATATATATATATATATATATATTTGCAAAAAAATCTATGGGGGATTGGAAATGATGCAGACAATTACATTGATGGAAGCTATAATCTATTTGCAATAAAGCTGATCTATCCTATAAGAAAGAAAGAAAAAAAACTTTACTGTTGACACGCATTGGGGAAGGTAGTGTTCTGGCATCCGCCAAACCTAGATTCGTCCGTCGGACTGCCAGATGGTGAAGCGTGATTCATCACTCCAGGGAACGCGTTTCCACTGCTCCAGAGTCCAATGGCTTTACACCACTCCAGCTGATGCTTGGCATTGCACATGGTGATCTTAGGCTTGTGTGTGGCTGCTCGGCCATGGAAACTAATTTCATGAAGCTCCAGACAAACAGTTATTGTGCTGATGTTGCTTCCAGAGGCAGTTTGGAACTCGGTAGTGAGTGATGCAACCGAGGACAGATGATTTTTACACTCTTCAGTACTCTGTGGTCCTGTTCTGTGAACTTGTGTGGTCTACCACTTTGCGGCTGAGCCGTTTTTGCTCCTAGACGTTTCCACTTCATAATAATAGCACTTACAGTTGACATGAGCAGCTCTATCAGGGCAGAAATTTGACGAACTGATTTGTTGGAAAGGTGGCATCCTATAGTATGACGGTGCCAGGTTGACAGTCACAGCTCTTCAGTAAGGCCATTCTACTGGCACTTTGTTTATGGAGATTGCATGGCTGTGTGCTTGATTTTATATACCTGTCAGCAACGGGTGTGGCTGAAATAGCCAAATCCACTAATTTGTAGGGGTATCCACATACTTTGTATATATACAGCGCCTCCGGAAAGTATTCAGTCCCCTTGACTTTTTCCACATTTTTTTACAGCCTTATTGTAAAATGTATTGTTTTTTCCCCCTCATAAATCTACACACAATACCCCATAATGACAAAGCAAAAACAGTTTTTAAAAACATTTAGCTAATTTATTAAACATAAAAAACATAAATATAAAATGTACATACATATTCAGACCCTTTACTCAATACTATGTTGAAGCACCTTTGGCAGCTAGTCTTCTTGGGTATGACGCTACAAGCTTGGCACACCTGTATTTGGGGGGTTTCTCCAATTCTTCTCTGCAGATCCTCCCAAGCTCTGTCAGGTTGGATGGGGAGCGTTGCTGCACAGCTATTTTCGTGTCTCTCCAGAGATTTTCGATCGGGTTCAAGTTCGGGCTCTGGCTGGGCCACTCAAGGACATTCCGAGACTTATCCCGAAGCCACTCCTGCGTTGTCTTGGCTGTGTGCTTAGGGTCGTTGTCCTGTTGGAAGGTGAACCTTCGCCCCAGTCTGAGGTCCTGAGCGCTCTGGAGCAGGTTTTCATCAAGGATCTCTCTGCACTTTGCTCTGTTCCTCTTTGCCTCAATCCTGACTAGTCTCCCAGTCCCCACTGAAAAACATCCCCACAGCATGATGCTGCCACCACCATGCTTCACCATAGGGATGATGTCAGGTTTCCTCCAAAGGTGACGCTTGGCATTCAGGCTGAAGAGTTCAAACTTGGTTTCATCAGACCAGAGAATCTTGTTTCTCATGGTCTGAGAGTCTTTAGGTGCCTTTTGGCAAACTCCAAGCAGGCTGTCATGTGCCTTTTACTGAGAAGTGGTTTCCATCTGGCCACTCTACCATAAAGGCCTGATTGGTAGAGTGCTGCAGAGATGGTTGTCCTTCTGGAAGGTTCTCCCATCTCCACAGAGGAACTCTGGAGCTCTGTCAGAGTGACCATCGGGTTCTTGGTCACCTCCCTGACCAAGGCCCTTCTCCCCCGATTGCTCAGTTTGGCTGGGCGGCCATCTCTAGGAAGAGTCTTCGTGGTTCCATACTTCTTCCATTAAGAATGATGGAGGCCACTGTGTTCTTGGGGACCTTCAATGCCGCAGAAATGTTTTGGTGCCCTTCCCCAGATCTGTGCCTCAACACAACCTTGTCTCGGAGCTCTACGGACAATTCCTTCAACCTCATGGCTTGGTTTTTGCTCTGACATGTCAGCTGTGGGACCTTATATAGACAGGTGTGTGCCTTTCCAAATCATGTCCAATCATTTGAATTCACCACAGGTGGACTCTAATCAAGTTGTAGAAACATCTCAAGGATGATCAATGGAAACAAGATGCACCTGAGCTCAATTTCAAGTCTCATAGCAAAGGGTCTGAATACTTAGGTAAATAGGGTATATGTTGTTGTTTTTTTACACATTTGCAAACATTTCTAAAAACCTGTTTTCGCTTTGAAAGGGATCTGAATACTTTCCAAATGCACTGTAAAGTGTAGTATATTAGAATATATGCATTTCGTTTTTGAGAACTGAGGGAAATCACTTTGGGAGTTTGGTTATGAGTTCTACGAGTTTTGTGAAAAAAACATGACTCACATTTTAACAACCATGACACAGCAGATCTGAATAGTCATGACTGCACTAAGATCATTTAGACTACTATACAGATAATTTATACTACTATACAGATCATTTAGACTACTATACAGATCATTTAGTCTACTATACAGATAATTTATACTACTATACAGATAATTTAGACTACTATACAGATCATTTAGACTACTATACAGATCATTTAGACTACTATACAGATCATTTAGACTACTATACAGATCATTTAGACTACTATACAAAGGAGGTTTGTGTTGGCCAGATTCACTGATCAGGTTTCATAGTCTGTGGTTCCTCTTGTCATCGAATAGATGGCATGTTCCTCCAGATCGTATGTGAAATGCTGTAACGTTCCATTCAGGATGAGAGCTTTGTGCAGCTTAACTATACAATAAATGGTCAGAAACTACAGCTTTAACTGAACAAAATACTAATGTTTTCCTCCTTAGTAGTACCCCTAGCGATGATCTCATCTTAACCATCAAGCTTAGGCCTACTTATAACTTTTGGGCTAGCCTCGGAGTTCCAGACCTAGGTTCTGTTCCAACAGCAGGTTTTTAACTTGGTTTAGAAGAGGCCAAAGTAAATAGTATCCCAGATCTCCTAGGGTGACCAGTAACAATGCATGTCCCCTGATGCGCTCCCAGCCTGTCTTTGCAGTCATTAGTCACCCATGTGTGATGTGGGGGTTGTGACTGAGAGGAGGGCCGGAGGGCAGTCTTTGGTGGTCATTCACCTTATTGGCCAGCTAGCAACCACCCCATAGGCCCTTTATGGCTCCTGAGAAACTAAGGAACACAGTAGTCTCAAAACATTGAAAACCTCGCCTTGCAGATAATAGTGGTGTTTGTCCCTCTTCTAACATGACCTCAGGCTCAGAATTCCTATAAGCCATTTTATTTGTCCTATATACGTTTGAAATGGACACTTGTGGCATGGTTCTCCATATCTTCTACCATAGTTGTTTTGAAATAAAAATCAAATCAAATGTATTGTTCACATACACATATTTAGCAGATGTTATTGCGAGTGTAGTGAAATGCTTGTGTTCCTAGCTCCAACAGTGCATGTTTGGGCACTGTCTGCAATGTGTGGGTGTAACCAGGTCGTGTTCTCTCTCTGGTCCTTTTATTCTTTCTGTTGAGACATGACTTAATGGTCATTCATTTCAAAATCCTTTAGGAAATGTGTTCCTGATGCTTATGATAATTGTTTGTGAGTCTAGGTCACAGAAGGGTAAGCCAAGAAAGTACTGCTTCAAGCCACTGGTTTGTTCAACTAATATTTCCATGTCATAAAAGGTGTGGTTCTTCCTTGTGATTCACACTTTAATATTTATTGGGCTTCGTTTTTTTTTGTGGATCGCCAACAGAGCAATTACGTTCTCAATCAATTCTGAAAATCCAATAAAATGCTTTTTAACCTTCAGAAATAACATCCCAAATGGATGGTCTTCCTCTCCATAAAACAATATTGATTCATCAAGAAAAGCTCATGCAGGAAGAGTTTAGGGTAAATGGAACACTTCTACCCATGGCTGTATCATAGTCTTGACAGGTGAAAGCGATGTGGCTGAAATGAATCCTTTTTCAACTATCGGTAAAAACCAGAAAGAGATAGCAATAGAATACTGAGACGGCCTTATATCTGATTGGATATATGCACGTGAACAACAAATGGGGTTTGTGCGCCATCTGGTGGTTAGTAGTAAAGAGATCAGTGTTCACGTCCTAATTTCTTTTTAAACGGCATTGAGCTGCTTGCACAATGTATTTTATGATAAATCCAAGGATAATACCATGTTTTCCTTCGGATGTTTCATACATGTTTTATTTTACTGTATTGGTATATGATGTAATCTAATATCTGCCACTAATGCACTCCAGTAACTGTATTCTGTTGTAGCTCAAAAAAAGAAACTTATGGTTGCTTCAAACTAACATTTGTAATGACTCCCATTATATCAGTACCAAGTTCGCTATCATGTGATCAAGATTGTATTTGTGAAACACACCTACGCAGGAACGTACATCGCACACACACGTTCTACCTGACATTCTTGGATGAATTACCCATAGGTAAACATGCCAGTTGAAGCTCGCATCCGCTACAAGACCATGGTGCTTGCCTACGGAGCTGTGAGGGGAACGGCACCTCCGTACCTTCAGGCTCTGATCAGTCCCTACACCCAAACAAGGGCACTGCGTTCATCCACCTCTGGCCTGCTGGCCCCCCCCCTACCTCTGAGGAAGCACAGTTCCCGCTCAGCCCAGTCAAAACTGTTCGCTGCTCTGGCACCCCTATGGTGGAACAAGCTCCCTCACGACGCCAGGACAGCGGAGTCAATCACCACCTTCCGGAGACACCTGAAACCCCACCTCTTTAAGGAATACCTGGGATAGGATATAGTCATCCTTCTAACCCCACCCCCCCTGTAACCCAGCTATAGGCACGTTTAAGTATGTCTAATATACAGTATACTCTGACCCAGTGTAGATAACCTTGACTAATGTTTTGACCAGGAGCCGGTTAACACTTGGAGAATAAACAGATAAGCAGCAGTATTTATGCCTGCCTGCCCTTGAGGAAGTTCGCAGATTGCTACGAATCTCTCAGAGGAACGGGTCTGACTCCCCATATGCATATACCTGTCTATTGTTTGTCTATTAAACCTTTAAATATAGAAGTCGTTTGCCTTATCTTTGGGTTCAGCATTTTTCACACCTTGAGCAAACCAATTATTCCTGACATCTTTAAATATGTTCAATAACATTACAGCATCAACAGCAACTTAATGAAAATTAATACTCAAAAGTGAACAAAACATCTGGCAAGTCATAGCTTGCCCAAAAATTGCATGTTTTAAAAAAATAATTATTGAGGGAATTATGGGGCTTAGTAAAGAATTGGTCCAAGACAGGCAAAAAAGAGCTGGAGAGGTAATTGGTGCCATCTCCTCTTCTATGGTGGTGTTTATACAGTAAACCAGAATGTGCCGCTGAGCTTGAGGTCTGCTCTTTTGAGAAAGGACCAATGGCGATTTTAACATGTAAATCTTGGTGGGGCAAAAGTTGGGATGCATGCCAGCAAAGCCACAACACAACACTAAACAATACATTATAACGCACTATAACGGTAACAAATGGTGCCCACAAACTGTTAGGGCCTACATAAAGCTGTCCCAACAGCAGAGCTTTCTTTTCAGCACCATGGAGTGAATCCTTACCGCTGCTACACCTAGCCATGTCTGGCAGCGAAACAGTTCATTCAGACTCATTTACTGCTTTTAAAAAAACATAGATGATAAGGCTGACTTGCTTAAACAAATGTGGTTTAAAACTGACAATTGAGATGTATAAAGTATTGCATAAGGGGACGACGAGCGGATACGAGGCAATTCGTAATTTAGATTAAGACGTTAATGAGCGAGCTGGGACGGACGTAGTCAATATAAATATTTGTTCAGCACTTTTTAAATGTACAGCGACATAATTCAGAACTTGGGCCGTTCTTACAGTATTCTCCCTGTACACCAAGTCAGAACCGTAGGATAAATAAAGGGTGCATTTAAGCAGACAATAAAAGCTCTTACAATATTTGATGATTACATTTCTCTAAAACAGGCTGTAGGGTACATGTGCACCACCAAGTCAGAACAGTGGGCTAAGTTATGAGGGGAAAAGGGACCAAATTATTAGGGTGAGGCACATGGGCTACTAACAGTTTACTACACAACATTCACTTAGTATTACTTTCTTAGCTACAGTATACATATATATTCCTGGAATATTACATCATTTATGCAGCAGCATACAATACATTTTTGAACTCACCTTGTTGTGCTGTGCTCACTTGAACAGGAAGGTGGCGCGGCTGTCCTTCTTTATTTGTCATCAAAATCTGGCATTCTCTGGATGTATGGTGCTTTCAAGACAACTGGGAACAAGGTTGAATCATGATGTCAGTGATCTTCAGGTCGGAGCTCTAGAAGAGGCCCGAGTTCCCGAGTTCCCGACTTGGAATTCCGAGTTGGATGACCGTTCAAAACTTATTTTCCCAGTCGGTGCTTATTTTTTTCAGAGCTCCCAGTTGTCTTGAACTCACAGACATCTGACATTTCCCAGTTCTGAGTTTCCAGTTGTTTTGAATGTGGCAGAAGTCATGCTGGATTGACAGTATGGCCAATGTATTCAAACTTTTCTGGCTCATGGCATGTGAATGTTTTTCCTTTTAAACTTGGAAAAGAGACCCTTTAACCCAGACTTGGACCACACACCCACTCCACTGAATAGCAGGCTAGTGATTGCTCCACACCACTCATTGTTGAATTAGCGATTTCCAACTTGTTGTGTAATGTTTATGTCCAATGTTTATGTCCAATACTCAATAAAGCAAAAAAGAGACCATGTTTGTATGCGGCTTTATTAACACAATTATATATTTTTACATTGTTTGCGAACTGTGACACATATTAATTCCAAAATAACATGCAAAACAGGCAACAACGAAATATAGACAGTACAGGTCAAAGGTTTGGACACACCTACTCATTCAAGGGTTTTTCTTTATTTTTACTATTTTCTACATTGTAGAATAATAGTGAAGACATCAAAACTATGAAATAACACATATGGAATCATGTAGTAACCAAAATATATTTTATATTTGAGATTCTTCAAAGTAGCCACCCTTTGCCTTGACGACAGCTTTACAAACTCTTGGCATTCTCTCAACCAGCTTCATGAGATAGTCACCTGGATTGCATTTCAATTAACAGGTGTGCCTTGTTAAATTAAATTTGTGGAATTTCTTTCCTTCTTAATGCGTTTCAGCCAATAAGTTGTGTTGTGACAAGGTAGGGGTGGTATACAGAAGATAGCCCTATTTGGTAAAAGACCATAAGTCCATATTATGGCAAGAACAGCTCAAATAAGAAAAGAGGAATGACCATCCATCATTACTTTAAGACATGAAAGTCAGTCAATGAGGAAAATTTCAAGAACTTTGAAAGTTTCTTCAAGTGAAGTAGCAAAAACCATCAAGTGCTATGTTGAGCTGGCTCTCATGAGAACCACCACTGGAAAGGGAGACCCAAAGTTACCTCTGCTGCAGAGGATAAGTTCATTAGAGTTAACTACACCTCCGATTGCAGCTCAAATAATGCTTCCCAGAGTTCAAGTAACAGACACATTTCAACATCAACTGTTCAGAGGAGACTGCCTGAATCAGGCCTTCATGGTCAAATTGCTGCAAAGTAACCACTACTAAAGGACACCAAGAAGAAGAAGAGACTTGCTTGGGCCAAGAAACATGAGCAATGGACATTAGACCGGTGGAAATCTGTCCTTTGGTCTGATGAGTAGGTAAATGGACGATCTCCGCATGTATGGTTCCCACCGTGAAGCATGGAGGAGGAGGTGTGATGGGGTGGGGGTGCTTTGCTGATGACACTGTCAGTGATTTATTTAGAATTTAAGGCACACTTAACCAGCATGGCTACCACAGAATTCTGCAGCAATATGCCATCCCATCTGGTTTGCGCTTACTGGGACTATAATTTGTTTTCAACAGGACAATGACCCAACACACCTCCAGGCTGTGTAAGGGCTATCTGACCAAGAAGGAGAGTGATGGAGTGCTGCATCAGATGACCACAATCACCCGAC
This sequence comes from Salmo trutta, assembly GCF_901001165.1. Classification (NCBI taxonomy): domain Eukaryota; kingdom Metazoa; phylum Chordata; class Actinopteri; order Salmoniformes; family Salmonidae; genus Salmo; species Salmo trutta. The sequence continues at coordinate 26,891,657 of NC_042983.1, read as the reverse complement.
GTGAACCCAACTGAGATGGTTTGGGATGAGTTGGACCACAGAGTGAAGGAAAATCATCCAACAAGTGCTCAGCATGTGTGGGAACTCCTTCAAGACGGCATTATAGGTGAATCTGGTTGAGAGAATACCAAGTGTGTGCAAAGCTATCATCAAGGCAAAGGGTGACTACTTTTTGAAGAATCTAAAATATATTTTGATTTGTTTAACCCTTTATTGGTTACTACATGATTCTGTATGTGTTATTTCATAGTTTTGATGTCTTCACTATTATTCTACAATGTAGAAAATAGTCAAAAAATGTAAAAACCTTGAAATGAGTAGGTGTGTCCAAACCTTTGACTGGTACTATATATATATATATATATATATATATATATATATAAATAATATATATAAATAATATATAAATAACAGTTGGGGCTCAAAACAGCCCCACCTGCCCTGAATGACTGGTCGCCACTGGAAAGGACCAATGTCCCCATGGAGATATATAACCTTACTGCCACATCCAGTGAACAGGTGGACAGGTTGGCAATGACACGATTCAATCAGTACATTAATAAGAGTTTCACTAAAATGATGGAATGTTTTCCCTATTCTATCACTAAGGCACCAATAACAGTCCGGATCTATTTACATGAACCTGGCAAAAATATCATGTTTTTCATATTTGAAAGTTTCAAATTATGTGCAAGTCACTCCACTTGGAAGGACATAAACTTTGACGACGTTGTGTATATTTATTGTTGGCCTCTGCATCTGCATACATACTGAATTAATCCAAAACTACATCACTCTGTAGTGTCTTCTTGAACTTCAACCTATGACGAAAATAAAATCCAATCATTCTCTCTAATCACCAAGGAGATTGTCTGCTATCAACCTTCTAGCCTAATCGACACTGCTGTAACACTCCATAGTGTCAGTGTCTCAATGTGCGTCAATGATCAAAGCAGCTTGTTGGCTTGTTTGTTTGTGCTCTACCTCCATAGCCCCTGAGGTAATAAACAAGCAGTCTCTTACATTCTCTCTCTCCATACGGAACTTCTCCCACTAGTAGTAGTTTGTTGGTCTTGGGTGGATAGTGTCTTGGGTGGATAGTGTCTTGAGTGGATAGTGTCTGCACTTTTTTTAAACTTATTCAAACTACTACATAGTTGTTGGGATCCCCCTCCAGTCCCACTAATCACTCATATATTGGGGTCTGCCTCCAGTTTGGTCAGGTCAGTGGTGGTCCCCATAAACATGCTCTTTCCCCTCTCCAGCCTGCTTTTCTTGTCTGTCAGCCGGAAGGCCTCCATGAACTCATCGATGTCAATGTTGCCGTCCTGGTTGGTGTCTATGGTGACGGACAGGTCCGAGATAGCCTCGTCAGTGATCTCCATCTTTAAGAAGGCACTCAGCAGCTTCCACGTCTGACGGAAGTCCTCCATTGTGATGAACCCTGGAGGGAGGCGGGAGGAGGGGGAGAGAGTGGGGAGGGAGAGGCAGGAGAGAATGGTAGAAAGGAGAGAGGGGAAGGAAAGATGGGGGAGAGGGGAAGGGAGGAGAGATGGAGAGCCAGTGGGATGAGGGGAGAGATAAGTAGCAGGACTGGCGTCAGTTGGCTGGATGTGGTATTAGAAAACCAGTGGGTTAATCCTAAATCAGCCACCACCTACTGCTGACGTTAGCTTTAACACCCCACAGACAGACTACAGGGAGGTTGGCCTCAATAAGTACGACATGTGTCTGAGTGTACTTACATATGTACGTATGCAAACTACGCGTCCCAAACAAATAATTGAGTCAACACCGGTAACCGGTAGCTGACGTCATGTCTTGTGCGATCAAAACATTCACCTGAAGAAACAACACATGGAATGAAGGCGGAGTAAAGGAGTATTGTTACCTGAGTTGTCTAAATCCACTATTCTGAAGATGGTCTCCAAGGTGGCGCGATGGCGGTACAGGGTCTCCAGCAAACCCTGATCGATGTGCTGCATAGGCAATCAAGGGGAGAGTTGTCTGTGAACACTCTATAGAACGACACCAATTATTTTCTATGGCATCAGGTTTTGAAATAAGAGGTGTGTCATGACATAACAGCTGTGTTCCCACAGAATGCTATATAACCATGTATGCTTGGACAAGACAAACACAATTAGCCTGTTGGGACAGAAGTATGTACATCCACAAGGATTTGATCAGTATCGTCAATATGGAAGTTAAATGACAGATGTAACATGCCATTACCTCCATTTGTGGCTCTTTTATGGAGAGTTCCTGGAACCACTCCTGGTAGTCCAACATGCCCCCCGGGGTCTTGCAGGTGGCCAGCTGAAAGCGCAGCATCCTCCAGGGTAGGCCTAGATGCAGCACACTCTCTACCGCCGTAGCCCAGTCATTCAGAGACACTTGCCCTGTGTTGGAGACAGGGAGGAGGGGACTGCTTAACACACACACACACATACATATACATATACACATATACAGTTGAAATCGGAAGTTTACATACACCTTAGCCAAATACATGTAAACTCAGTTTTTCACAATTCCTGACATTTAATCCTAGTAAAAATTGTCTTAGGTCAGATAGGATCACCACTTTATTTTAAGAATGTGAAATGTCAGAATAATAGTAGAGAGAATGATTGATTTCAGCTTTAATTTCGTTCATCACATTCCCAGTGAGTCAGAAGTTTACAAACACTCAATTAGTATTTGGTAGCATTGCCTTTAAATTCTTTAACTTGGGTCAAACATTTTGGGTAGCCTTCCACAAGCTTCCCACAATAAATTGGATGAATTTTGGCCCATTCCTCCTTACTGAGCTGGTGTAACTGAGTCAGGTTTGTAGGCCTCCTTGCTCGCAGATGCTTTTTCAGTTCTGCCCACAAATTTTCTATGGGATTGAGGTCAGGGCTTTGTGATGGCCACTCCAATATCTTGACTTTGTTGTCCTTAAGCCATTTTGCCACAACTTTGGAAGTATGCTTGTGGTCATTGTCCATTTGGAAGACCCATTTGCGACCAAGCTTTAACTTCCTGACTGATGTCTTGAGATGTTGCTTCAATATATCCAATTAATTGTCCTTCCTCATGATGCCATCAATTTTGTGAAGTGCACCAGTCCCTCCTGCAGCAAAGCACCCCCACAACATGATGCTGCCACCCCCGTGCTTCATGGTTAGGATGTAGTTCTTCGGCTTGCAAGCCTCCCCCTTTTTCCTCCAAACATAACGATGGTCATTATGGCCAAACAGTTCTATTATTGTTTCATCAGACCAGAGGACATTTCTCCAAAAGGTATGATCTTTGTCCCCATGTGCAGTTGCAAACTGTAGTCTGGCTTTTTTTATGGCGGTTTTGGAGCAGTGGCTTCTTCCTTGCTGAGCGGCCTTTCAGGTTATATCGATATAGGACTCATTTTACTGTGGATATATAGATACTTTCGTACCGGTTTCCCCCAGCATCTTCACAAGGTCCTTTTCTGTTGTTTTGGGATTGATTTGCACTTTTCGCACCAAAGTACATCCATCTTTAGGAGACAGAACGTGTCTCCTTCCTAAGCGGTATGACGGCTGTGTGGTCCTATGGTGTTTATGCTTGCGTACTATTGTTTATACAGATGAACGTGGTGCCTTCAGGCGTTTGGAAATTTCTCCCAAGGATGAACCAGACTTGTGGAGGTCTACAATTTACTTTCTGAGGTCTTGGCTGATTTATTTTGATTTTCCCATGATGTCAAGCAAAGAGGCACTGAGTTCGAAGGTAGGCCTTGAAATACATCCACAGGTACACCTCCAATTGACTCAAATTATGTCAATTAGCCTATCAGAAGCTTCTAAAGCCATGACATCATTTTCTGGAATTTTCCAAGCTGTTTAAAGGCACAGTCAACTTAATGTATGTAAACTTCTGAACTTCTGGAATTGTGATACAGTGAATTATAAGTGAAATAATCTGTCTGTAAACAATTGTTGGAAAAATTACTTGTGTCATGCACAAAGTAGATGTCCTAACCGACTTGCCAAAACTATAGTTTGTCAACAAGAAATTTGTGGAGTGGTTGAAAAATGAGTTTTAATGACTCAAACCTAAGTGTATGTAAACTTCCGACTTCAATTGTGTGTATATATATATATATATATATATATATATATATATATATATATATATATATATATATATATATATATATATATATACTTACATATATACATTACACACACTTATGTACTTTTTAAAGAAATGTCCTGGGGTCTGATGAACTGTATATATATATATACAGTACCAGTCAAAAGTTTGGACACACCTACTCATTCAAGGGTTTTTCTTTATTTTTTCTATTTTCTACACTGTAGAATAATAGTGAAGACATAAGAACTGTGAAAAAATACATATGGAATCATGTGGTAAGCAAAAAAGTGTTAAACAAATCAAAATATATTTTAATCACATAAATCTTAATCCTTTGGAGGAACATGGCTATGTCAATTTATACGACACCTGTTTTGTCTTTGTCAAACTCTTGGAAGGCACTGACGAGGTCAGACTTGTGTGCAAACAGCTGTTCCCGCAGGACCTTGAGAGCTGAATGTTCCACCTTCCCCACACTGTAGTCCAGACAGGGAGAGCAGATCAGACTCTGTCCACGTCAATTTAATAATCTATATCTTATTAATCTAAATAATTTTCCATTGTCTGTTGTAGCTTACCTTTTCCTGAGGGTGAGTTCTCGAGTCATACTGCTAGCCTGGTACTGAATCAAATAAGGCACTAGGTCTGGTCCCAGTTTCACGTAGGCCCCTCTGTTGCTGCCCACTTCATAGTAGTTGGAGGCAGAGAACAGGGTGAGGACCTGTTGTACAAATTGCAAACAATACAGAATTACCAAACAGTGAAAAGCAGTGTTTTAGTTTCCAGAAACCTCTCGTACTGCACTTTCAAAGCACACAAATGTAGGCTGACTAAAGCAAATGAGCAGCTTTACAACCCTTGCTAGACTTAGGCAGGAGCTCACCGGAGCTGATTACCGGCACCTGTTACTCTTATAGAATATTAGCTCAAAAGTATGGTGGAGCAACTGCTCCCCTCTGTGAGATAAGAGATAAGACTTTAGTGTAGGCTTATGTCACGACAGGGCAGTGGGCATAGTGGGCATAAATGGGACTTAGCATTCAAAATATGCCATTACCAAGGCCAGGAATTGTTCCTGGCCACATGACCTGATGAGGACAAACTACTTATAGCGTATAATGAGGGTCTAGAGTGTTTTATGATCAGGTCACGTCTCAGAGTATTGCTGATCTGACATCAGATTTGCCGTTTAGATCATAATGAATATGATTATATGGACAGGGGGAAGTGTAATATATCCACACTCCTACTCTGAGACACTGTTTGGATACAGGCCCTAGTCTTACCCATCCTATGTAAACCCTTAGACACCTTTAGCCTGGCTGTTCTCACCCTGCGGTTGTGGCAAAACTCGTAGCCATCCTGCTTGCACTCGTGGGAGCGGATGATGAGCTGCATGTTGTGTCTATCCAGGAAGTCCTGGGTGACGTCTGGCCCCCAGTAGCAGCCTCCTCCCCGCACCTCGTTGGGTATGCAGCCGTTCTGAGACATTGGGTCACTCCACAGTAGGTCCAGAATCTAGTCATATAAATAATACATTGTAAAATGATTAGCATTTTTGTCAGACCCAAGGACTTTACAATAGGCTATCATAAGGAAAACAAAAATGACAGTAAACAAATGACTGGTATAGGGCTATAAGTAGATATAGAGGTGAGAAGACCATGGCTGTATCTCAAATGACACTCTATTCCCTAAACAGTACACTACTTTTAGCCAGCGCTTATATTATATCAGAGTATATACTACATACTGCTGACAATCGTTCACCCTTTAAGAGACAGATTTTCCTTAAAATAATGTGATGGATTCAGTTGAATAACTATTGTACTGTAAGACACATTAACCTTCACCATTGAGTTAAAGGGAAGAGAACAAAATGTAGTTGGCTACTCTTGTAAAATGAGGGTTTGTCCTGAAACGTGTCTGCTTATAAGACAGACGGCAAATTGGAAAGCAAGATTGTTATTCAGGTTGACGGATTAACGGTCCTCTGTCTTACAGTCTGTCTACCAGTGACTAAGTAAGTGACTGTAAGCAGGTTGGCATTGACTTTCATGAGTCTTGCCCTGGAAGCAGCTCTGCAGAGTAGTGACTAACTGGCACAGCCATAAAGTCATAAAACCTGATTTTAAACCTAACCCTAACCTTAACCCTAACCTTAACCACACTGTAAATCCTTAATGCCTTAAACTAAGATTTTTGTTTTTATTAATTTATATGATATAGACAATTTTGCAGCTGGTCCATCTAACGCCTGTGGCACTCCAGGACCAGGGTTGCCTACCTTTGATCTCGTGGAAACCTCTCAGTTCTGGCTCAAGGGCAAGAGTCATGACAATAAATGTCAATCTGCGACATACACAAACAGAGGATAGAGCACTCCTAGTGCTGAGGTGGTGTTTAACAACCAATCATGAGTAACTGACCGAGTATCGAACCTGTATAGAGCTAAAGGCTAAAGTCGTCAGGTCTCAGACAAGGTTACTGTTACTCATCACACAGCACAGTTCACCAAACCACCTCTCTAGTGTGCAACACATCCCCAGCCGGAATTCCTCACCTGTTTCCACTCCTCTACAGTAGTGTCTGCTGTGTCGGTGGATTCCTGCGACGCAGAGGAGACGGCCAGGGTGTTGAGATCCCCCTGACTGTGGCTGAAGCCGCCCTTGATGAAGACGGACTGCCTCCGCCGCACCTCTATCTCCTCGTCAACGGTCCGGGGGACCCTGCCGGAAAAGTCCTGGAGTGAGCGGCGCTGGAAGCCATCCCGGGGTCCGAAGGAGTTGGCCTTGATCAGGGAGACCCGGCGCTGGTTGTTCTTGATGCCTGACAGGTCGTCTTCCATGTCCAAGTCCACAGAGGACTGACTCACTGGGTATTGTGTCCTCTTCTTAGGAGGCCTCAGGGCTGACACGTACTGGGAGACGACAGAGAAATAGAGATAGAGAAACGGGTAGGGAGAGAGAACACAAAGGCATTATTTCAATTATATGAAATAATTTACATCTGTCCTCTTTGTCAGTCTGTGGAAATTGACCGTTTTCCCTTTTCTTCATGTGTTTGTACAGTGTATGTGCCACCATATTTTTGATTGAGTGATTGATTGATTGAAACTACACTTGTCTAGAGAAAGTCTCACTCACTTTGTGTCTGTCCACTCTGGCTATGAGGCAGAGGTCCGTGGTGTTGGAGATGCCCCCATGCAGGATCAACACTTTCTGATCGATGACTGTTGCCAGGGGCAACCAGCTGAAGATTTTCTGAAGCAGCTTTAGGATCCTCTTGCCGTGCATCTGAGGACAAGGGAAATTAACTACAATTATAATCAATCACTGCATTGTTGAATAGATGAGAGGAGTGTGACATTTTGTCCCTATATGTGCCAGCAAAGTTGGGAATTGTGTTTAAAAAATATATGTCAAACTGATCTGGCTTTTAAACCAGTGTAAACAAATAATCACTTTAGCTGTACTGTTTTGATGCATGTTTAGAATCTGGGTAAAGATCCAAGAGTGCATTGCTGCGTGGGCGAAAGTACAGTAAAGCCACTGATCATCCTGACTCACACTGTAACCTGTAACCGGCACATTGAGAGAACACTAATGACCTTAAGTCATCTTATTTAGCAACCTCTTAATCCATTTAATGGACGTTACGCAGAGGAGTCAGTGAATGACCCACATTGAATGTGAAAATACACCCCTTTTAAACTCTGAGCAATGAGCAAGCCAATTGCAGTTTATAGTTGTGATTCCAAGTTATCAAAGTATTAAATAAAGATACCATTTAGATAGCAAAGAGATTTTCCTGATGTTTTATAAGTAGGATAAAGAGGATTTAATGCCATATGGTCAACAAACTCTTCAGAACATCCTGCACGTATTTACAGTCCTACATGAGACTGACATCAGACTTCAGTGAGCTTGTGGGCAAGGTCCTAATTTGTGAGTTCTCTGTCACCTGGAGCTGCATGGCAAATGGTTCAGGAACACAAGGATAGGACAATGCCCAAAGACTGGTCAGCCCTTCCCCCTCTGGGGAACCTATATACAATTTACAGACACAGTATATTTCACATTAGTTATTTTGTTTTTAATCCCACCCTTCAGCTCCACTCAACCTCTCCCATCTATCTCTTAACACCATCCATTTATTTATATTTGTTATTAGCCATATATTTTTCAACTGTGTTATGATGTTTCACAAAAGTTCTGAACCTTTCTATTCTCATTGTTGCTACTGATAGCAAATTAAAGATAACAATTTTTTCTAAAAGTATTATTATGTTATTGAATACAAAATACTTGATTGTGCATGGTTCAACTGTAGTCTCCTGCATATTGCTAATTATATTTATGGAGTCAGATAAACATTTTAATAGGCTAATTGCTTAGTCTTATTACGAGTCGCATGTGAGGTATTATTTATCATATGCACTGTATTATATTATATATTATTATATTATATATTATATGTATTATATGCACATGTCAAATATTACTGCCCACTACAAGTTCATCTTGTGTTAGTCAACACTTCACCAGGATGTGCTCTTTATTTATTTAACTTTTCTAAAATGAAACCTACCTTGTATTTCCCCAACACCTCCTTGGTGAAGCCATACCTAAACAAACGGCAAAGAGATACCAGAGTTGAAACATATGATTTTTTAAATTATTAAATAGATTGAATTCGTACATAATCAGTGTTTTGACTGTATACCTCAAGTTGACAATATGGTCTTCATGGTTTCCCCTGTTGAGGTGAACATCGTTTGGATACACGAGCAGGAAGGCAAAAAGGATGAGGAGAATCTCAATGGAATCTTTGCCTCGATCAACAAAGTCTCCGTTGAAAACATATGGCCGCTCCAATGATGGCATGCCATTCTACAGGGGAAACAATAAACACAACAGACTATGAATATCTTAAATGTATATCTTCATATCTGTTATGGGGGAAAGTTTCAACAAAAATTATGATTTAATTTCATATGTAATTAGCTGATAAATTGTAGCAGATGACACACAGTACCTTGTAAAATATCAACAGCAGGTCTTCAAGCTGCCCATGTAAATCACCTTGGATGAAACAATGCTGTATCAATACACTGATATAACTATTACAGTAGCTCATTTACTAATATTTGTATAATTTAAGGTATATAAAAAAAACATTTGAAAAGGGTTGCTCTCCTCAATGAGGGGAATCGAGACAACAACAAAAAACTGTGGTGATTTATTACTCACCACAAACTGTGATTTCTTTGCTGTGACAGGTGGAGATTCGACTGATGTTTGGCAGCTTTCGGAGTAACTTCCATGTTTCCAGGAGAAGTTGGAGAACGTACCGAGAGTGGAGCTGCTACTGGGAGAAACAGTTGTGTAGTGAAGGGGATTTGTGATAAAGCTAAAGCACTATAGTTAGGAACAGAGAATCAATTTCATTCTAACTGTACATAAATGCACCTACTCTTTTATTCCTGAAGGCCTCTACCATGGCAGCCACTTGTTCCACAGTAAGAGGGAAGATAAGACGGGGACCTGAGTAGATCTCTGGCACCTCAATATTCTTATAGCAGAAGTGCCTCTCCCACTCTGCATCACGGCACACTTCATTTTCTCTGAATATGTGGGAGATTAAGTTGCCTGTAGTGGAGAAACCACAGGTATAATATGACAACATTCATGAAACCAGAAATAAGGGTCCCAATTGTATACAAAAGCCACAACAGAAGGGCAGGAAAAGTCTTACGTTCAGTGCTAGTTGGGTTGAAGTTGTCCATGAGGTAGCCAAGGAAATTGTAAAGCTGCATAGAGAAGAGAGAGATAGACATTTTCTTTAGCAAAGTTTCACAAAGTATTCTATAAGTAGGTATTCACCAGAGGAACTGTATGATTGAGTTGAATTACTATGTAACCTTTCCTCACACAAAGTAAATACTAATATTGCACTTTTTGGATGATTTATTTGCTACGTAAATTAAAATGTATTAGCCTGCAATATTGCATTTTCTCTTAAAAAACATCTAATGTTAATCAATCTTTTACTTTCTTATTTCTTCTACTTTCATTTTGCCATGTCCTTCGAAGTACAGGAGGATACTAATTGGAGGTTACATCTTAATTGGGGCGAACAGGCTCATGGTAATGGCTGGAGCGAAATGGTATCAAATACATCAAACACATGGTTTGATGCCATTCCATTTGTTCCGTTCCAGCCATTATTATGAGCCATCCTCCCCTCAGCAGCCTCCACTGCTTCGAAGGTAGTGTACCAATTCATGGGGAACAGTTGGGGGGAGGGGCATGAACCAGCTACCATGTAGTTGGAGGGCAAGTACACTACCAACTGTGCCATAAAGTCTCTGGCAGTTGTACACTAATATACAGGGTGACTACAGTGTCTCACTTTGATCTGCGCCTGCTCCCCAGAGTATTCTATAGACTGGAAGATGTTCCAGGTGTATCTGCGTCTCATCTCCATACGAGCCACATACTGACGGTACCAGCGCTGGATCAACACAGCTGCCTTCATCGCTGTTGGACAGAATAGAGAGAGACCATTCAGTGCTAGACCTAGACCCACAAACATGCCTGTGTATGTTCATGCATTATGTGGTTGTATGTCTCTGGGTGGGTCACAACAGTAGAGTATTAGATATATAATCACAACAGTATTATAACAAGGACAGATCATTGATTGCCATGATTTATCAACGCCAGGTCTGGCCATTATGTAACAAATACCTGGACCGATTCTGGTCCCAGTCCACCCTTGCTAATGGGACACAACAACATACTGTCCAACAAAAGCCAGACCACTACAGCCTTGACCTTTGACCCAGACTGACCCTGCAGTAAACATTCCATCTGTTTCCTGTTACCTGCTACCTTACAAGTAAACAACATCAACATAGAAGGGAAGCATGTGGGCTTACATGTGATGGCTTCATGTAGCGTTGCAGATACAGAAAAATAAGAGAAAATGCATTAAATTATTTCACACACATACAAACAGGTTAGGATTTCAGATAAAGGAGGTAAAGTCACCATTATTCTGTGTATACTGCAAATTGGTCTACATTTTCTAGGGGGAAATTCTTTATCTTTGTAGAAATTGCTTGAACATCGCTAAAATAAAAAAGAGCACACACATCCTCTAAAGGCTCCTACACATCTATCCAACTATAGCCAACCCAACCGGCTGTAGATCATCATCAATATTTAGTTGGCTGTAGTTGGATAATTGTGTTGGAGTCTTTATAAAGCACATAGAGAAGTGGATACATTATCAATGTTTCTCAACCTCCAGTCCGTGGACCGGCACTGTTCCCTGAAATGGTTACCAGACAGAAATTTAGTCAGCTCTCATTAAAGTGATGCTCCAAAGCATTTGTATAATATCAGCCAGTAGTTTTGAAAGTAATGCTCACGAGCCAAAATGGGTCCCCGGAAATTTTGCCAAATTGTGTAGTACATCATCCATTTCGTATGATATGTTACGAAATGTTTTTGTAATTCGTATGATATGTAAAGAATTCCAATTCATACAATATGTTACTAATTTGTAAGGGGCCGATTCAGACTTAGGAAATGTAGGCCTTTCCTATGCACTTCTCAGTATTTGGTTTTCAAACTTACCTTATTCAGTCACGTAGAGCACTCTGCAGGTGTGGTTACCTTGCACGATCGAAATAAATGTAATTCAACTGCTGAAAACCCTACCACTTGCTGGCCAACATATTTTCTCGTAGAGTTTTTATTCAATAAGGTTTCCAGTACATATATCTTGAGCCATCCCTTTAAATACGATGTCCCTTTTAGTTGGAATTTTGTCAACAGACTCACTAGAATATATGGAGAGAACGGGTTCAGAATATTAGGGATCAATGAAAGAAATGCATCTAAATATATGCACATTCGTCTCCGTTTCACCGCCAATTGGTAGATTAATAAATACTCTGATCTTGTAGATTATTTAAGGTCAGGAAATTATTTATGTATCATAAAAAACAGGTTTGGAGAGCTTTTATGCACAAAATATATTGATTAATCAAAAATACAGTGGTTTGATTCATCCTGAAAGTTGCCTTAGTCAGTTCTTCAACCCATGGTAATGTTGGAAGATAAGTCTACATAGAATTATAATAGGGAGAATAGTGTACAATAGTCTATTGCCTGCACTTGCCTGCACTAACCATCGGCTTCAAACGGTTACAGTTTGGTCTGCGTTCTGCTCCATAACAATTTAATTAGCCTACATGTTTTTTTTGTCCACCTCACTAATATGTCCGACCTCAAACCTTGTTATCAACTGTAGCTAACGATCCTCAGCAACAACCACATGGCCATGACAGCGTTTACACAGGAAGCAAATGAAAGTAAACGAAACAAAGTATGAAATGAAAATGTAGGCTATACAAACGGAAGGGAACTTACAATAAATTGACAGTTGAATATGTGTGGTTATTAGACCTACTGATGGTCGATACTGATAGTGGCTAATATTTAACATGATAGAAATATGAAATAGAGAAAGTCGAGATAGTCTATAAGTAAGACATTCGAGAGTACCCATCCCTGCAAGTTAAAAGGCTGTACAATTTTAATTCTGCATAATAGCACAGCACATTAACTTTAATATGGGAAAGTTGATATGTTGTTTCAGTTTGCTGCTATATGAGTGGTTTCACATTTGCCTCCAGCGTCTATAAGATAAAAATATGTCTAAAACAATTGTCATTTATATTTACAATTCCCTTATCCAAACGGATTACTCATTTACCTAGCTCATTTCAATAGCTCTTATCAAGTTGTAACCGGCAGGATCGTTAGACTTTATTCATGGAATCCTCGCATGTAAAGGTGGTGGAATTATTAGGGAATTAAGTCAAAGTCTGAATACGAGGTATCTGTAAACACATATCTGCCACACATTCATTTATTCAATCTCCACCTAAAACAAATAGCAGGTGAATAGCATAATATTCTCATGCTTAAGTTCAATGTCAGAATACGCATAGAGAGTAAAGTGTTTAAAAGGGAATTGCTTTCCATTTACGCTGCCTAAAGCGGCAATCAGCAATTGAAATAATAACAAAGCGAAGTCCCCGCCCCTATTTTGGTAAAAGCTGAGGGATGGGGCTGGAGAAATGTAACCACTCTCAAATACATAGACTGAGCTATGGATGCAAGGACTAACAATCCATGATATCAAAATGATAGTTTTAACCATGTTTTGCTGCTACATAGTGTTTGTTTACATTTACTTTATTACAAACATTGGAGTAAAACAAGCGAATATTTTCTGATGGGGTACTACAGTTGAACTAAGCGCATGAGGCATTAATATGTTATATTCTTCAAGAATCAATGGGTACATACTGTATAACTAATTTCTAAGTAAAAAAAGAACTAATTATGTAGCAACTGCAGATTGCCCTTTTAACTCGACGATCCCAGACTGCATCTTTAATAGATTTGATGTAAACCGTCTTCAGATTAGGAGGAACCATATGGTTCCTGGACTCTGAGTTTACCTGCGATGATTGCACCTTCCATTATTTTATGGAAGAGAAATAGAGGGGTGTATGGTTAGAATATCTTACCGTAGTTGATAAACAGAATACAATATTTTTGAATAATTTAGAGGAAATCATTATCAGTGGATGCTTTTTTCTATCCTTCCTGAGGTATTGTGGCCCTTCCTTGGAAACTGTGTTAACTAACCTCCAGACGAGCTTCAATGCCATACAACTCTCCTTCCGTGGCCTCCAACTGCTCTTAAATGCAAGTAAAACTAAGTGCATGCTCTTCAACCGATCACTGCCCGCACCTGCCCGCCCGTCCAGCATCACAACTCTGGACGGTTCTGACTTATAATACGTGGACAACTACAAATACCTAGATGTCTGGTTAGACTGTAAACTCTCCTTCCAGACTCATATTAAGCATCTCCAATCCAAAATTAAATCTAGAATTGGCTTCCTATTTCGCAACAAAGCATCCTTCACTCATGCTGCCAAACATACCCTCATAAAACTGACCATCCTACCGATCCTCGACTTTGGCGATGTCATCTATAAAATAGCCTCCAACACCCTACTCAACAAATTGGATGTAGTTTATCACAGTGCCATCCGTTTTGTCACCAAAGCCCCATATATTACCCACCACTGAGACCTGTACGCTCTCGTTGGCTGGTCATTGCTTCATACTCGTCGCCAAACCCACTGGCTCCAGGTCATCTTCAAGTCTCTGCTAGGTAAAGCCCCGCCTTATCTCAGCTCACTGGTCACCATAGCAGCACCCACCCGTAGCATGCGCTCCAGCAGGTATATCTCACTGGTCACCCCCAAAGCCAATTCCTCCTTTGGCCGCCTCTCCTTCCAGTTCTCTGCTGCCAATGACTGGAACGAACTACAAAAATCTCTGAAGCTGGAGACTCTTACCTCTCTCACTAGCTTTAAGCACCAGCTGTCAGAGCAGCTCACAGATCACTGCACCTGTACATAGCTCATCTGTAATTAGCCCATCCAATCTACCTCATCCCCATACTGTATTTATTTATTTATCTTGCTCCTTTGCACCCCAGTATCTCTACTTGCACATTCATCTTATGTACATCCTACCATTCCAGTGTTTAATTGCTATATTGTAATTACTTCGCCACCATGACCTATTTATTGCCTTACCCCTCTTATCCTACCTCATTTGCACATGCTGTATATAGATTTTTCTACTGTATTTTTGATTGTATGTTTGTTTATTCCATGTGTAACGCTGTGTTGTTGTATGTGGCGAACTGCTTTGCTTTATCTTGGCCAGGTCGCAGTTGCAAATGAGAACCTGTTCTCAACTAACCTACCTGGTTAAATAAAGGTGAAAAAAATACAAATGTGGTTATGATACATTTCATATGTCAACACCAATGACATTTTAGCAGCTGATCTTATTCAGTCTGGAACAATTAGGGTTAAGTCTTGCTCAAGGGCATATCAACAGATTTTTCACCTAGTCAGCTCAGGGATTCGAACTAGCAACCTTTCAGTTAGTGGCCAAACACTCTTAACCGCTAAGCTACCTGCTAGCCTATGACACAAGTAAGATGTAAACATGATTCATGCTTGTAGAACAGTGGTATTCAAACTTTTTCAGTGGGGACCCCACTTTTTCCGCCAGAATTTCTAGGGACCCCATTTTTTTCCCAAGAATTTGTCATGACCCCATCCCACTCAATTCTAATTAAACAAAATGAAACAAATAATTATATTAACTCAATCACTTTTATTTTTTCAAATGATATTTCTCAAAAACGTTTGTATATTGTCCCATACAATAATCTGTACTCTTTATTTCTTGTATTAAAAAAAAAAAAAAATTCAACATTTTTGCGACCCCACTGCAGGATCCCCGCGACCTCGACTTTGAATACCACTGTTGTAGAACATAAAGGCCAATGATCAAGACTCCCAACTGTCAGGTTAGGCCTACCTTTTCCCCCCTTTTTTGTATGGAACTGGTTCGACTTTGCGACGCCACATCCCATGGTTATTCCTGTCAGGCAAACATATTAAGAATCACAATTTATAGAAACTGGGCCATGTCACACTGCCAAACACTGGAAGACCAAAATAGATCCGACCCAGACAAACATGTCCACTACAAAGAAACCAATGAGAGCAACGTTTTAATCTGGTTATCTTCTGGCTCACCTCGGGCCTCATTGATTGACCTCAACCCTACAGTAGAGACTATGTAATTCTATAAAGGCATACTTATGCCATGACTTCTATGGAATTGATGTTGAAACAGTTTTACATTACCCTTTGGCAAGTTTGGTAAGGCCTATAATATGTATTGTGACTTTTAGTTTCTGAAATGTATTTATATACCAGTGGCTATCATGTAACAAACCATTATGGGAAATACTGTTGTTTCTATGACATTGTTAGTATTGTTTTCTGTGTTTCAAAAGCTGATTGTGTTTCTGAAATGGAAAGTCAATGTCGTTTTTAAAGGACTAGGGGGTTTAATGTACATAAGATCAAAGAAAAACAGACAAATGAAAAGTCTATCACATAAAATCTGACAATCACAATATCTCTGATTGAGCTGACAAGAGGAACATTATGGAATTAATGTTGAATTAATTACGTCTGTTATCAAACATCTTACTTCCCATAATAATTTGAGATATTCATTTTATTCTGCTTCTTTTTCTTCTCTTCCACTTTCTTCATTCATGAAACACTAAAATGGTAAGAGACCATCTTAAAGGGTCAATCTGCGGTTTGAACAATAACGAAGCGGTCACGCCGCCACTGTTTCGATAAAACAAGCATATATCTTGGGTTCTGATAGGGTATGACAGCTGAACTGAGCTCATTAAGCATTTATAAGTTATATTCTTGAAGAATCAATGAGTATGTAGTATTGCAGATTGCCCCTTTAACATAGCCATATGAAAATGTAAATGCTTTTTTCAAAGAAAAAACAACTTACCTGGTCACCGGCGCTACTCTGTCAACAAGTTCCCAAGTATTTTGGCCATGAACGGTTGGTCTCAGTATGTATTCTTGGAGCATTTGCACCTTTGCATTTCTCTTCAATCCACACACATCAAGTCAAGGTTTGAGATCATACATACTAGTGAGGTGGACAATAATATTATACTTCACTACTGACATCATGTGCTGCTATTCCATATGGCAGCTCTCTTGTTGCTCTCTTGTTCTCTGGTGTGGCTTGTTTGGCATTATGGCTTAATCAAGGCAACAAGCCTCAAGTGGATTAGGCTGGCTAATGACTTGATGCGGCTAGAGTAGACTGTTCTTTATATAGAAGGATGGCATACTGTACCTGTTAAAGGGCAACATGTGTTGTTTGGGGACATACCATGACTTCATCGTTGATTACAGCTGTCTGTATCGACGTGATTGCTAGGTATGAAGTTTGTGTGTTTGTTAGAGGGGATCTCACTTGGTTTCTAAATACAGAGTGACAGTAATGCGTCTGTGTGTAGCTGGTGAGATGAGTCAGGCGCAGGACTTCAGATATGAGTAATGAAAGTAATTTTACTCAATAATATAACAATACACGTAGTATTAATACAAGGCCACAAATACGGACCGCAATACAATAAACAATTACTCACAAACAAACATGGGGGAACAGAGGGTTCAATAATGAACAAGTAATTGGGGAATTGAAACCAGGTGTGTAAGACAAAGACAAAACAAATGGAAAATGAAAAGTGGATCGGCGATGGCTAGAAGGCCGGTGACGTCGACCGCCGAACGCTGCCCGAACAAGGAGAGGGACCGACTTCGGCGGAAGTCGTGACAGTGACAAAAACTTAATTTAAACTAAATATGGACTTATCAGCCAGCCCTACTCTGTTTATGATTTTGTTGTCATGGAGGACTAATTAGGCTCATTGATTCGTGTAGAAAAAGAAATGCTGCGCTCATGGAATGGCATGCTTTGAGCACTACTGAAAAGTGCTATTTACATGTGAAAAGTGAATGTCATATGCTGCATTTGCTATAGGCCTATTGTTTACATTTTTGTTGGTGAAACTTTGATATCTTGATAATATGCAGCTGTTGAAAAGGGCAAATCCAAAAATGAAAAAAAACAAAATTGTTTGGGTAAAAAGCTGAGGGATGGGCCTGGAGAAATGTAACCACTGTCAGATTAATAGACAGAGCTATGGATGCAAGGACTGACCATCAATGATATCAAAATTATTGTTTTAACCATGTTATGAGGCTATACAGTGTTTGTTAACATTTACAATGTTTACAAACATTGGAGAAAAAACAGCTTATATTTTGGGTTCTCATGGAGTGTGACAGTTGAACTAAGCTCATAAGGCATTTATCAGTTATATTCTTCAAGAATCAATGGATATATATATATATAATTTATAAGTCCAAAAATTGATTTAGCAACTACAGATTGCCCCTTTAAGTCTATCAAAAGTGTGCGAGTTTGAACATTAGGCCTATGGATTAAAGAAAATTATCAGCATGAATTAGATTGAGCAATAAAATACCCACTATTATTCCATAGGCTGGGATCCGCACTGTGCAGCTGTTGCAAGAGCGCATTTTTTCACTGGCTGTCCACTGGTTTCAAAAACAATAATTGATAGGCAGCTTAAACTTCTTGAATTCAACCATTATTGGGTTCAAATACACATTTAGATTTGTGAACAGCCATCCACAACAACCACAACCTGTTAAGGCGCAAATAGCTAAATGAGAGAGCAGCAGTGTGATTCACATCAATGCGCTATGTAGATATCAATAATAAGTGATATCCGTATCACTGTAGACTACACCACTTCTGTCATCCTTACCTCCAAGAGTTTATTCAAGTTGGATAAACGTTGGATGCCGACAGCAGTCATACCATTGGAAGACATAGCTTGGACTGTAACCTACAAAAGCCTATTCCTGCTCTTTTTCCGCGATCCATCAAACCCATTTGGTGATTTATTTAGAATTCAAGGCATACTTAACCAGCGGGGCTACCACAGCATTCTGCAGCAATATGCCATTCCATCTGGTTTGCACTTAGTGGGACTATCATTTGTTTTTTAAAAGGACATGGCCCACCACACCTCCAGGCTGTGTAAGGGCTATTTGACCAAGAAGGTGGGTGATGGAGTGCTGCATCAGATGACCTGGCCTCCACAATCACTCGACCTCAACCCAATTGAGATGGTTTGGGATGAGTTGGACCACAGACTGAAGGAAAAGCAGCCAACAAGTGCTCAGCATATGTGGGAACTCCTTCAAAACTGTTGGAAAAGGATTCCAGGTGAAGCTGGTTGAGAGAATGCCAAAAGTATGCAAAGCTGTCATCAAGGCAAAGGGTGGCTACTTTGAAGAATCTAAAATCTAAAATATATTTTGATTTGTTTAACACTTTTTTGCTTACTACATGATTCCGTATGTGTTATTCATAGTTTTGATATCTTCACTATTATTCTACAATGTAGAAAATAGTATGTCACGCCCTGACCTTAGAGAGATGTTTTATTTCCTCTATTTTGGTTAGGTCAGGGTGTGATGTGGGGTGGGCATTCTATGTGGTGTATTTCTTTGTTTTGGCCGAGTATGGTTCCTAATCAGAGGCAGCTGTCTATCGTCTCTGATTGGGAATCATACTTAGGCAGCCTTTTCCCCACCTGTGTTTGTGGGTAATTATTATTTCTGTGTGTGTTTTGTGTGCGCCTCAGTTGCGTCACGTTCGCGTCACGTTCATTTCTGTTTACCTGTTTATTGTGTTGTTTGGTTTCACTTCAATAAAAGGATGTGGAATTACAAGCACGCTGCGCCTTGGTTGATTTACGACAGGGAGTTTGAAGATAGCGAACGTGACATAGTAAAAATAAACACAAACCCTTGAATGAGTAGGTGTGTCCAAACTTTTGACTGGTACTGTATGTAAATGTGTATTTCATTCTTTTTTTTTATATATATACACATTTTATTTAAAAAACTGTTTTTGTTTTGTCATTATGCGGTATTGTATGTAGATTGAAGAGGAAAAAAACTATTTAATCCATTTCAGAATAAGGCTGTAACGTAACAAAATTTGGAAAAAGTCAAAGGGTCTGAATACTTTCCAAATGCACTGTACGTTGTAAACTTTTATTCATAGCCTAGCTTGTAATAACCTCATGATGTGTATAGTGAAAATTCTAGTATCATGTAGTGGCCTAAACTTATCGATATTACATTGAACTGAGTGAAGGGAATATGAATGACAGTCATCCAATATGCTGTAATAGAAATAAGGCCATCCTCAAAAAACATTACCGTACTCCCTCATCTTAAACGATTCCGACCGCCACTGGTTCACAGACAGTGCTGACGTCATCTCGCGTGGACTTAGAGTTTGTTGTCATCTTATTGCAAGTCTTTTTCAGGACATTCACCTCTCCCTGGTAGAACTGAAAACTGTTGTTCAGGTATTGGACCTTTCTAGTCAGATCACCCATTATTTTGTTAGTTGAGACCACCAGTATTTGGAGAAAGCTCTTGAAGCAATTTTTCTGTTGCTGTAACGATTGTTTGTAGATATATTTTTGTTGATTTAAAAGATCACACACCTGTGATAGTGAAACACTGTCCTCTCCATTACTCCAACCTTATTTAACTTTGGGCAGCATGATGGTTTGAGCCAGGTTGAGCCAAGGTGTGGACATGGAGCTAGGGTTAGGGTTATAGTTATTGTTAGGGTTGAGCCAGGATGTGGACATGGAGCTAGGGTTAGGGTTATAGTTATTGTTAGGGTTGAGCCAGGATGTGGACATGGAGCTAGGGTTAGGGTTATAGTTATTGTTAGGGTTGAGCCAAGGTGTGGACATGGAGCTAGGGTTAGGGTTATAGTTATTGTTAGGGTTGAGCCAGGATGTGGACATGGAGCTAGGGTTAGGGTTATAGTTATTGTTAGGGTTGAGCCAGGATGTGGACATGGAGCTAGGGTTAGGGTTATAGTTATTGTTAGGGTTGAGCCAGGATGTGGACATGGAGCTAGGGTTAGGGTTATAGTTATTGTTAGGGTTGAGCCAGGATGTGGACATGGAGCTAGGGTTAGGGTTATAGTTATTGTTAGGGTTGAGCCAGGATGTGGACATGGAGCTAGGGTTAGGGTTATAGTTATTGCTAGGGTTGAGCCAGGATGTGGACATGGAGCTAGGGTTAGGGTTATTGTTAGGGTTGAGCCAGGATGTGGACATGGAGCTAGGGTTAGTGTTATGGTTATTGTTAGGGTTGAGCCAAGGTGTGGACATAAAGTTAGGGTTAGTGTTATGGCTATTGTTAGGGTTGAGCCAGGATGAAGAAATGAAGTTGTGTGGAGAGACATGGCAGATGACAATGAGCATGGCTCAACTGTACAGTATCGTGTTAGAATTTATTCCATAACATACTTTTTTCCTGAGGTTTTGTTAACTTGAATGCACCTCATTTCCTACATCAAGAGTGTTATGAACAGTTCAATGTTTACTCCCAAAAAACACCTGCTGGCTTATCATCTTGGAGGAAACTGCTACATCGACTCGGTAGTACACCCCATGGCCAATAAAGACAAGTCAAAGAAAAACAAAGTGTCCTTTCTCTCTCTCTCTCTCTCTGTATGTGTGTGTGTGTGTGTGTGTGTGTGTGTGTGTGTGTGTGTGTGTGTGTGTGTGTGTGTGTGTGTGTGTGCGCGCATGCATGCGTGTGTGTATCTGTCTCTATCTCTCCCGTCATGGCATCTCACACTAGAAGGACAGTGAAATCTCCCAAGGTCAATCTGGTGTGTGAATAGATAATACTCATGTTCCCATGTTTCTAACGACGAGCAAAAGGTCACTCCTCATCATCATCTACACAATTAATCATCATCAGACCATCGAGCATCATTTCACTCAAAAACATCTCAAAGCAGTCAACAAACTCTTTTCCTCTCTGAACAGGACTACAAGAACCACACCAAAGATTTGATTGGATTCTGACTTGGATGTCAATCTGTCTGCAGAGAAAGATGATTATCTTGAGATATCTGATGGTTGTGCTCTCTAGCTGGCCCCTGGGAGAAACTTTTATTCTGAAATCCTCAGGGCAGAAACCCAAAGCAACTCCAACAGACTTTGCTCCAGTCATCACTCTGAACAGGTGAGACACACCTGGAGTAGATACTCTCAAGGAAGTCATAATCAAAGACATGATTGAAGAAAATGATAATAGACATTCTTTCTTAGCAGGCTGTTGGGCAAATGTTGTATTCCATTTTTGGGGGGTCATTTGTTATCGAGAGTATGATAATTACAATTATGCAGGCAATACATTATGGAACATCACTGTGCGTTATCAGTCAATGTGACCTTAAAATTCACAGTGAATGCATGTTTTTCATTGATGCAATGATCTACATCGTCGATGACATCAATCAGTTTTGGGAGTTATTAGGTTGAAGTATAACCTACTTTATAACCTATTCTGATTATGTTATAGCTAGACATAAGTTAATTTAAAGAAATGTACTTTAAACCTGACATGCTAATGTAATCAGTAAAAGGGGGTGTTTTGATGAGAAAATAAGTGTTATTACAACTTTAGACACCAGACGTTTACCCATTCTAAAAACATATCAATGTCATCCTGCTCTCTGAACACACAATGATGTCAATAAGCCTGGTGTATAATCATGTCTTTATTATGGTTTCAATGTCAAACTATGTCTTAGATAAATATATGCATATTGTATCAAAATTGTGGAAGGCATGAGGGAAGATTGTTGCCTTTTTTTCTTGGCTGAAGGAAATGCATTTTATTGAGATGTTGATTGTCAGGTAGGCTACTGTATGTAAACATCTGGGGAGTAATGGTCCCCTTATTGACTTGTTGCAGTTGCCAAGGGGAACCCCTGTCAGACATCAAACAGTTCCTTCTGAGGGGTCTGAACCTGCAGAGAGAGCCTCAGACGGAGCGGACTGGACTGGCCTCACTCAGGGAGCAGTGGATGACTGCATTCACAACCCAACGCAGTGACTCTCAGACAGCACTGGACAGCAACGGTAAAGCTGTGTAATGTAACTCAGAAGAGCATCACTGATAGTGAACACTTTTATTACATTAGATAATAGTCTGAGATTCCCACCATTTGTTTGAGTCACTTATTACACAGATTTGTTGAAGTCTGACATTATTGTTGTTCGTTCAATTAGTAATTTAATTACATTTGCAGTAGCTTGGTGGTAGTTGAACTAAATTTAAATCTTGGTAGTGTTTTCACTAGTTCATTACTTGTTTGCTATGTAGTGGTGTAGCTCAGTTTATTTTTTAAGGAACTCAGTCTGGCTTTCAACTTACTCTTGAACGTTGTGATAGTAGAATGCACAAGGTGCAATTTATAAATTGGGTAGAGCATCTTAAGTTTTCCTCTTGTCATGTCAGTCATTATATACCTTAGAGAGCTATTCATAACTTGTCAGAAATGTACAGATCAACTAGCCCATTTCAGCTAATGTTTTTTAGCTAGGTTTTTTTTGCCCATAGATTTTGTTGTAATGGTTGAGTCACTGAAATATTCCATGAATACACATTAGACATGGCAAAATATATAGAATTGCAAGAAAATTAGCTTTAAAACTGCAACATTTTCTCTGCCCCCCCCCCTCCCCATGGCAAAATGTATAGAATTGCAGGAATTAAGCTTTAAACCTGAAAAATTTTCACTCCGCCAACAAGAGGGGTGTGAACAGTGCTTGTGCCAATAGAAATAGACTACTGGAACTACACACTACTTTTTTTGCAAAAATAACAAAAAATATGGGTAATTTATTTTTCGGCATCAGACCTTCCTAATTTTCACTTGAAACATTGTTTTCGTGTTTAATAGGCTAAATTACACATTATGTTAACATCTGACTCCTGAGTAAACTGTTCTTGCAATTTGTAGTCTATGAAATTTTAGACTTAGATATAATAATTTTTCACGAAGTAGTTTGGATGTAGTGAACTACTTTTTCAAAGTAACTTTAGTTAAGTAAAATATATGTTTCTTAGCGGTAGCATTAGTTTAGCTTAACATCTTCCAGTGTGAAGTAATTGATAGCTTGGTAAACTATATTTCAGAGTAACTTTCCCAACACTGACTGTTATTCTCTATTTCAGCAGGGAACTCCCAGCAAGAGTTCTCTGGAAATACAACAGGGCCACACTGCTGTCAACTGGTCTCTAAGATCTACATACAAGGTTTGACAAACACTGAAAAACCTTGCCAGTATGGTTTCCCATATGTGAAGTGACATGTGGTTCGTTGTCTATCGGCCTCTGCTAGACCTGGGCTGGGAGAACTGGATCATCTACCCAGAGAGGTTTACCTTCACCCAGTGTGCAGCCTGCACCACACAGCTGAACCCTGCAGGCCAACAGTGTGGAGCGCACCTTCCCTCACAGGACTCCCCTCCAGAGGTAATGCATGTGCCCCTTGCACCACAACTTAAAAGAACATTAAAGCGACACTATAAAACACTGAAACTACACAAAGATAGATTACAGGTGTCACACTGCAAATGCATCACTAAGCAGTAATGAGAAGAGTTGGCATGTGATTTTCAAGTTTTTAGTCAAACACACATTTTGCAAACACAATGCACGTGTGCTGTTATTCCATCTGACTTCCATGGAAACATCTATTGGTGCTTTGTCTGTACAAGGGATCAAATAGAATGTCTTGTGGATCTCAGTACAAGGTCACAGGTTTAAAGGTTAGTTCCTTGGTGATCTGATTGGTTCTCAAACTAGTTCAACCAGGAAATGGTAGACAAACTGACAGAGCAGATATCTTAACAGCCAAATATGATTTAAGGGTAAAATTCAGACACTATGTGCCCTTACCTCTTTCTACCCCCTGAACAAATCTGCCACTGCACAGATCATACCTGATTACTTAATGGTATTTCTGAAGTCTTTCAGTTCAGATGATCAATCTCTCTAGGAAGCAACCTTGCTAAGAAACATAACTATATTAAAATACTGTAGCTTTTTAAACTGTTATCCGATGGCTACTTACAGTACAGTGACCTTTCCTTTTTTAGGTTTCCTGCTGCAAACGTGCATCCCAACACCTGGTGCCAGTGCTCTACCTGGATGAATTCAACACACTGATCATCTCCTCTGTGTATCTGACCCAGGACTGCAGCTGCAAACCAGCCATCAACCCCCATCGCCGTACTTAATAGACCTGTCCATTCTCCAACTGTTTTATACTGTAGTATAGAGCTCTCTAAATAAGATCCATACTCTACATTTTATGTACTGTACATGGTCATGTTCCCATACTCACATGAACCCCATCGCCTTACTAACTAAACATAGAGTGGAAGTCAGAAGTTTACATACACTTAGGTTGGAGTCATTAAAACTCATTTTTCAACCACTCCACAAATTTCTTGTTAATAATCAATAGTTTTCGCAAGTCGGTTAGGACATCTACTTTGTGCATGACACAAGTAATTTTTCCAACAATTGTTTACAGAGGTGTACCTGTGGATGTATTTCAAGGCCTCCCTTAAAACTCAGTGCCTCTTTGCTTGATATCATGGGAAAATCAAAAGGAAACAGCCAAGACCTTATTGTAGACCTCCACAAGTCTGGTTCATCCTTGGGAGCAATTTCCAAACGCCTGAAGGTTTTTGTTTTTTTTCACCTTTATTTAACTAGGTAAGCCAGTTGAGAACAAGTTCTCATTTACAACTGCGACCTGGCCAAGATAAAGCAAAGCAGTGTGACACAAACAACACAGAGCTACACATGGAATAAACAAACGTACAGTCAATAACACAAAAGAGAAATCTATATACAGTGTGTGCAAGTAAGGTAAGATTAGGGAGGTAAGGCAATAAATAGGCCATAGTGGTGAAATAATTACAATGTAGCAATTAAACACTGGAGTGATAGGTGTGCAGAAGATGAATGTGCAAGTAGAGATACTGGGGTGCAAAGGAGCAACAAAAAAAATAACAATATGGAGATCAGGAAGTTGGATGAGCTATTTACAGATGACATTGTACAGGTGCAGTGATCTGTAAGCTGCTCTGACAGCTGATGCTTAAAGTTAGTGAGGGAGATATGAGTCTCCAGCTTCAGTGATTTTTGCAATTCGTTCCAGTCATTGGCAGCAGAGAACTGGAAGGAAAGGGAGCCAAAGAGGAATTGGCTTTTGGGGTGACCAGTGAAATATACCTGCTGGAGCGAGTGCTATGGGTGGGTGCTGCTATGGTGACCAGTGAGCTGAGATAAGGCGGGGCTTTACCTAGACTTATAGATGACCTGGAACCAGTGGGTTTGGCGACGAATATGAAGCGAGGGCCAGCCAACAAGAGCATACAGGTCGCAGTGGTGGGTAGTATATGGGGCTTTGGTGACAAAACGGATGGCACTGTGATAGACTGCATCCAATTTGCTGAGTAGAGTGTTGGAGGCTACTTTGTAAATGATATTGCTGAAGTCAAGTATTGGTAGGATAGTCAGTTTTACCAGGGTATGTTTGACAGCATGAGTGAAGGATGCTTTGTTGCGAAATAGGTACCACGTTCATCTGTACATACAATAGTACGCAGGTACAAACACCATAGGACCACGCAGCCATCATACCGCTCAGGAAGGAAATGCATTCTGTCTCCTAGAGATTAATGTACTTTGGTGCGAAAAGTGAAAATCAATCCCAGAACAACAGCAAAGGACCTTGTGAAGATGCTGGAGGAAACAGGTACAAAAGTATCTATATCCACAGTAAAACGAGTCCTATATCGACATAACCTGAAAGGCCGCTCAGCAAGGAAGAAGCCACTGCTCCAAAACCGCCATAAAAAAAAGCCAGACTACGCTTTGCAACTGCACACGGGGATAAAGATCGTACTTTTTGGAGAAACGTCCTCTGGTCTGATGAAACAAAAATAGAACTGTTTGGCCATAATGACTATCGTTATGTTTGGAGGAAAAAGGGGGCTTGCAAGCCGAAGAAAAACATCCCAACCGTGAAGCACGGGGGTGGAAGCATCATGTTGTGGGGGTGCTTTGCTGCAGGAGGGACTGGTGCACTTCACAAAATAGATGGCATCATGAGGAAGGGAAATTATGTGGACATATTGAAGCAACATCTCAAGATATCAGTCAGGAAGTTAAAGCTTGGTCGCAAATGGGCCTTCCAAATGGACAATGACGCCAAGCATACTTCCAAAGTTGTGGGAAAATGACTTAAGGACAACAAAGTCAAGGTATTGGAGTGGCCATCACAAAGCCCTGACCTCAATCCCATAGAAAATTTGAGGGCAGAACTGAAAAAGCGTCTGCGAGCAAGGAGGCCTACAAACCTGACTCTGATAAACCAGCTCTGTCAGGAAGAATGGGCCAAAATTCACCCAACTTATTGTGGGAAGCTTGTGGAAGGCTACCCGAAACGTTTGACCCAAGTTAAAGAATTTAAAGGCAATGCTACCAAATACTAATTGAGTGTATGTAAACTTCTGACCCACTGGGAATGTGATGAAAGAAATACAAAATGAAATAAATCATTCTCTCTACTATTACTCTGACATTTCACATTCTTAAATTAAAGTGGTGATCCTAACTGACCTAAGACAGGGAATTTTTACTAGGATTAAATGTTAGGAATTGTGAAAAACTGAGTTTAAATGTATTTGGCTAAGGTGTATGTAAACTTCATCTTCAACTGTATATCCATTCTAAATGTTCTATACTATGGTATACTATGGTGTAGAGTTCTGTAAATAAGACCTATTTGTATGGTCATGCTCACATCCCTGATGTTGCAGATCAAAACATTGGATTTTGGGACACAACTGAGACACACCTGAGAGTCAGTGATTAGACATGTTTGTAGTTCCATTATCTCTGGTCTGACCTGTGTTGTATTTCTCAGGGCATGCTGCACTCATTGTTGTGGTGTAAACAGTACTTCTGGGAAACAAGGGAAAATGTTTTAATATAAGACACACCCATCTACCCACAGAATGTTATATGAAACATACAAATCACAGTTAGTGCATGTATGGGTAAGATGTATGGGTAAGATGTAAACCTACTTAAATACCAGTGTGACATGAAAACATGAAAAGCTTCAAAACGGGGACAATTCTACTCAAATCTTCAGTGACAATACACTACAGCCATTTTTTCAGACAGTTTCATAACAGAGGCCTATTAACTTTATTGCTGTGGTAAGGCAAACGGAAGTGAAAGCAATGTTTGTTGCACAATAACACGCCCTCCTGCTGCTCACACACAGTGATTCACATTGGGGAATGCCACAGAGAGAAATGAGGACATAATAAACAAACGTCTTCTTCCTTACCTGTTACATACCTTCAAGTTTCAATGTCACATGCACAAGTACAGTGAAATGCCTTGCAAACTCAAAACCCAACAATCAATAACAATGTAATACTAGAAAAAATACACAACAAATAAGAAGAAATATGAAGAACACAATAAGTAAGTAAGTATACTATTACAGGGTCAGTTCCAATACCATATTTACAATTTGGATACTGGATTGATGGAGGTAGATATATATAGGGGTAAGAGGACTAGGCAAAAGGATATAAGATAAACAGTGTAGCAGCAGCTTGTATGTGAGTGGGTGTGCGTGTGTGTGGAGTCAGTATAAATGTATGTGAATATTATGTGTGTGAGCAGATGATGGAGTAAGTGTGTGAGTGAGTTTGTAGGGCCCAGCGAGTGTGTAGGGCCCAGTGAGTGTGTAGGGCATAGTGAGTTTGTAGGGCCCAGTGAGTGTGTAGGGCCCAGTGAGTGTGTAGGGTCCAGTGAGTGTGTAGGGTCCAGTGAGTGTGTAGGGTCCAGTGAGTGTGTAGGGTCCAGTGAGTGTGTAGGGCCCAGTGAGTGTGTAGGGCCCAGTGAGTGTGTAGGGCCCAGTGAGTGTGTAGGGTCCAGTGAGTGTGTAGGGTCCAGTGAGTGTGTAGGGTCCAGTGAGTGTGCATAGAAACAGGACCTGGGAGACAAAATTACTGATATAAGATGTATAAACCATTTCTGAAAAAATACAGTTATATTTCTGGATTATCTATGAGAATAACTTGTAGTCAAATATAGTCAATGATACAGTATAACATTGTCAAATGTAATACTATTGAAACAAATATTCACCAAACACATACAGGCATCTACTTGCCTTATACATTGTATCCATATTGATATTATCTTGACCAGTTGCATTTAATGCTTTGTTGGCTGCATCTCTGGATGTCATCAAGCCATCCATTCCCATTAAATCAATTAAAATGTAATTATGGAGTCATGTAAAGTGAGCATTATGCTTACCTGCGATGATCTTTTGCAGGAGGCGGCAGCCAGTGATCGAAGTTGGTCTCTACTCTGAACCACCTATAGTAGGAAAGGTCACTGTACTGTAAGTAGCCATCAGATAACAGTTTAAAAAGCTACAGTATTTTAATATAGTTATGTTTCTTAGCAAGGTTGCTTCCTAGAGAGATTGATCATCTGAACTGAAAGACTATAGGAAAACAATTAAGTAATCAAGTGTTATCTGTCCAGTAGCAGATTTGTTCAGGGGGTAGAAAGAGGTAAGAAAACAAATACATAAGGAAAGTGCAACAGCTGTGTTGTGGTAAAAAAAAGAAGACATAGGGTAGTCACATAGTGTCTTAATTTTGCCCTTGAAATCATATTTGGTTGTTAAGATATCTGCTCTGTCTGTTTGAGTCTACAATTTCCTGGGTGAACTAGTTTGAAAACCAATCAGATCATCAAGGAACTAACCTTTAAACATGTTACATTGTACTGAGATCAACAAGACATTCTATTTGATCCCTTGTACAGACAAAGCACCAATAGATGTTTCCATGGAAGTCAGATGGAATAACAGCACATGTGCATTGTGTTTGCAAAATGTGTGTTTGACTAAAAACTTGAAAATCACATGCCAACTCTTCTCATTACTGCTTAGTGATGCATTTGCAGTGTGGCACCTGCAATCTGTTTGTGTAGTTTCAGTGTTTTATAGTGTAGCTTAAACGTTATTTTAAGTTGTCACCGCGGTACAAGGGGCACATGCATTACCTCTGGAGGGGAGTCCTGTGAGGAAAGGTGCGCTCCACACTGTTGGCCTGTGGGTTCCACCAGTCTGTCCACTTCACCCCCATCCTTGCTGACCTCCATTGGCTACCTGTCCCTCAAAGAATTGACTTTGAAATTCTCCTCCTGGTCTACAAAGCCCTAAATGGCATTGGGCCTGCCTACCTGTCAGATCTACTCCCCACTTACAAACCTCCACGCACCCTACAGTCAAGCCACGCCAAACTGCTTCATGCACCCAGGACCCGGCTCCGAACAATGGGGGACCGTGCCTTTTCCTGCCATGCACCACACCTTTGGAACTCCATGACATCTCAGGGCTGTTTAGACTGTTGGGGTTTTTAAAAGACTCTATCGGTTGGTCTACCCTTCCTCCTAGACTTTGATTGTTGCTTTATGGTATGGTTATATATATTTGCTTTGTTTTTTAAAACCAATTTTTCTATTTTAACTTTTATTTTATGCACTTTTTGGTTATTGTTGTATATTGAAAAGGGCTTTAAAAATGTAATTTATTATTATAATATTATCATCAGATATTGGGCTTTTAAAATAAGATACCAAAACATATCGGGGTGTTTACTCTTGGATGTGTAAATTAAGTGTAGTGTCGTTTCCTTTTTTAGGTTTCCTGCTGCAAACCTGCATCCCAACACCTGGTGCCAGTGCTCTACCTGGATGAATTCAACACACTGATCATCTCCTCTGTGTATCTGACCCGGGACTGCAGCTGCACACCAGCCATCAACCCCCATCGCTGTCTTACTTGACCTGTCCATTCTCCAACTGCTTTATACATTAGATTCTACATTTTATATTCTGTGCATGGTCATGTTCCCATGAAACCCATCACCCTACTAACTAAACATATGTCCATTCTCAATGTTATATATTATGTATGGTCATGCTCACATCACTGATGTTGCAGATCAAAACATTGGGTTTTGAGGTGTTACTTTGAATGTCTCGTTGCTCATCTAGTTTTGGGATTTCTTTCAAACTATAAATCACATTATTGTTCATGGAATAGACCTACTGTATTGTATAGTTGTTAGGGCTGACATGCAAAGCATCATTGTGTTTTTTGTCAAAACAGCTTCATTACGTTTAGAAAATAGTGTTTAATCCTGTGTAAGGTTCTATCATTCATGTACTTTATCAGCTCTGAAAGATGTAAAAGGTGTATTTAAAAATATATATTATACTTTGTACTTACAAAAATATTTTCAGGCTTTGACATGTTGTTACATACGACTCTTGAAGGAGGGAACGCAACACCCTGCTACACTCAACTCCCCGTGGAGTGAAAGAGGTATGTGATTGCAGGTAAGGATGACAGAGGCAGAGAATATTACTGTTTACTGGGAATTTATTTCCTTAACACGGTAATGTGGGGAAAAGGGGCTGGACGGAACAAAGCAAAGAAAATTAAAGAGTCCTCGCTTCTACCTTACCTGCCTACCCACTACTTACCTAACTTTAACACCACCTGGCACGCCAACCAAAATACTGGGGGTGGTCCGCCAAGGTCTTACCTAGTGTGCATAGACAGAGTACATACTACGGGAATATGTCTGCCCGCAGGCCTCTTGCCTAAGCACTCCCAAGGTGCCTTCCCCTTCCCCCATGGGAACAAATTAAATAACTTCAAAGTGAATAATTTCAATAATCACAAACACATTCCTTTTGGCCTACACATACCTCAGCAGGACCGGCTACAAAATCCTTCACAAAAAGTTATACAGACCAACAACGAAACACAGGACATACAAAGAAGCTCTTTCCTGACAAAGGAACACTGGCTTTTATCCAGCTGCAGGAGTCTGTAATTGCAGACAGCTGTATCTCCTGACGAGAGGGCGGGACAAGAGCTCCAACCCGCAATGGGGCCGACCAATCAGCTGCTTGGGGGAATCCAGGAATCCATTTTCCTGAAATGCACACATACATAGACACAAACCCACAACACAGAAACTGGGGAACGTAACACGTGTTTTAACATTCTTCTCTAAATAAGGAATATTTCACATGCAGGCACCAGAGACATTGTTTCTGTATTATTTCTAAAATTCAAAATGTTTGTATTACGATGTATTCATTTTGTGGCAGTAACAGTAGCTCTCTGCTAGGTCAATAATGTAGAGACATTGAATTTTTATTACAAGTTTTATTATTCATTTTGACAGTGGATGGTCTGTATAATTCACATAAGGCATTTTATGTTGCATGAAATCATCAAAATTAAATGAGCTTTATTTAAATATAATCATGTTCACCACTCTAAAATACTAGACTCAATGTGTGTGGACATAATCGTAATTAATATTTCCAAATCACATTTTGGGTAAAAAAGAGATTAATTTGATCACCTAAAAAAATACATGACAAATAACTCATGGAATAAAAAAATAAAAAAGGAAGGCACTTTTAATGCAGAAAATCTCTGCTCTGCCCTTTCTGGACAACAACATAATCATGGTTTTGGTCCACGACTCAGCTTTATTCATTGCTATGGCAGCCCTGGAAACACAGGAAACAGAAGGTTAAATCAACAACCACAATGATGCTTTGCATGTCAGACAAATGTTTTGATCAGCAATATCAGTGATGTGAGCATGACCATACATAATGCATTAGGTCTAATTTACAGAACTTTACACCATAGTATAGAACATTGAGAATGGACATATGCTTAGTTAGTAGGGCAATGGGGTTAATATAATTACATTATATAAAGCATACTGTAAGTAAATCAACTATTACTAAGTAACCAACTATAATGTTTTTTAAAATGTATTTTACCTTTATTTAACTAGGCAAGTCAGTTAAGAACAAATTCTTATTTTCAACGACGTCCTAGGAACAGTGGGTTAACTGCCTTGTTCAGGGGCAGAACGACAGATTTGTACATTGTCAGCTCGGGGATTCGAACTTGCAACCTTTCGGTTACTAGCCCAACGCTGTGTATTGTATTGGGACTAGGGCTGTCAAACAATTTAAAACAATCGAGTTAAATCGCAGAATTTGCTGTGATTAATCACAATTAATCGCAAATTGAGAATTTGTTCAAATTGGAGCTGTAAATTAAGATTGTTTTTATACAGATAGCCTTACAAGAATATTGACGTCTTGATTTTGTTCAGCGTAACGGTTAGCAAAATCAGGTTCATTTATAAAGCACACTTTCTTTAACCTCGATGAGTATGTTTACATGCACACTAATACAACTGATTATGCAATAGTCATGTAAACACCTTACTCTGCTCATCTTAATTGGTGTAAGGTCAAAATCGAAGTGAGCATAAGCTGATATATATTTTTTTTACTTTCTAATTATTAGGACATCTAAACACCTTAATCTGCATTCCAGCAGTGTATCTAATCTGCACATGTGCTAGCAGCAGCCAAGCGATCCTCCCTCTTTAGCTCAGTGAAGTGAGTTGGGAACAACTGAATGTATGCGTCTTAAAAGTAGTTTTCACATACAAACTTTATATGTCCGTACTCAGAATCAAATATGCTTCTCAAAAATAACATGGTCGCTGTGGTAGAACGTTTATTTTGATTGCCGATTTTCTGCTTTTAAGACCGTGCCATCAGGTAGCCTGATTTCAGATGTGTCCATGCAAACAGGATAATTAGGGAAATCTTTCTTCTTGCAAAGCATGTAAACGTTTTAATTGAATTATTAATCTGACTATCCACATTAATCACATTATTGTGTGCATGTAACCATACTCAACGTCAACTTGTTTTGACATCGCATTGTTTTAGCTGTATAGATGATGTATTTTGGTTGTTTTCAGAGGATTTTCAATGCTTTCTGACAATGCGATTAATCACGATACACTGACATTACAAAAAGTTAACTGATGAACTAAGACAGCCCTAATTGGGACACAACCGAGGGCCAATGATTAGACCTGTCAGTAGTTCCATTACCTCTGGTCTGACCTCTGTGTTGTATTTCTCAGGGCTGGCTGCACTCATTGTTGTTGTGAAAACAGTAATCCTGAGAAACAAGGAACATATTTTTAATATAAGACACACCATCTACCCACAGAAAGTTATATGAAACATACAAATCACAATTAGTGCATGTATGGATAAGATGTATGGGTAAGATGGAAACCTACTTAAATACCAGTGTGACATGAAAAGCTTCAAAACAGGGACAATTCTACTCAGATCTTCAGTGGCAATATACTACAGCCATTTTTTCAGACAGTTTCATAACAGAGGCCTATTAACTTTATTGCTGTGGTAAGGCAAAGGGAAGTGAAAGCAATGTTCGTTGCACAAGAAACCCTCCCTCCTGCTGCTCACACACAGTGATTCACATTGGGGAATGCCACAGAGAGAAATGAGGACATAATAAACAAACGTCTTCTTCCTTACCTGTTACATACTGGGTTCATTGACAGGACCTGGGAGACAAAATTACTGATTTAAGATGCTTAAACCATTTATAAAAATAAAAAAAATAGTTATACTCAGGCGCCTTTTTTTCTTTAAAAAAAGCCAAAATAAATATCTTATTTACATAATTATTCAGACCCTTTGCTATGAGACTCAAAAGAGTCCACCTGTGGTAAATTCAATTGAATGGACATGATTTGGAAAGGCACACACCTGTCTATATAAGGTCTCACAGTTGACAGTACGTCAGAGGAAAAACAACAAGCTATGAGGTCGAAGGAATTGTCAGTAGAGCTCCGAGACAGAATTGTGTCGAGGCAGAGATCTGCATGTCTGCAGCATTAAAGGTCCCCAAGAAAACAGTGGCCTCCATCATTCTTAAATGGAAGAAGTTTGGAACCACCAAGACTTCCTAGAGCTGGCCAAACTGAGCAATCAGGGAAGAAGGGCCTTGGTCAGGGAAGTGACCAAGAACCCGAATGTCACTCTGACAGAACTCCAGAGTTCCTCTGCGGAGATGGGAAACCTTCCAGAAGGACAACCATCTCTGCAGCACTCCACCAATCAGAGATCCTTGATGAAAACCTGCTCCAGAGCGCTCAGGACCTCAGACTGGGGCCAAGGTTCACCTTCCAACAGGACAACGACCCTAAGCACACAGCCAACCAGTCTCTGAATGTCCTTGAGTGGCCCAGCCAGAGCCCGGACTTGAACCCGATCTAACATCTCTGGAGAGACCTGAAAAGAGCTTTGCAGTGACGCTCCCCATACAACCTGACAGGGCTTGAGAGGATCTGCAGAGAAAAATGGGAGAAACTCCCCAAATACAGGTGTGCCAAGCTTGTAGCGTCATACCCAAGAAGACTTGAGGCTGTAATCGCTGCCAAAGGTGCTTCAACAAAGCACTGAGTAAAGGGTCTGAATACTTATGTAAACGTGATATTTCAGTTTTTTATATATAATAAATTTGCAAACATTTCAAAAAAACAGTTTTGGCTTTGTCATTATTATTCCACAAAATGTGGAAAAAGTCAAGGGGTCTGAATACTGCATTTCTGAATTTGCTATTAGGATAACTTGTAATCAAATATAGTCAATGATACAGTATAACATTGTCAAATGTAATACTATCAAAACAAATATTCACCAATAGCATACAAGCATCTATCTACTTGCCTTATACATTGTATCCATATTGATATTATCTTGACCAGTTGCATTTAATGCTTTGTTGGCTGCATCTCTGGATGTCATCAAGCCATCCATTCCCATTAAATCAATTAAAATGTAATTATGGAGTCATGTAAAGTGAGCATTATGCTTACCTGCGATGATCTTTTGCAGGAGGCGGCAGCCAGTGATCGAAGTTGGTCTCTACTCTGAACCACCTATAGTAGGAAAGGTCACTGTACTGTAAGTAGCCATCAGATAACAGTTTAAAAAGCTACAGTATTTTAATATAGTTATGTTTCTTAGCAAGGTTGCTTCCTAGAGAGATTGATCATCTGAACTGAAAGACTATAGGAAAACAATTAAGTAATCAAGTGTTATCTGTCCAGTAGCAGATTTGTTCAGGGGGTAGAAAGAGGTAAGAAAACAAATACATAAGGAAAGTGCAACAGCTGTGTTGTGGTAAAAAAAGGAAGACATAGGGTAGTCACATAGTGTCTTAATTTTGCCCTTGAAATCATATTTGGTTGTTAAGATATCTGCTCTGTCTGTTTGAGTCTACAATTTCCTGGGTGAACTAGTTTGAAAACCAATCAGATCATCAAGGAACTAACCTTTAAACATGTTACATTGTACTGAGATCAACAAGACATTCTATTTGATCCCTTGTACAGACAAAGCACCAATAGATGTTTCCATGGAAGTCAGATGGAATAACAGCACATGTGCATTGTGTTTGCAAAATGTGTGTTTGACTAAAAACTTGAAAATCACATGCCAACTCTTCTCATTACTGCTTAGTGATGCATTTGCAGTGTGGCACCTGCAATCTGTTTGTGTAGTTTCAGTGTTTTATAGTGTAGCTTAAACGTTATTTTAAGTTGTCACCGCGGTACAAGGGGCACATGCATTACCTCTGGAGGGGAGTCCTGTGAGGAAAGGTGCGCTCCACACTGTTGGCCTGTGGGTTCCACCAGTCTGTCCACTTCACCCCCATCCTTGCTGACCTCCATTGGCTACCTGTCCCTCAAAGAATTGACTTTGAAATTCTCCTCCTGGTCTACAAAGCCCTAAATGGCATTGGGCCTGCCTACCTGTCAGATCTACTCCCCACTTACAAACCTCCACGCACCCTACAGTCAAGCCACGCCAAACTGCTTCATGCACCCAGGACCCGGCTCCGAACAATGGGGGACCGTGCCTTTTCCTGCCATGCACCACACCTTTGGAACTCCATGACA
This sequence comes from Salmo trutta, assembly GCF_901001165.1. Lineage (NCBI taxonomy): Eukaryota > Metazoa > Chordata > Actinopteri > Salmoniformes > Salmonidae > Salmo > Salmo trutta. The sequence goes on along the minus strand of NC_042983.1, from coordinate 26,855,060 downwards.
TCTCAGGGCTGTTTAGACTGTTGGGGTTTTTAAAAGACTCTATCGGTTGGTCTACCCTTCCTCCTAGACTTTGATTGTTGCTTTATGGTATGGTTATATATATATATATATATATATATATTTGCTTTGTTTTTTAAAACCAATTTTTCTATTTTAACTTTTATTTTATGCACTTTTTGGTTATTGTTGTATATTGAAAAGGGCTTTAAAAATGTAATTTATTATTATAATATTATCATCAGATATTGGGCTTTTAAAATAAGATACCAAAACATATCGGGGTGTTTACTCTTGGATGTGTAAATTAAGTGTAGTGTCGTTTCCTTTTTTAGGTTTCCTGCTGCAAACCTGCATCCCAACACCTGGTGCCAGTGCTCTACCTGGATGAATTCAACACACTGATCATCTCCTCTGTGTATCTGACCCGGGACTGCAGCTGCACACCAGCCATCAACCCCCATCGCTGTCTTACTTGACCTGTCCATTCTCCAACTGCTTTATACATTAGATTCTACATTTTATATTCTGTGCATGGTCATGTTCCCATGAAACCCATCACCCTACTAACTAAACATATGTCCATTCTCAATGTTATATATTATGTATGGTCATGCTCACATCACTGATGTTGCAGATCAAAACATTGGGTTTTGAGGTGTTACTTTGAATGTCTCGTTGCTCATCTAGTTTTGGGATTTCTTTCAAACTATAAATCACATTATTGTTCATGGAATAGACCTACTGTATTGTATAGTTGTTAGGGCTGACATGCAAAGCATCATTGTGTTTTTTGTCAAAACAGCTTCATTACGTTTAGAAAATAGTGTTTAATCCTGTGTAAGGTTCTATCATTCATGTACTTTATCAGCTCTGAAAGATGTAAAAGGTATACTTTGTACTTACAAAAATATTTTCAGGCTTTGACATGTTGTTACATACGACTCTTGAAGGAGGGAACGCAACACCCTGCTACACTCAACTCCCCGTGGAGTGAAAGAGGTATGTGATTGCAGGTAAGGATGACAGAGGCAGAGAATATTACTGTTTACTGGGAATTTATTTCCTTAACACGGTAATGTGGGGAAAAGGGGCTGGACGGAACAAAGCAAAGAAAATTAAAGAGTCCTCGCTTCTACCTTACCTGCCTACCCACTACTTACCTAACTTTAACACCACCTGGCACGCCAACCAAAATACTGGGGGTGGTCCGCCAAGGTCTTACCTAGTGTGCATAGACAGAGTACATACTACGGGAATATGTCTGCCCGCAGGCCTCTTGCCTAAGCACTCCCAAGGTGCCTTCCCCTTCCCCCATGGGAACAAATTAAATAACTTCAAAGTGAATAATTTCAATAATCACAAACCCATTCCTTTCGGCCTACACATACCTCAGCAGGACCGGCTACAAAATCCTTCACAAAAAGTTATACAGACCAACAACGAAACACAGGACATACAAAGAAGCTCTTTCCTGACAAAGGAACACTGGCTTTTATCCAGCTGCAGGAGTCTGTAATTGCAGACAGCTGTATCTCCTGACGAGAGGGCGGGACAAGAGCTCCAACCCGCAATGGGGCCGACCAATCAGCTGCTTGGGGGAATCCATTTTCCTGAAATGCACACATACATAGACACAAACCCACAACACAGAAACTGGGGAACGTAACACGTGTTTTAACATTCTTCTCTAAATAAGGAATATTTCACATGCAGGCACCAGAGACATTGTTTCTGTATTATTTCTAAAATTCAAAATGTTTGTATTACGATGTATTCATTTTGTGGCAGTAACAGTAGCTCTCTGCTAGGTCAATAATGTAGAGACATTGAATTTTTATTACAAGTTTTATTATTCATTTTGACAGTGGATGGTCTGTATAATTCACATAAGGCATTTTATGTTGCATGAAATCATCAAAATTAAATGAGCTTTATTTAAATATAATCATGTTCACCACTCTAAAATACTAGACTCAATGTGTGTGGACATAATCGTAATTAATATTTCCAAATCACATTTTGGGTAAAAAAGAGATTAATTTGATCACCTAAAAAAATACATGACAAATAACTCATGGAATAAAAAAATAAAAAAGGAAGGCACTTTTAATGCAGAAAATCTCTGCTCTGCCCTTTCTGGACAACAACATAATCATGGTTTTGGTCCACGACTCAGCTTTATTCATTGCTATGGCAGCCCTGGAAACACAGGAAACAGAAGGTTAAATCAACAACCACAATGATGCTTTGCATGTCAGACAAATGTTTTGATCAGCAATATCAGTGATGTGAGCATGACCATACATAATGCATTAGGTCTAATTTACAGAACTTTACACCATAGTATAGAACATTGAGAATGGACATATGCTTAGTTAGTAGGGCAATGGGGTTAATATAATTACATTATATAAAGCATACTGTAAGTAAATCAACTATTACTAAGTAACCAACTATAATGTTTTTTAAAATGTATTTTACCTTTATTTAACTAGGCAAGTCAGTTAAGAACAAATTCTTATTTTCAACGACGTCCTAGGAACAGTGGGTTAACTGCCTTGTTCAGGGGCAGAACGACAGATTTGTACATTGTCAGCTCGGGGATTCGAACTTGCAACCTTTCGGTTACTAGCCCAACGCTGTGTATTGTATTGGGACTAGGGCTGTCAAACAATTTAAAACAATCGAGTTAAATCGCAGAATTTGCTGTGATTAATCACAATTAATCGCAAATTGAGAATTTGTTCAAATTGGAGCTGTAAATTAAGATTGTTTTTATACAGATAGCCTTACAAGAATATTGACGTCTTGATTTTGTTCAGCGTAACGGTTAGCAAAATCAGGTTCATTTATAAAGCACACTTTCTTTAACCTCGATGAGTATGTTTACATGCACACTAATACAACTGATTATGCAATAGTCATGTAAACACCTTACTCTGCTCATCTTAATTGGTGTAAGGTCAAAATCGAAGTGAGCATAAGCTGATATATATTTTTTTTACTTTCTAATTATTAGGACATCTAAACACCTTAATCTGCATTCCAGCAGTGTATCTAATCTGCACATGTGCTAGCAGCAGCCAAGCGATCCTCCCTCTTTAGCTCAGTGAAGTGAGTTGGGAACAACTGAATGTATGCGTCTTAAAAGTAGTTTTCACATACAAACTTTATATGTCCGTACTCAGAATCAAATATGCTTCTCAAAAATAACATGGTCGCTGTGGTAGAACGTTTATTTTGATTGCCGATTTTCTGCTTTTAAGACCGTGCCATCAGGTAGCCTGATTTCAGATGTGTCCATGCAAACAGGATAATTAGGGAAATCTTTCTTCTTGCAAAGCATGTAAACGTTTTAATTGAATTATTAATCTGACTATCCACATTAATCACATTATTGTGTGCATGTAACCATACTCAACGTCAACTTGTTTTGACATCGCATTGTTTTAGCTGTATAGATGATGTATTTTGGTTGTTTTCAGAGGATTTTCAATGCTTTCTGACAATGCGATTAATCACGATACACTGACATTACAAAAAGTTAACTGATGAACTAAGACAGCCCTAATTGGGACACAACCGAGGGCCAATGATTAGACCTGTCAGTAGTTCCATTACCTCTGGTCTGACCTCTGTGTTGTATTTCTCAGGGCTGGCTGCACTCATTGTTGTTGTGAAAACAGTAATCCTGAGAAACAAGGAACATATTTTTAATATAAGACACACCATCTACCCACAGAAAGTTATATGAAACATACAAATCACAATTAGTGCATGTATGGATAAGATGTATGGGTAAGATGGAAACCTACTTAAATACCAGTGTGACATGAAAAGCTTCAAAACAGGGACAATTCTACTCAGATCTTCAGTGGCAATATACTACAGCCATTTTTTCAGACAGTTTCATAACAGAGGCCTATTAACTTTATTGCTGTGGTAAGGCAAAGGGAAGTGAAAGCAATGTTCGTTGCACAAGAAACCCTCCCTCCTGCTGCTCACACACAGTGATTCACATTGGGGAATGCCACAGAGAGAAATGAGGACATAATAAACAAACGTCTTCTTCCTTACCTGTTACATACTGGGTTCATTGACAGGACCTGGGAGACAAAATTACTGATTTAAGATGCTTAAACCATTTATAAAAATAAAAAAAATAGTTATACTCAGGCGCCTTTTTTTCTTTAAAAAAACCCAAAATAAATATCTTATTTACATAATTATTCAGACCCTTTGCTATGAGACTCAAAAGAGTCCACCTGTGGTAAATTCAATTGAATGGACATGATTTGGAAAGGCACACACCTGTCTATATAAGGTCTCACAGTTGACAGTACGTCAGAGGAAAAACAACAAGCTATGAGGTCGAAGGAATTGTCAGTAGAGCTCCGAGACAGAATTGTGTCGAGGCAGAGATCTGCATGTCTGCAGCATTAAAGGTCCCCAAGAAAACTGTGGCCTCCATCATTCTTAAATGGAAGAAGTTTGGAACCACCAAGACTTCCTAGAGCTGGCCAAACTGAGCAATCAGGGAAGAAGGGCCTTGGTCAGGGAAGTGACCAAGAACCCGAATGTCACTCTGACAGAACTCCAGAGTTCCTCTGCGGAGATGGGAAACCTTCCAGAAGGACAACCATCTCTGCAGCACTCCACCAATCAGAGATCCTTGATGAAAACCTGCTCCAGAGCGCTCAGGACCTCAGACTGGGGCCAAGGTTCACCTTCCAACAGGACAACGACCCTAAGCACACAGCCAACCAGTCTCTGAATGTCCTTGAGTGGCCCAGCCAGAGCCCGGACTTGAACCCGATCTAACATCTCTGGAGAGACCTGAAAAGAGCTGTGCAGTGACGCTCCCCATACAACCTGACAGGGCTTGAGAGGATCTGCAGAGAAAAATGGGAGAAACTCCCCAAATACAGGTGTGCCAAGCTTGTAGCGTCATACCCAAGAAGACTTGAGGCTGTAATCGCTGCCAAAGGTGCTTCAACAAAGCACTGAGTAAAGGGTCTGAATACTTATGTAAACGTGATATTTCAGTTTTTTATATATAATAAATTTGCAAACATTTCAAAAAAACAGTTTTGGCTTTGTCATTATTATTCCACAAAATGTGGAAAAAGTCAAGGGGTCTGAATACTGCATTTCTGAATTTGCTATTAGGATAACTTGTAATCAAATATAGTCAATGATACAGTATAACATTGTCAAATGTAATACTATCAAAACAAATATTCACCAATAGCATACAAGCATCTATCTACTTGCCTTATACATTGTATCCATATTGATATTATCTTGACCAGTTGCATTTAATGCTTTGTTGGCTGCATCTCTGGAAGAAAGATACATAAGCCATCCATTCACATGAAATCAATTAAAATGCAATTATGGAGTCATGTAAAGTGAGCATTATGCTTACCTGCGATGATCCTTTGCAGGAGGCGGCAGCCAGTGATCGAAGTTGGTCTCTACTCTGAACCACCTATAGTAGGAAAGGACACTACACTTAATTTACACATTCAAGAGTGAACACCCCGATATGTTTTGGCATCTTATTTTAAAAGCCCAATATCTGCTGATAGTATTGTAATACATTACATTTGCTTATTCTTGTATAATGAAAAGCGAATTATCTAAAAGTGCATAAAATACAAGTTAATAGAAAAATATATTTTTTAAACTAATATATTTTTTAAACTAATATATATATATATAAAGCTTGTTAGTGCTGAGGTGTGAGTGAAGTTGAGTTGCAAACATCTTTTCCAAGACTTTTTAAAATTTTAAACTCAGACAAAACAGAGATGCAGGTTCTAAGTCCCAAGAAACAAAGAGATCTTCTGTTGGATCTGACAATTAATATTGATGATTGTACAGTCATCTCAAATTAAACTGAAGGACCTAGTCGTTACTCTGGACCCTAATCTCTCTTTTGACGAACATATCAAGGACAGCTTTTTTCCATCTACGTAACATTGCAAAAATCAGAAACTCTGTCCAAAAATGATGCAGAAAAATGTATCCAAGCTTTTGTCACTTCTAGATTAGACTACTGCAATGCTCTACTATCTGGCTACCTGGATAAAGCACTAAATAAACCTCAGTTAGTGCTTAACACGGCTACTAGAATCTTGACTAGAACCCCAAAATTTGATCATATTACTCCAGTGCTAGCCTTTCTACACTGGCTTCCTGTTAAGGCTTGGGCTGATTTCAAGGTTTTACTCTGAACCTACAAAGCATTACATGGGCTTGCTCCTACCCATCTTTCCGATTTGGTCCTGCCGTACATACCTACACGTACACTATGGTCACAAGATGCAGACCTCCTTGTCCCTAGAATTTCTAAGCAAACAGCTGGAGGCAGGGCTTTCTCCTATAGAGCTCCATTTTATGGAATGGTCTGCCTATCCATGTTTGAGACGCAGACTCGGTCTCGACCTTTAAGTCTTTATTGAAGACTCATCTCTTCAGTAGGTCCTATGATGAGTGTAGTCTGGCCCAGGGGTGTGAAGGTGAATGGAAAGGCACGAGAGCGACGAATCGCCCTTGCTGTCTGCCTGGCCCGTTCCCCTCTCTCCACTGGGATTCTCAGCCTCTGACCCTATTATGGGGGCTGAGTCACTGGCTTACTGGTGCGCTTCCATGCCGTCCCTGGGAGGGGTGCGTCACTTGAGTGGGTTGAGTCACTGACGTGATCTTCCTGTCCAGGTTGGCGCCCCCCTCGGGTTCGTGCTGTGGGGGAGATCTTTGTGGGCTATACTCGGCCTTGTCTCAGCGTAGTAAGTTGGTGGTTTGAAGATATCCCTCTAGTGGTGTGGGGGCTGTGCTTTGGCAAAGTGGGTGGGGTTATATCCTGCCTGGTTGGCCCCGTCCGGGGGTATCGTCGGATGGGGCCACAGTGTCTCCCGACCCCTCCTGTCTCAGCCTCCAGTATTTATGCTGCAATAGTTTGTGTGTCAGGGGGCTAGGGTCAGTCTGTATATCTGGAGTATTTCTCCTGTCTTATCTGGTGTCCTGTGTGAATTTAAGTATGCCTGGCCTGGTGACTCCTTGCTGTCCCCAGTCCACCTGGTCGTGTTGTTACTCCAGTTTCAACTGTTCTGCCTGCAGCTATGGAACCCTGACCTGTTCACCGGACGTGCTACCTTGTCCCGGACCTGCTGTCTCTAACTCTGAATGATCGGGTATGAAAAGCCAACTGACATTTACTCCTGAGGTGCTGACCTGTTGCACCCTCTACAACCACTGTGATTATTATTATTAGACTCTGCTGGTCATCTATGAACGTTTGAACATCTTGGCCATGTACTGTTATAATCTCCACCCGGCACAGCCAGAAGAGGACTGGCCACCCCTCAGAGCCTGGTTCCTCTCTAGGTTCCTGCCTTTCTAAAGGAGTTTTTCCTAGCTACCATGCTTCTACATCTGCATTGCTTGCTGTTTGGGTTTTATGCTGGATTTCTGTATAGCACTTTGTGACATCAGCTGATGTAAAACGGGCTTTATAAATACATTTGATTGATTGATTGATTGATTGACTTAAGATAAAAATGGGAGGTTGGAAATATGGGTCAGACTCAATGATAAAAGTTAGCATAACTCGGCTTTATAAATCTCAGCAGCTCTTAAAACAAACTAGTACAATTTGTGTTATGGAAGAGACCCCTCATTTCCTACCCTCCATTTAAGGGTTCCAGTGGCCAGATATCAGCTGGGCCCTTCCTGTCCCTGGTGACCACCACTCCTTCCCCAGGCTTTACCCCGGCAACGATGTAGTACACACTTGTGATGATTGGGATCTTGGACAGCCGCATCACAGCATCCTGAAAGTCTGCTGCTTCCTCCAACGTCTGAAGAAAAACAAGAAAGGACAAGCCACAATAGTAGGTTAATAGACAAGCCATAATAGTAATTTGTGGTTAGCAAAGTGTTGATTTTTGTGGATGTTAATGGTTAAACTTCCTGACTTACCTCTCTCACCAGCCAGCTGACTGGAGATCTTTTCAGCAGGAAAGCAGAGACCCAATTCTTCCACCAATTCCACCAGTGGTCTTCACCTGATGATAACACACTGCCTTAAATGACTGACTCACACCTTTATGGATGTGTCCCGGACAATTAGATAAAGTGAACCCTTACCACGCTGGTCACCAGAGACTGTGAATTTATTTGGACTCTGTCCGGTCCACAGCCCGACATAGCCAGCAAAAGACGTACCACGATAAGCCACCTGGAAAAGTTGAGTAATTAGGTGGTGATTTTACTTGACCCTTTTTCAGCCTAACATCACACTCCAGATTTACTTCACAGTGCCCAAACTAAGTTCTCTGGCATTATCGGCTGATTGACACCTTGGCCTTGCAGAAGTGAAACTGCAGATGTAAAGGTTGAGCTGTGTAACCATGTGTAACATACCGTTCCATTTTTCAGAAAGAGAACATTGATGGTGAGATTCCGGAGAATATCATGTGGGTAATCAAGGTTCCTGCCATGATACAAACGTCCACTTGTGTCCTGAGCTACAATACTAGTGCAAAACCTACGGATGCAATAGGAGTGTGTTAAGTCATGAAAGGGGGGGTTCTTACAACACATACTTTCATTCTTCTTCTTTGTGATTCTGACAACAAGAAGCTGTGACTACATTCTTGTTTCTACTGGTTGAATGGCATTTGTATCAGTAGGCCTACATGTAAAGCAGATCAATTCATACATACGCTGATATTTCATAGGCAAAGTTGAGAAGGATGACATCGGAAAGGCTCCCTCGAAAATATGAGGCCATTCCTCTGATCTCCCCTGCGTATGGAGGAGGTACATACTTCTCCAAGGCCTCCACAATCGGAGTTATCGCATGATGCACCCATTTTGGAACGGTGGCACTGCAACACATTTTTTTTTAAAAACGTTTTAGGTGTTCAAATTAATCAACACCATGCGCAACACATTGTGTGGGTCAACATACTGTATGCCTGCAGATATTCATACATAATTAAATTGCAAGCACTGATGTTATGCAAACAACATATCATGGCATATTTTCTCATATTTGACATATTGAATGGTAAGTGAAAATAAATGGTTAAGTCTGATCAATGTCCATATACTGAAGTAGAGGCAAAACTTCTGCAATTCAGGTTTAGGCTACATAATCAAAAGTCCTGTCCATCATGTGACTTTAAAGCAAAAATCGATATTTTACAGTTTGATACAAACATTATTAAACCAACTTTTGGAGGCAACTAGAACTTCTGTAAATAGGCATTCCGCCTTAAGCACTTACTCAATCACTTCAGCACCTGCTTTCACCAGGTAGTCGACATCAAAAACTTTAAATAGAGACGCCCATCGCACTTCTGGGGGATCATCCAAGCTGACGTTGACCACAGCTGGAGCGAAGTCTGACTCACATGAAACGACCAGACTGAGCAGGAGCAATGTTGACAACATCGTGCCCTTTTCGCGGATATGGCAGTAGCCTAGGAACTTGTGCGTTCCAATTCAAATGGTTGCAACTTCTCCATGACTTCCTTTGTTTCTCTTTTGGGGTAGTGCCTGTGAGCATGGTTAAAGGGGCAATCTGCGATTGTAACATACATTTTTGGACATTTACATGAATGATATATAGCAATGATTCTTGTAGAATATATCTTACAATCTATATCTTTGTTTGTAAACAAACTCTGTATAGCTTCAAAACATGGTTAAAACTTTGAATGATCTCATGGATGGTCAGTTCTTTCATCAATAGCTCTGTCTTTGAATTTCCGTGATTACGTTTCTCCAGCCTCAGCCGTTTGCCAAATCTGTGGCGTGTTGACCTTTGTTGGTGTTGTTTAAACTGCAGATTGCCGCTTCAAGGTGAGAGTAGATCATCTGACAACTGCCGTGGATCCAAGCCTGGTCTGCGTACAGTACGTTTTTACGTTCTGGAACGTTCAATTCAACGGAAACGGTGCTATACTGCACAACCAGTTGGGGAACGCTGTTAGCATGGCCACAGAACATACAATAACGTTCGGGGGTAACGAGTCGTTCAGTACAAACCGTTCTTCAACGTAGCAAACGTTCAAGCTAACTGAACGCACATCCAGTCTCAGAGCAAAACAGTTCCATTATAATTTTCTCATAAAAAAGCCTTTTTCGTTAAGCCTACATCAAAACAATGCTTCATAAGAAAGACATAATTGTGACTGTGATTACAAAAAGTAACATTGAGTATTTATATCGTGATGGGCTCAATCAAAAGACGAAACAATGTGAAACATTGCAGATCTTGAATGCATCCAAGTCACGTGCAAGTGTCTGTCTTTTTCCCAACGCAGTTTGAGCCAAAACCACGCCCCGTTATTCAGAGGGGCGTTCTACTACGCTCCCATTGGCTAGTTAGCGTTGTCTCACTCACAGGAGATCAGCGCAGAGACAGTGGCCTTCCAAGGTAAGGATGGAAACGGGAAAGTGTAAGTTAACAATTAGTTGCCAACCATAATGCAGGCCTATTATTATCATGTTTGGTAACATTTTCCCATGTATTTATTTTAAGAGTTTCAATGAGTTGTAAAAATGTCTCAGAACTCTGCTGAATTCCATCAATTGAAGGTCAGCTAAGTTTAGCTAGGCTACTTTTTATTTCACCTTTATTTAACCAGGTAGGCTAGTTGAGAACAAGTTCTCATTTGCAACTGCGACCTGGCCAAGATTAACCAAAGCAGTTCGACACATACAACAACACAGAGTAACACATGGAATAAACAAAACATACAGTCAATAATACAGTAGAACAAAAGAAAACAAAAAGTCTATATACAGTGAGTGCAAATGAGGTAAGCTAAGGCAATAAATAAGCCATGGTGGCGAAGGAATTACAATATAGCATATAATATATACTTAACGTTACTAGCTCGGTATTTTTAATTTGGTATATTATCCTTAGTAGTCTATCAGGTAAAAGCATATGCTTATTATTCATAATTTCTCAAATATTTATTAGCTAATAATTCAGTCGAATACGCTATGCTACAGCCATTGAATCTGTCTTTGAGCGTTAAGGGACGTTAATGGCTAGCTCTGTCCACGACATTATGTTATTTTATTTTTCAAACTTGAAATACAAGGGAAAACGTTATTAATGAGTGACTGAAATTTCGCGCTACGTGAGATTCACTTCCGGACTTGGAGAGCGCTCAAAGCGTTGTTGAACGCTCCTCTGAATAACGGGGCGTGGTTTTGGCTTAACTGGGTTGGGGAAAAGAATTACACAACACAACTTGGTTGTATGATGCCCTTTAATACATAAGCTTTTACATTACTGTTGGAGCAAACGGACTGTTTGATCGCATTTGTGAGTCAATTACCCTACATGGTTAGCCATGTTGCTATGCATGAACCATTTGGAGTATTGTAGATTGTGCAGGTAAAGCCTAACAGTTTACAAACCTTGTGTAATTTGGTCATCGCCAAGGGCTAGGACATGGGAAATTCAATCAAGTTTGCTGCAAAACATGAGTTATGAAATGAAACATGACATCTGTATATAAGATTATTCCTGTGCAGTGTAGCCAGAGTCTGGAGGTTATTTTCAGTGCATGTGGTGCCTATCAGATAAAATAAAATATATCTTCTGACATTTTCTAATTTCTTGGTTTGATTTTCATAATGCTGCCTTTTATATTCCTTGCGTTAGCTTACTGTCCATTGTCATTTCACAGTTGCAGAAATAATCATTTTCAGATGGATACAACACAGACAGTGTGATCAGACCTCATGTCACACAGTCAATTTTCCCCCTAGATTAATCCTGGTTTAATTCTGTCTACTGAAGGGCCTTACAGGCAAACGCAGGAGGCAGTCTATAAAAGTAATGAACAATCAATTCATGTTTTCTCAGTATTGCCTTTTAAATTTCAACAGTTCAAAGTCCAAGTTTACTTTTCAGATAACAAATCGGGGGTTTTCCTCACTGAAAATGTATCATATTTCATTATGATCAGCTTTGTTATGGCTCTCTATAAGGCTGTTTGTTATGCCCATTATGAAAAGAGATGCAGTTGGCTCTGGTGACATTGGGGTGGGTTGGTTTGTTAGTGGAATAATGAACAAGTACACACTGCCATCTACTGTGTAAATAGACCTCTTGTAAATGTCCATTTGACTGTGTGGCACGAGGTCTGATCACACTGTCTGTGTTGTATCCATCTGAAAATGATTATTTCTGCAACTATGAAATGATAATGGACAGTAAATGCAAATGGACATTTGTTGTAATAGAAGAATAAGAACTAATACATTTTAAGTTGATTATGTTTCAAGCAGTTATGAAAAATGTGGGTGTTGCTACACAGTCTATTCACGTGATAAGTCGTGCTACGCCCACTGCACACCCTTGCTTGTAAACTTGCACTGTTGTAAATGTGAGTTCATGCTTTTGTAACTTATCATCGTCGGGATTTCTGTTTACAGAAAAGTATCTGGCTATGGTTTGATTGACCCTCTGACTGTGAATGATTATATTTCATACATTATATTTATTTTATTTTAGAGTGCATTTCCGAGTGTCAAGATGAAGATAGCCGTGCTTGGAGCCACTGGACAGACGGGACAGTATCTGGTGAACCAAGCTCTTCAGCAGGGACACACTGTCACTGCCATTGTCAGGAACCCAGGGAAATTGACAGTGCAACATGATAAATTAAAGGTAAATAATGTAATGTCTTGTCTGAGCACCAATTGTATGTCTTTTTACATTTCCTCTGTAATGTACGCAGCAGTAATGTTTTTTTATAGAGGCTTTATGAAGTGTGATCCTTACCCCGGGCCTGAGATAGCCTATACCATAATACTGCTATTTTCTCTGTTCTGTCAGGTGGTTGAGGGCAATATCTTCTCAGAAGACAGCCTAAAACTTCACTTCCAAGGACAAGATGCAGTTATATCCTGCCTGGGGTTCCCTGCATCCTTTCTCTCCGGAGTCACTGGATACACCTTGTCTATGAGGGCCGCAGTAAACGCCATGAGAGAGGCCAAAGTGAACCGCATTATCACCATGACTTCATGGTACACTGACCGTAAGTAAAGTAAAATACAACTGATTACTTTTGAGAACAACTTGAGAATGTGTTCTATGTCAACTTACCTGGTAACTTACTTACTTAGGCCTCAATCCACCAAGGGATGAATAGAGCCTCACTAACCTGGTAAAATAAGGGTTAAATAAACAATGCCATGACTGTATTTCGTCAGTGATCATGTTGCCTTTTTAATGTACAAAGTCAGTTGCGTGTTTTTATCATTGTGAAACAGCATTCCCTTATCTTCTTCTCATTTTCATCCCCATAGCTAACTCTGGCACACAGTCATCTTACCTCATCCGCTTCCTGCTGCTGCCAATGATCCGAAGTGTCCTTAGCAATATGTTTGAGATGGAGCACTTTCTGAAGAAGACACAGGATGTTAACTGGACAGTTGTCAGGCCACCGGGTCTCAAGAATTTACCTGCCACAGGTAAGACAGATGAATAGGTTCTAGTTTAGATACACTATATATAAAGTGAGGGAAAAAAGTATTTGATCCTCTGCTGATTTTGTACGTTTGCCCACTGACAAAGAAATGATCAGTCTATAATTTTAATGGTAGGTTTATTTGAACAGTGAGAGACAGAATAACAACAAAAAAATCCAGAAAAACGCATGTCAAACATGTTATAAATTGATTGGCATTTTAATGAGGGAAATAAGTATTTCAGGGTCAGGGTTCCATAGCTGCAGGCAGAACAGTTGAAACTGGAGCAGCAGCACGGCCAGGTGAACTGGGGACAGCAAGGAGTCATCAAGCCAGGTAGTCCTGAGGCATGGTCCTAGGGCTCAGGTCCTCCGAGAGAGAGAAAGAAAGAGAGAATTAGAGAGAGCATATTTAAATTCACACAGGACACCGGAAAAGACAAGAGAAATACTCCAGATGTGACAGACTGACCCTAGCCCCCCTGACACATAAACTACTGCAGCATAAATACTGGAGGCTGAGACAGGAGGGGTCAGGAGACACTGTGGCCCCATCTGATGAAACCCCCGGACAGGGCCAAACAGGTAGGATATAACCCCACCCACTTTGCCGAAGCACAGCCCCCACACCACTGGAGGGATATCTCCAACCACCAACATACCATCCCGGGACAAGGCCGAGTATTGCCCACAAAGATCTCCGCCACGGCACAGCCCAAGGGGGGGCGCCAACCCAGACAGGAAGACCACGTCAGTGACTCAACCCACTCAAGTGACGCACCCCTCCCAGGGACGGCATGGAAGAACACCAGTAAGCCAGTGACTCAGCCCCCGTAATAGGGGTAGAGGCAGAGAATCCCAGTGGAAAGAGGGGAAACCGGCCAGGCAGAGACAGCAAGGGCGGTTCGTTGCTCCAGCCTTTCCGTTCACCTTCACACTTCTGGGCCAGACTACACTTAATCATAGGACCTACTGAAGATATGTGTCTTCAGTAAAGACTTAAAGGTTGAGACTGAGTCTGCGTCTCTCACATGGATAGGCAGACTATTCCATAAAAATTGAGCTCTATAGGAGAAAGCCCTGCCTCCAGCTGTTTGCTTAGAAATTCTAGGGACAATTAGGAGGCCCGCGTCTTGTGACCGTAGCGTACGTGTAGGTATGTACGGCAGGACCAAATCGGAAAGATGGGTAGGAGCAAGCCCATGTAATGCTTTGTAGGTTAGCAGTAAAACCTTGAAATCAGCCCTTGCCTTAACAGGAAGCCAGTGTAGGGAGGCTAGCACTGGAGTAATATGATCAAATTTTTGGGTTCTAGTCATTATAGCAGCCGTATTTAGCACTAACTGAAGTTTATTTAGTGCTTTATCCGGGTAGCCGGAAAGTAGAGCATTGCAGTAGTCCAACCTAGAAGTAACAAAGGCATTGTTCAGAAATGTGGTGGGTACTCTCTTCGTTCGCGGGACTTTATCCTGCTAACTGTTCCAAATGTCCGAACTGAATTTGGTAAAAGGGCTTTTATGTACTCTGCGCCATCGTCTTGGAATGCCTTACAAAATACTTTTAAACTGGAAGAACTTGTCCCGATTTGGTATTTTTAAATCACTGATGAATGATCTTGAGACTGATTCCCTGACATGTCAATGTTTTTAATTTGCTGTTTTTGATTTTGTTATATTCTTTGTTAATTCTATGGTTTTTACTAGATTAATTGTAGTTTTTCATGTTGTTTGTCTGTAATTTTTGTAATGACTTGGCGCTGCCTATCTTGGCCAGGATGCTCTTGAAAAAGAGATTTTAAATCTCAATGAGCCCTTCCTGGTTAAATAAAGGTTAAATAAAATAAAAAATAAATAAAATGGATACATTTTTCTGCGTCCTTTTTGGACAGAAAGTTTCTGATTTTTGCAATGTTACGTAGATGGAAAAAAGCTGTCCTTGAAACAGTCTTGATATGTTTTTCAAAAGAGAGATCAGGGTCCAGAGTAACGCCGAGGTCCTTCACAGTTTTATTTGAGACGACTGTACAACCATCCAGATTAATTGTCAGATTCAACAGAAGATCTCTTTGTTTTTTGGGACCTAGAACAAGCATCTCTGTTTTGTCCGAGTTTAAAAGTAGAACGTTTGCAGCCATCCACTTCCTTATGTCTGAGACACAGGCTTCTAGCGAGGGCAATTTTGGGGCTTCACCATGTTTCATTAATGTACAGCTGTGTGTCATCCGTATAGCAGTGAAATTTAACATTATGTTTTCGAATGACATCCCCAAGAGGTCAAATATATAGTGAAAACAATAGTGGTCCTAAAACGGAACCTTGAGGAACACCGAAATTTACAATTGATAAGTCAGAGGACAAACCATTCACAGAGACAAACTGATATCTTTCTGACAGATAAGACCTAAACCAGGCCAGAACTTGTCCATGTAGACCAATTTGGGTTTCCAATCTCTCCAAAAGAATGTGGTGATCGATGGTATCAAAAGCAGCACTAAGATCTAGGAGCACGAGGACAGACGCAGAGCCTCGGTCTGACGTCATTAAAAGGTAATTGTGCAGTCTCAGTGCTATGATGGGGTCGAAAACCAGACTGAAGCGTTTCGTATACATTGTTTGTCTTCAGGAAGGCAGTGAGTTGCTGCGCAACAGCTTTTTCTACAATTTTTGAGAGGAATGGAAGATTCGATATAGGCCGATAGTTTTTTATAATTTCTGGGTCAAGATTTGGCTTTTTCAAGAGAGGCTTTATTACTGCCACTTTTAGTGAGTTTGGTACACATCCGGTGGATAGAGAGCCGTTTATTATGTTCAACATAGGAGGGCCAAGCACAGAAAGCAGCTCTTTCAGTAGTTTAGTTGGAATAGGGTCCAGTATGCAGCTTGAAGGTTTAGAGGCCATGATTATTTTCATCATTGTGTCAAGAGATATAGTACTAAAACACTTTAGTGTCTCCCTTGATCCTAGGTCCTGGCAGGGTTGTGCAGACTCAGGACAACGGAGCTTTGGAGGAATACGCAGATTTAAAGAGGAGTCCATAATTTGCTTTCTAATGATCATGATCTTTTCCTCAAAGAAGTTCATGAATTCATTACTGCTGAAGTGAGAGCCATCCTCTCTTGGGGAATGCTGCTTTTTAGTTAACTTTGCGACAGTATCAAAAAGAAATTTCTTGTTCTTATTTACCTCAATTAAGTTGGAAAAATAGGATGATCGAGCAGCAGGGAGGGCTCTTCGATACTGCACGGTACTGTGTTTCCAAGCTAGTCGGAAGACTTCCAGTTTGGTGTGGCGCCAAACTTGTTATTGTGAAGTGGAAACTTCTAGGAGCAACAACAGCTCAGCCGGGAACTGGTATGCCACACAAGCTCACAGAACAGGACCGCCGAGTGCTGAAGCACATAGCGTGTAAAAATCATCTGTCCTCGGTTGCAACACTCACTACCAAGTTCCATATTGCCTTTGGAAGCGACGTCAGCACAAAAACTGTTCGTCGGGAGCTTCATGAAATGGGTTTCCATAGCCAAGCAGCCACACACAAGCCTAAGATCACCATGTGCAATGCCAAGCGTTGGCAGGAGTGGTGTAAAGCTTCTCTGGAGTGATGAATCATGCTTCACCGTGTGGCAGTCCGATGGCGAATCTGGGTTTGGCGGATGCCAGGAGAACGTTACCTGCCCCAATGCATAGTGCCAACTGTAAAGTTTGGTGGAGGAGGAATAATGGTCTGGGGCTGTTTTCCATGGTTCGGGCTAGGCCCCTTAGTTCCAGTGAAGGGAATTCTTAACGCTACAGCATACAATGGAATTCTAGACGATTCTGTGCTTCCGACTTTGTGGCAACAGTTTGGGGAAGGCCCTTTCCTGTTTCAGCATGACATTGCCCCCATGCACAAAGCGAGGTCCATACAGAAATAGTTTGTCGAGATCAGTGTGGAAAAACTTGACTGGCCTGCACAGAGCCCTGACCTCAACTCCATCGAACACCTTTAGGATGAATTGGAATGCAGACTGTGAGCCAGACCTAATCACCCTACATCAGTGCCTGACCTCACTAATGTTCTTGTGGCTGAATGGAAGCAAGTCCCTGCAGCAATGTTCCAACATCTAGTGGAAAGCCTTCCCAGAAGAGTGGAGGCTGTTATAGCAGCAAAAGGGTGACCAACTCCATTTTAATGCCCATGATTTTGGAATAAGATGTTCGATGAGCAGGTGTCCACATACACCTGCTCACAATGTAGTGTATACTGTATTCTGGAGCTGGGTTAAAGGCCAAGTGCAGTCAAAAACATGATTTTTCTGTGTTTTATATTTCCACACAATGAGGTTGGAATAATATTGTGAAAATGCTCATAATGCCCTTTTAGTGTAAGAGCTGCTTGAAAAGACTGTTGTGGTGGGATGGAGTTTTGGCCTGCCTGGTGATATCAGTAGGTAGTAAATTAGTAAAATGAGTCAATTGTGTTTTGGCCTGCCTGATTACTTCAGTAGGCAGTACATTATTAAATAGACCAATAAGAAAGAGAGTTCCAAACCTCTTTGCCAATATCAGCTAGTTTTCAGTTTTCCCCTCCCCACTCAGAACGCTCTGACAGTCCTAGCAAAATTCTTGCTTGAGAAATTGCTCTTTTTGACAATTTTAATTGAAAAGAATCACAGTAAGGTGTTTAATTGTTACCAATAAATTATTTGATATTGAGATGAAAACTGTTGCATTGCACCTTTTAAAGATTGTTCTAAAAGACTCCAACATTTTTGTTGTTACAGGATTAATTTTGTCATACAGTATGCATGTTTCTAAAATATTGACTTACAGTAATCACCTAAGTCATCACGTAAGACTGAACCACTTTCAGGTTCAGCAGTAACCCTCCATGGCTAGCTCTTTACAGTCGTACCCATATACAGGTTGAAAATGGCATTTGTACACTAATAAGATGATAATCTTGTTTATCCTGTACGTGCTGCCCCTCGGTCACTTCATCAGCTGGCATGGAATCTCATTCCACTGCTATGCTGATGACACCCAGCTGCATATAAAAACTGCTCCAAGTCCCTCTGATACATGTGCCCATCTGAACACCTGCCTTAAGGAGATGCAAAACTTCCTTCAACTGAACAGCAGCAAAACCAAGGCCCTACTTGTTGGCACCCCCTACCAGGTCCAGCACTCACCAATAACATACCTCACCATTGTAGGACAGAGCATCACTCTCTCCCCCTCAGTTTCCAATCTGGGTGTAAAGCTTGATTCCTCCCTAAACTTTGACAGCCACATCAAACAACTGTGTAAATTGTCGTTCTATCACCTCAAGAACTTTGCCAAACTCCGTCCCACCCTCACTCAGTCGGATGCAGAGAAGCTCATCCATGCCTTTATTTCCTCAAGGCTGGACTACTGCAACACACTCTTCATCAGGATCCCAGGCAGGAGTCTCCAGAAGCTCCATTACATCCAGAACAGCACTGCCAGGATCCTGATGAGAGTGCGGAAACACCATCACATCACCCCCATCCTAGCATCTCTGCACTAGCTCCCTGTCTCATTCTGGATTGTATTCAAAACACTCGGGCTGACTTTCCAGTGTATTCACGAAAACTGCTCTCCCTCCATAACCCCTATCAAGCGATAGCTGAGCTGTGCTCCTTAGGGGATCGGGGCGTTCAGCTTGACTGCCCCCAGCCTCTGGAATGCCCTCCCTGACCACCTGAAGGTACCAGACTCTGGGCTCCTTTAAAACAGGACTAAAGACCTTTCTCTTTAGGAAGGCTTTCTGTTGATAGCTGTGCTCCTTGGACAGTTGCACTGTCTAGTTATGTCCAATATTATTACCTTTTTTTACTATTTGTTTTTTATCTTTTATTTTTTGCACTTCGAGACTTCCATATATTGAAAAGCGCTTTACAAAATACATGATCATTATAAGCACCTAAATTGGAATTCAGTTGCTATGCTGTACATGATGTCAGAGCTGAAGGTCTCTGCTTCACAGCGCAGTATTGGTTTTGACTGACAGCGGTTCTGAACTTGAGCACCGTGCACGGCAAGAAGTTGCCCCCATCCCTTTTGCAAATGTTTTGTTTTCTGAGTGAAGGAAAATAAATAAAGAGGACTCAATGTATTTTTGAAAAATGAGACATTGAAGATTATAATAAATACCGCTTTGATGTCATAAAAGCAAGCCAATGTGTCAACGTTTATGAGCACTATGCTTGATGTACAGTTACAAGATGACATGGCGTCTTTCCCTGAATTGTTCTGAACAGAATGAGCCTATGTTTGTTGTATTGTGAAGAAATTTGGCAGGGAACATGCATCTGAATGCAGTTGTGACTCTATCCTATGTGGACCAAAATTACCATCTGCTTGTCTGAATTGCCTCGTGAAAGCCTACTACTCTAAAATCGTATTTTGTAACTTAGCTAGCCGTGTTGGCAATAGGACACACTTTCAAATGATGCCCACCTGACTCAGATTGCGATTTATAATGGACCGTTTCTGGAATGCGTAAACAACAAGAGTAATTGTGTGATGGTGGGGATGCAGAGCTCTGTTCCAAACAAAACAACTACAAGTGTGCTTGCTCTAGTTCCTCAACAGCACAGCTAGGAGAGTTCAAAATAGCACCTTATAGTTGAAGACTCTTCTTTGAGTCATAAAAGTACATTGAACTGACATAGGAACTGTGTACACTTTAGAGAGGTGTGTGGGCACTTGGAGACACCAGTTAGTCCTCTCACTCAAACCCTTGTCATTGTTTAGTCTTATGTTGCACCTACCCCAAATTACCATGAATATTCTTATGTTACTGAATGTATCCAGAGTATTTTCAGATTTGGTTGATCAACAAATGCAGCACCAAGTACAGTAAATGTAAAATGCACATAAAATCAGCAGCGTAATGTTTGGACTCCATGTCAGAGCTCGATGTCAGACAGCTAATCTGTCTTGTGTCAGATTAGCTGTTTTGTCCTCATTTTAGCCTAATGATTTTCCCATAATCTAAACGTTTCCCTTTTGATTGCTACCATGGTTATTGCTACCATGGCCAATTCCCATAAGTGTAAAGGTTTAATTTAGTCATAGTTCTGTCTTCTGAGAAAAGTGCAGGGACTTGTGGTAGTGAAATGGACCTCTTATCCAATCATAATGATGATGGGAACAAATGGGTCTCTATTTACTTTGTTCTTTTCACTAGGTAAAGAGTTCCTTACCCACGAGGGCTACTTTGTTCCTGACTCCAATGGCCTGCCTATAGGAAGTGCTGTAGGAAGGGGTGATGTGGCTCGTTTCATGCTCTTCCTCCTCAACACCGATGTCTGGTTCAACAAAGCGGTTGCCATCACAACCAAAAATGAATGAAACGCTATCAATGTTCTGTTTGTTTCAGCTTTTAATTGTAATATTGTTTACCATCTTGTGCTATTTTCATTATTGTGAAAATGTTATTAAATGTGTTTCTGCTGGTTTGAGCAAAATGTGTAAATGTTTTTATTCCATTTATGATGTGGAGTTTGTTACCCTATAAAGACATAAGCTATATTTTTGTGACTTGGCATGAAGCAAACATTTAAAATGGTAGAAAAAGTCATTGAAGTCTAGGGACTCTGAAAAATAAATTACATAATTTTAAGTATTTTGCTCAATTACAGTGCATTCAGAAAGTATTCAGACCCCTTGACTTTTTCCACATTTTGTTATGTTACAGCCTTATTCTAAAGTGGATTATATAGTGTTTTCCTCTCTGCAATCTACACACAATACCCCATAATGACAACTCAAAAACAGGTTTTTAGACATTTTTGCAAATGTATAAAAAAAATGTACTTAAATATCACATTTACATAGGTATTCAGACCCTTTACTCAGTACTTTGTTGAAGCACCATTGGCAGCAATTACAGCCTCGAGTCTTCCAGGGTATGACTCTACAAGCTTGGCACACCTGTTTCTCCCATTCTTCTGTGCAGATCCTCTCAAGCTCTGTCAGGTTGGATGGGGATCGTCACTGCACAGCTATTTTCAGGGTTCTCCAGAGATGTTTGCTCGGGTTCAAGTCCGGGCTCTGGCTGGGCCACTCAAGGACATTCCGAGACTTGTCCCGAAGCCAATCTTGTGTTGTCTTGGCTGTGTGCTTAGGGTTGTTGTCCTGTTGGAAGGTGAATTTTCACCCAGTCTGAGGTCCTGAGCTCTCTGGAGCGGGTCTTCATCAAGAACCTGTCTGTACATCAGAACCTGTCTATGCTTCACCATACGGGATGGTGCCAGGTTTCCTCCAGATGTGACACTAGGCAATCAGGCCAAATAGTTCAATCTTGGTTTCATCAGACCAGAGAATCTTGTTTCTCATGGTCTGAGAGTCTTTAGGTGTCTTTTGGCAAACTCCAAGCGGGATGTCATGTGCCTTTTACTGAGGAGTGGCTTCCGTCTGGCCACTCTACCATAAAGTGCTGATTGGTGGAGTGCTGCAGAGATGGTTGTCCTTCTGGAAAGTTCTCCCATCTCCATAGGGGATCTCTGGAGCTCTGTCAGAGTGACCTTCGGGTTCTTGCTCACCTCCCTGACCAAGGCCCTTCTCCCCCGATTGCTCAGTTTGGCCAGGTGGCCAGCTCTAGGAAGAGTCTTGGTGGTTCCAAACTTCTTCCATTTAAGAATGATTGAGGCCACTGTTCTTGGGGACCTTCAATGCTGCAGACATTTTTTGGTACCCTTGCCCAGATCTGTGCCTCGACACAATCCTGTCTCGGAGTTCTACAGGCAATTCCTTCGACCTCATGGCTTGGTTTTTGCTCTGACATGCACTTTCAACTGTGGGACCTTACATAGACAGGTGTATGCCTTTCCAAATCATGTCCAATCATTTGAGTTTACCACAAGTGGACTCCAATCAACTGTAGAAACATCAATGGAAACAGGATGCACCTGAGCTCAATTTCGAGTCTCATAGCAAAGGGTCTAAATACTTATATAAATAAGGTATGTTTTTTATATTGAATAATTTAGCTAAAATTTCTAAAAAACTGTTTTTGCTTTGTCAAGGGGATTCTGTGTAGATTGATGAGGGGAAAAATGTATTTTATCAATTTTAGAATAAAGCTGTCGGGTCGGAATCCTTTCCGAATGCGCTGTATGTTCATGGTAAATCTGCACTATGAAGGTATTGTCATAAATTGTTACCACATGGGGGCATTACCGTATCATTAACTGTCATCATTACTGTGAGGGTACAACTTTTTGGACTCACTTGATATGGTGTAAAATAGCACATTTTCCATTTTGTAGTTGTTCATCATTAACGCTAGTCAGATATTATTGATTAATTGAATACTGTAATACACATTTTGAACATAATTAACAAATGTTTGCCCAGGTAGGTCAGCATTCTGTGTGTAGGTGTGTAATTGACCAAAGGTTACTGGTGCAGGTGTGAATATCGGTCAGTAAGGAGCTCACTGTTCTGTCGAAGGATCATTTGATTGACCCATTACATACAATCATACATTTTTGGGGAGATTTGGCTTATATTCAACCACAGAGAAAAGTCAGTTGCCTATCTTGCTGTAAGACCCTATGGAATTTAACTTTGTGCAATCAGCATGCAGCCATCAGCAACCTTTCCCCACTAATAAATTGTGAAATGACTTTGACCTGTCGTTGATTGACCAATTTGTCTGTTGAAATTCTCTTTGTCCTGCAGTAGCCTTGAAGCCTTGTAAACTAGGACACTGCGCTGAGACCAAACATGAGAGCAGCAGTCAGTCTGGTTGACGAAGCTAATGACCTGGAAGGCTCTGAGATGACATTCTTCCCAATCACAACTGACCACTACTGTCTGTCACCCACACTACTGACAGTCCTTCACACTTCTGTGAAAATCTGAAAGGATTGGATATGTGCAAACAGTATGCCAGAAACCAACTGTATAGGACTCACCTAGTCAATCCTGTTATATCTTTGAAGGGAAATTATAAAGGGGCATGAGGCCAGTTGAAATTGTATTTTTTTGAACCTTTATTTAACTAGGCAAGTCAGTTAAGAACAAATTCTTATTTACAATGACGGCCTACCAAAAGACGAAAGGCCTCCTGCTTGAGAAGGGGGCTGGGATGAACAATTAAAATGTAGGACGAAACACACATCACAACAAGAGAGACACCACAACACTACATAAAGAGAGACCTAAGACAACAACACAGCATGGTAGCAAAACTAGGGATAATTCAATGGTAATTCTAGTATTATAAGAATTTAAAGGACACGTGTGGAACCTCCACACTTATGGCTTCAGTTACCATAATTACAAACTTTACAGTGGGTTTCTGTAGTTTGGTGACATCAGTAGGTTTAGATACAGTACTTCAGGAGGACCAACCACACTGGTGCTCAGTGTCACTGTAATACATCACTTTTCCACAACACCTCTCATGGTGGGGTATGTATCCCAGTTTGTAATACATAGCATTATAAGACCACTGTCCAGGGAGTTCCCCATCAACCTAATAGGCTCTTGCCTAATTTACTCAGGATGGAGGTTTCAATAATTAAGGGGTCACCTGTAAAAGACAAGTAGCAGACATTCGTAGGAAATCTATAAGAACATACAGTACATATCTAGTTCAGCATGAGCTATCTCAGCAGAACCTCTTGTCAAATGGTTTCTATGACGTCATACAGTAGCTGTCACATCACAGGCACCGTCCTCTGATGAGGAAATTCATAATTGCTATTCAAATTAAACAACAAAGACACTACCATGGACAACAAGTAAGGTGCATGTGAGATACTACCAACGTGATGTTTTTCTGGGGGGTCCAGAACAGTTTGTTTGCTTTTTGCTTTTATTGATCATGTTCATTTAACACATAAAAATAAACATTTTAATATTGATTATAATGTACATGGAAAATATTTGGCTAAAATAAAATGAAAATAATACATTATACCATCCAAATAATGATGGAATCACTTGACAAACATTACATTAATGATACAATGATTTTGTTTTGAGGCATTCTCCTTTACTTGAAGTGGGTACAGTATAGCATTGCTACATTTTGATTCTCCTTGGTATCTCCTTAGATTCTCCTGACACATTTTGAGAGTGGTTTTTGCAAACATGTTCATATATTTAACAAATAATAAACTAAAAAGCCTATGATAGTGATATGACTGAAACTGTTGCCATGGTTGCAATAATAGTTCATTTTTGCAGTGTAGCTTGCAAGAAGCACAAACTGCTTTTACAGTTGTGGACACTAGATTTGGCGATGATGATTATAAGGTTTATTTACAAAAAAGTGCAAATATCAATGCTGTGAAATCTTATGTACATTAAAACAGCTTAAATATTGATATGGAGCAGATACCAATGGGATAATTCTCTAGTTACTGGAAAACGAGACACATTCAAATGTCTACAGATGCATTTAATAGCCCAATAACTACAGTCCTCAAGTGTTCTTTAGTCCGTGTTGAGTTCCTCTGTTATTCTTGTGCCATTCCATAAATCTTGTTGATTTTCTCCTGGAACATTTTGACAACAACCCCCCTCTTTAGCTTCATGGTAGGTCCTGGAGAGAAGATAGACAAAACAATGGATATTCAATCAGACTTACTGTGCTCTCAAAAAGACTGTACTCTCTTTCCCGTGCTTCTTCAATCACAACATGTGACCTACTTAACAGCTTGGAAGACAGATTATGCAATGGTATCTACAGGAATGTTGTTTGGTATAAACCAGTCACAAGACTGCCTCGTCAGATACTGTCCATGATAAACATCACTGGCAAAACACTTACTTCTTTCTCTCTAAGAGTTCTTTGTAAAAGTGTGTCAAATTATGAAAAAGCTCATTATCTACAACCTCACAGACTAGCTTTGGTTTAGTTATCTAGGTTTAGTTTAAACTATATTGATTTTAATCCCACAATGAACAAGAAGCACACAAAATCAACTCACTAAAATGAGGAAGAAAATGCAATCCAAGACTATTCACTGCTCTCTTCTGTCACATGCTCAAACAGACAGAACCAACCAATAAAAACCAGCAACTGATTTCTCACACTGACTGACTCACCCAGTTCTCCCCCAGATATAGAGAAATCTCTGTCCAAAATGACCCACTTCTGGACCCTCTGGGCATTGGAGGCGGCCTTAGCATTGACACGCTCTATGCCCTCCTGGATGGCCTTGTAAATAGCTGGTTCCTTACTGGCTATGATCTCAGAGGCCTTGGTTGCCGTGATGCCACGCTGATGGCAGAACGCCACAGCCTCTGGGGTCAGCTCGTCTGTCGGCTCGCCAATATCGTCGACTACACACTACGGAGGGAGAGTGGGGTCAAAGGTTAGGAGCGATCCAGGATTTGTAGTATTTGCTGAACAGAGCAAACATCAAATAGCCTGGTTCCAGAAATGTTCGTGCTGTATAATTATATTCTAATTGCTTAATAATTCAAAAGCGAGAATTCTAAAGCAAGCCAATGACCATAAGAGTTGGCAATACAGGACACATCTAACGTTGGAGCGCTTACTTTGAGCGTGAGCATCATGGAGAGGAATTTCAGCTTGTCTCCAAGCAACATGGCGTTGCTGATGATGGCGATCTCTGCTTTCACTGCATCCTCAATGGGTACAGGTGGGATGTTCTCTCCTCCTGCTGTTATGATCAGCTCTGCAGGACAAGAGATTTCTTTCAAGAGGATATTTGGATCATAGGTCTACACAGTGTTCTACTATCAAGAATGGTCCACCACCCAAAGGACATCCAGCCAACTTGGCACAACTGTGAGAAGCATTGGAGTCAACATGTGCCAGCCTTCCTATGGAACGACACCTTGTAGAGTCCATGCCCTAGACGAATTCAGGCTGTTTTGAGGGCAAAAGGGGGTGCTCAATATTGGGAAGGTGTTCCTAATGTTTTGTACACTCAGTGTATATTAAATACTATGGTATTCTCCACAAAAAAAACACTGTGGTAAATACCACAGTAAGATTTTTTAACTATAGTAATACTACAGTATTTCATTTGCATATACTCAACCCATTCCCATCCCCCATATTCCTATTTGTGCCACCCATGAATGACACACCTACATGCAAAGTATAGACCATATATTGATTTCCCTACAGGTTATAGAAAAGAGCAGAGGCTCTGAATTATCCGTTCAGACTCCAGTACTATTTACCTACCTACAAACAGGTTATGGAAAATTTGCTCAAGGAGAAAGCCCCCACGTCTTTGTCAAAGAAAATTAAACAAAAAACATGAAATAC
Source organism: Salmo trutta (assembly GCF_901001165.1). Lineage (NCBI taxonomy): Eukaryota > Metazoa > Chordata > Actinopteri > Salmoniformes > Salmonidae > Salmo > Salmo trutta. The sequence continues at coordinate 26,828,282 of NC_042983.1, read as the reverse complement.
TACAGTATTATCTGCAAAACCACTACAGTAATTGCTATAGTATATATAATAGTTTTTACTATAGTGATACTACAGTATTTATTCTATAGTAAACTTTACTTCAGTATACTATGCAGTGAATACTATAGTTTACTACAGTCATGTCCGCACTTCTATGTCAAAGATATTGAAACAAAAAACACTATAGTAAATACTACAGTATTATCTGCAAAAAACATTACTGTAATTACTATAGATATCATATACAATACAGTATTCATACTATAGTAAACTTTACTACATTATACAAAAACACTACAGTTAATACTATACTATAGTATAGTATAGTGAATATAGGTGTTCTACTATCAAGAATGGTCCACCACCCAAAGGACTTCCACAAAAACACTCAAGTGTAGTATATATTACTATATAAATATAGTAATACTACAGTATGTAGAGCATAGTATACTATAGTTTTTTTTCTTATGGGGGAGTTAACCTAAGGCACAGACTTAGTATCAAGAGAAGGTACACAAAACTTTACTTCGATCAGTGTCTAGGAGCAACTGCATCCTACTCCCATTGACACCCAGCACTGGTAGCCATGTTGTATAATGGCTACTGTATATACATCTACAAAATAAACTATAAATAAGTACTATACCCTTTATCCTCCCTGTGATGAATAGGAAGTTGTCCTTGTCGTGCTTGCCCAGGTCTCCAGAGTGCAGCCAGCCCTCCTGGTCCAGGGCCTCCTCAGTCTTCTCTGGCTCATTCAGGTAGCCCATGAACACATGACGCCCCCAGAAACAGATCTCACCATTCCCATCCTCGTCTGGCTTGTCCAACTTGGTCTGGCAGCCAACCACCACCTTTCCACAGCTGAGGACAACATCATGATATCAATTCTTCATATGGTGAGACCGAAAAGCAAGAAGGATTATTAGATGTCACTTCATATCTGATGGCTTATCAGTATCAATTCATTATTTGCTATTATGCAATGATAGCTTTGTCAACTACAAATTAATTAATGTAACTGTCATTACAAATGGCAGTTCACATCCTAGTTTTCCAGTTGCTGACCTCATGATCTTGAAGTTATTCTCCCAGGAGATGGTGTGAGGGCCAGTGCTTTCACTCATCCCATACAGCTCATACAGGGGGAGGCTAAGGCTCATGAAGTACTCCAGAGTCTCCTTAGTGATGGGTGCGGCCCCCGTTAAGCAGTTCCTGCAGCGGTCCAGACCCAAGGCCCAGCGAACTTTCTTAAACACCAGGTTGTTTGCCAGCATGAAGCCCCAGGGCACCAGGTTCTCACTGTTATCCACAGCAAACACGGAGGAATACCACACATTGTGGAAAATATTATGGCTGGAATTTAATCTAGTTTAAGATGTAAAAAATATTATTTGGGCTTGAGTGAGGATGCATGTTTTTTTCTAATGTTATTGATAAGATCATATCAATGGGTGAAACAAATAAAAAATAATTTGATGCACTGAAAATACACATTCTTTCTGAAGTGTGGGTTTAATGAACAACAAGAACCTGACATAAATCCTTACCCATTCATGGCACTGTAGCTGGCTTGCAATCCGATGGATTTGGCCCAGTCAGCCACTCTTTTCTTCATACCAGAGGACTTGGCACCGATGGCTTTCATCTTCTCCTGCATCTTCTCCCACACACGGGGAACTCCCAGGAAACTTGTGGGGCGCACCTCTTTCAGAGTAGTCCCCAAAGAGCCCTAGGAAATCAGAAAGTTAGCAGTTATCAAGTCATATAAAGTTACCCCAGGCCTACCCTCCTCAACCCAGTCAAAACCAAACCACCAAACCTCAATCAATTCTTGCCTCCGTAAACAGCATTTTGAAAGGAAAGCAATGCACAGCATCATTATCTGTAGTACAACACTCAGGGATTCTGACCTTCAGGGCGTCTGGGTCTGCGAAATATGTTGCCCCTGCAAATCTCATGCAGATCCACATGTCGTTGACCTGGGCAGCTACATGGCTCAGGGGCAGGTAGCTCACCACGCACTCCACACCATGTTGCAGACCTGTCATGGCTCCGGCCGCATTTGAAGTCCAGGTGATCTGAGGAGAGAGTCAGATGAGACTTTCAACTAATATTATTCCAACCTCCTTTACCACAGAGGAAAACTATAAGCTAGATGTTTTGTTTGTCCTTTACTTGCCGTGAACAATACATGGACAAAATTGTGACACTTTCACATACTGAATCGAGTGCAGTTTTTTTTTTTATGTTTGAAAATGTATTAAAAATAAAAAACAGAAATATAACATTTACATAATTATTCAGACCCTTTGTACTTTGTTGAAACACCTTTGGCAGCGATTACAGCCTCAAGTCTTCTTGGGTATGATGCTACAAGCTTGTCAAACCTGTATTTGAGGAGTTTCTCCCATTCTTCTCTGCAGATCCTTTCATGTTCTGTTAGGAGGCTGGGGAGCGTTGCTGCACAGCTATTTTCAGGTCTCTCCAGAGATGTTCGATCGGGTTCAAGTCCAGGCTCTGGCTGGGTCACCCAAGGACATTCAGAGACTTTTTATTTAACCTTTATTTAACTAGGCAAGTCACTTAAGAACAAATTCTTATTTACAATGACAGCCTATCCCGAATCGAACCAGGGTCGGTAGTGACACCTCTAGCACTGAGATGCAGTGCCTTAGACCGCTTCGCCACTCGGGAGCCCCACTTGTACCGAAGCCACTCCTGCGTTGTCTTGGCTGTGTGCTTAGGGTTTTTGTCCTGTTGGAAGATGAACATTCATCCCAGTCTGAGGTCCTGAGCGCTCTGGACCAGGTTTTCATCAAGGATCTCTCTGTACTTTGCTTCGTTCATCTTTCCCTCGATCCTGACTAGTCTCCAAGTCCCTGCCGCTGAAAAACATCCCCACAGCACGATGCTGCCACCACCATGCTTCCATCTGGCCACTCTACCATAAAGGCCTGATTGATGGAGTGCTGCAGAGATGGTTGTCCTTCTGGAAGGTTCTCCCATCTCCACAGAGGAACTCTGGAGCTCTGTCAGCGCAACCATCGGGTTCTTGCTTACCTCCCTGACCAAGGCCCCTCTCCGCCGATGGCTCAGTTTGGCCAGTGGCCATCTCTAGGAAGAGTCTGGTGGTTCCTAACTTCTTCCATTTAAGAATGGAGGCCACCGTGTTCTTGGGGACCTTCAATGCTGCAGAAATGTTTTGGTACCCTTCCAAGATCTGTGCCTCAACACAATCCTGACTTGGAGCTCTATAGACAATTCCTTTGACCTCATAGCTTGGTTTTTGCTCTGACGTACTGTCAACTGTGGGACCATATAGAGACAGGTGTGTGCCTTTCCAAATCCTGTCCAATCAATTGAATTTACCACAGGTGGACTCCAATCAAGTTGTAGAAACATCTCAAGGATGATCAATGGAAACAGGATGTACCTGAGTTCAATTTCGAGTCTCATAGCAAAGGGTCTGAATACTTATGTAAATGTGCTATCAGTTTATATTTTTTAATACATTTGCAAAAATTTCTAAAAACCTGTTTCGCTTTGTCATTGAGGTATTATGTGTAGATTGATGAGGGAAAATAAATATTTGATCAATTTTAGAATAAGGCTGTAACGTAACAAAATGTGGAAAATGTCAAGGGGTCTGAATATTTTCCGAATGCAATGTACATCATCATGTCATTGTCAATACTCACATTGTCATGACTTAGCATGACCCCTTTGGGGTTGCCTGTGGTTCCAGAGGTGTAGATGAGCGTACAACACTGGTTAGCCCTCTGACTGTCCACCACAGCATCCAGCCGTTCATCAGACACCTCCTCACTCAGCTTCATAAACTCAGCCCACTGTAGGAGGACAGAGGTTGAGTCAGTAACACCTGATTCACAATATAGGGCCAATCCCAACCGTATTATGTTGGCTTGGATATTTTCTTTTCACATTGTCCTTTCCAGAAAGGTTCCATCAACTATGGTGGATGCGTAGCCAAGCCAGCCTGGTACAGCTCGATTTGGCTCAGTTTGCTTAGTAATGTGAAGGGATTAAGAGTCTCACAGTTACAGTGTGTGACAGGAAATATTGTGTAATACAATATTTAAGGAAATACTATGTACTACTATATTATAGGAAACACTGTGTGCTACTAACATTGCTATATCTGTAATGCAAATCAGGAATGTTTTTTCCCCGGCTGGCTAGACAAGATGCTGCTTATAGATTTTCTTCATTTCAATAGAAACTTACAGTGTACAGGTTTGGCAGCTTCTGTTGAAGTTCATCCTTGTACTGAACAATAGCTTTCAAGTGTGGAAGCTGGTCCTTAATCTGAAAGGTATGAACAAAGTAGGGAATTTATAATGAATCATTTTGGCACAAAAACAATAAATATATAAATAGGTTATGTTCACTCAATCTACTTACAAATACAATTTAGAGCGCAGTATTGGATAATTGTAATTTGAAAAAATATTTTTTTCTTCAGAATTATGGATGTATATTTGCATAATTCTGTGCATAGGTTCTATGGCTTTTGGCAGACACAACCAGGACCACATTATAGTTCAGTCCCTGTTATGAGGTCTCACCTGGAGGATTTTGAGGAGCTGTTTGTGGTTCTCCACCACCAGGACGTTGGCCTCACAGTTGTCTGCCACATACTGACACGCCTCGGGGGAGTTGGTGGTGTATATGCCTGCAGCTAAACCCCTGGCAGACCACACACGTCAGATCAGACAACTTTCTTATTGAGGTGGTTTAGACTGTGATTGCTGTCCTTGGCGTGTGTGGGATGAATTAGCCTTCTATGAGTAAGTTGTCTAAGCCTCACAGAATGCAGTATGAACAATAGTGCAGGGTAGTGCATGGTAAGACAGTGCATGCTATATGGAAAATAGTTTTTATTATTACCCAGCCAGGATACAGCCGATGTCTGAGATGAACCACTCGGGAGAGTTAAAGCCCAGAATACCGACGCCATGGTAACGCTCCAGCCCCAACTACCGTAGAGGGGGGAAGAGACAGAGTCCGAAATAAAAATGTTTCATCAATGAGAATGTGGCACACTGCCTCATTTACTGTTGACCTATATGATGCTTTGTAAACTACTCCACTTTATCGCTCTCCATGACAAGTAACTTTAGCTTGAATCTAACACACCCAAGTGTTGGTTTTCACCAGCCCCATTCTTACAAGGAGACAGAAATGACAATGGGAGAACATTCTTTGTGCTGTGTAAACATTCATAATCCTGTCTCTGGAGTTCTAAATAGCCCATAGCCTATTTGAAGATTCAGTGATGTTAACCGATCTGCATTATAGTTCGTATTCTATTAGAATTCACTGGCGCAGTTCAAAAACACCCCTAGGCCTCGAGCCACTGAAAAATTCAGAGCACATCCAGGTACAAGTACATCATAACATTAAGCATAGAAAACCTTTTCTATTAAATCTCACGCAAGCATAGACCATAGAGCAACTAAAGAGCACATACACTCACCCAACAACTACATCAATATACAGACCTTGAGGAAGCTCTTGGCCGCCGCTCTGCACTGCTGGTAGTACTCCCTCCAGGTCAGGGTGACCCACTGCCCCTCTTTCTTGGACGCCACCGCGGGCAGGTCTCCATAGATCTTCACCGTCTTTAAGAACATCTGGTGGACAGTCATGGGGGCCTCGGATCCCGACCCCATCTCAGCCATCCTCAGCTTAACCGCCTGGTCCCTGGAGGTGCACCAGAGCTGCTCTGCTGTGGCCAGGGACACATCCGACAGCTTCAGAGGCACCGAGGCACCTGTAGTATGGGGACAGCAGGGGCAGCAGTTGCCTGCCATCATTGGTTGTTTATGGAGTAATCTCAGAGATTAGTATTCCCCTTCCCTGTTCCCACAAGAATGTAGTGGAATGCAGGTAGGACCAGAAATCAGGGAGGTATGGCTACGTCTGAGAATCAGACTGGTCCAGCTCTACTCCACCCTCCTTCGCTGTCACAGTGTGAAGCAAAAAAAATTGGATTTGAAGCTGCCTGTATCAGATTACCACAGACAATCGAGGAAGTTATGGAATGTCCCTGCCTACCCACCAATCATATTTTAGTGTTGAACATGGCTCTGATTAAATAGAAAAGGTTAAAGTTGATTGACTGAAAACAAAAAGAATTACAGGCAAAAAATCTGTCATTGATCAAATAATAACTGACTGTTCATGAGTGTCTGTAACCCTTAAATGATGATGCTTTCAGGCACAGTTCTGTCAACCTCTTTAACAAATGTCTTTATAGCTGCTGTATTATGAATTACAAAACATATATCATGTGCCTCTGACAGGTGATAAAACATCTGATCTGCTTCAGTTAGGTTGAGTCAATATCCTATATATAAAAACAACTTGTAGCCCTACCATGATACGCTGCTATTACCTGAGAGAGGATCCCCTTGAGGTCCCTCTTGTCCAGGGGATCTGGGTAGTTTGGCTGGTGCTTCAGGTATTCTTGATGGGGTTATCACTGCAGGTTCTACAGCAGCTGTCTCCTGGCTGTCTTCGTCTTCTCCATCAGGCTCTGACTCTGAGTTTGGTTGTGGATGGTCTACTACTCCTCCGTTGACGAGGGGACTGGAGTAGATTTCCTTCTGTTGGAGTTTGGCAACTGGAACTAACTGTTCGGTTTCTCCAAGAGGAATGTCACTCACACAACTAGAATAAAACACATGAAAATAAAATATACTTTAAATTAACAAACACTCAGTCATTAAATACGATACCATTATTTGGTAAATATTCAGTAATAATCAAATCAAATCAAATCAAATTTATTTATATAGCCCTTCTTACATCAGCTGATATCTCAAAGTGCTGTACAGAAACCCAGCCTAAAACCCCAAACAGCAAGCAATGCAGGTGTAGAAGCACACACACATAATAAAATGGTATTTCAACATAGAAGGTTACGATAGGTCCACATACCTCTCAGAACTCGTTTCTACGTCAGGAACCCCATTGGTGACAACAGAATCCTGTTGGTCAGACATCTTGTAATTGCTTAAATAAAAGAGGTCAAATATCGACGTTAGATATGCAAAAACCACTAGATCATCTAATTAATAAAATCTCTAACTAGGTGGTGCAAAGGCTCCTGATATTCTACTAATTTCAAGAAAATAAGTGTTTCCTCCTGGATCCTTATATGAGTGGGTATTGCAACATGACAGTGTCAGAGGCAGTGTGCCAATGACTGCTTGGTTAGATTGATAAAGAATGGCGAAATTAAGGGGTTTGTGCCAAAAACGCGTAACAATTTGCAGAGCTTTTTCCAACCTTTAACTTAAATACAGTAGGTTACATCAAGACAGCTGACCAAGAAAGTGACATTGAAAAAGGGTCTGAGACAGCTAAGGGCATACATTTATAGTGAGAAAAAAGTTTTTGTCTCATCTTGGATAGATCTGTCAAGATTCTGTACAGTAGTTATCTTCATACACACACATAGTGCATATTTTGGTTATTACATGTCTTCAAATACAGCATAGGCCCAAAGCATGTATTGAAGTGTATATGAAGTAACATGTTGGGTTACTTGTAACGTTGGGTTACTTGACCATGATACCTCGTCATTATCTCTGGCATGAAGTCAATCAGGCTATGATGAACAATTTCAGTGAAATTATGCCATCTAGTGTTTTTATCTTGAAATTGTGAAGACAATTTTCAAGCGGAGCCGCTATAGTTTAGCTATGACATTCAGATCATAACGAGACCATGTCTTGAGTATACAATATTGCCAAGAAGTTTTTAAACATGTATGGAGAGAAAGATGCGGTTCAAATTCCAAACAAGCAGTTAAAATGTTGAGACATAGAGCTTATAACAGTGATAGGAAATATTAATCTGGTTCATGAGGACATTCCTATAACTATCACCACTTAAAATAGAAAAGGACAGAAGATCTGACCAGATAGATCGGATAACTACGGGCCAAGATTTCTCTAGGGCAAAGTTCATCATAATTGCAAAACGATTGCATGTGTTATGTGGCAATATAGTTGCCACTAAACTTTTGCACACAATTATGCAAACATTTCTGATCACTGACAATTAACTATAATACATCAATTGGATAGAATCTCTTTGCTTACATCTTAAAAGATGATATATTAAAGGTAGCAACTTGACACAAAAATATACAGTGGTAGCTATGCTCCTACATGTCCATTTCAAATATTGAAATATATTTTAGAAATATTTTTATAATGCTCACAGTCTGTGTCTATCTCTCCAACAGCAACAGCCTCAGAGTGACCCAGTTTAGCACGGTTTAGTTTTGGTTTTAACAAGGAACCTTGTAGCAGGAGACAATAAAGAAGAAGCTCGAGCCTGTTGGCCAAACAATAAAACACGAGGAACCAGCTTGGTTCAGTTTAGTTCAAACATGGTTTTACATTTATGTCCTGAGATGTAGGCTAGGTCATGTTTGTTTGTTGGCTTTGAACACATTCTTGTATATACTGTATATCTCAGGCAACCAACGCTTGAGGCTATTATAGGCTACTGGTCACATTTTTTCACTCTGAACATGCCTTCGCTACTGAGATTCAATGGTGAAGGCTACTTTATTTTTACCAGAGGGCAATCTAAAGGTCAAAATCACAGTTACTCTTGGTTTTAATGGTTAGACCAATACATCCAATTATACGCAACTGAACACATCCCAGCATCAGTCAATGCTTTGCTGTAGATACTGACTAGCACATTCGTCTTAATACTAAATATTCACAAAGGTTAATAATGCAAGAACTGTTTCAAATTGATTTCACAAACCAAGACAGAGAGACAAATGACCCCTGTTCACCACTCTGACATGTGAGCAAGGACTGTAGGAACATGTTGCAAGAGCTGTCTGTGAGATGTAGATTGAGGTGGTGCTCTGGCACATAAAAAAATAAGCATATTGTGAAAGAGTCCAAGGACACAATACAAAAGAGATGAACTAATTCCAGAGTAGTAATATTCAGCAGAATACCATTCTATTGAAAAGACAGAGATGAAATCCTACCTTGTTCTGAGACCTTGTTCAGACAGGGATAGACAGAGTCAGGTGCTATACGATATCAACTTGGCAGGAGAGTGCAGGGAAAACTTGGATGGGCCTCGATGTGATGTGCACAACATGGGACCCAGGACAGCAGCTGATAAGCCTGTGGAGGTCTTGTACGGGTGACAGTACCGTCCCACTCAGGTCCGTCTGCACTCTTACGTAATTTCCCCCACACCTACTATGGGTCAAATGGCTAGTTAACGTTCCACCAATAGACTTGAAATAAGGTTCCCTTCCGCAGCCATATGTGCTGGAAACTGACAAGGAGGCTGTTGGGGGTAGCAGACTACATTATAGCATAGGGATCTGAGTTAAGCCAGTGTTGACATTGCTGTGCCGTTTTAAGTGAATGTAAAACACAGTGAAGACAAATTTCATTAACTTTTTTTGTGCATAGAGGACAAATATTTCTGATTCAAAGAATATGAAGTAAAACAACCACTTTCAGTTAAGACACTGGTCATTTAGACTGGACCAAAGCAAGTTATCGATTCAGCCCTTATCGGATTTAAATCATTGGGATATAACATGAATTGATAAAGCAAGATAACTTCTGAAAGTTTATGAGGAAAGAGGATACCTTGAATACACAGATATTTCATCTGTGGAACAAACATTGTGCAACAATACCTTTTTGTGCTGTGAAAAACCTCTGCACTGAACATTTTTTAACAAATGAATGTGAACCAAGTTGTGTTCTAAGATGAATAGATATTGCTATTGACCTGTTATTACATGTATCTCTGGGGGTTAAATTCTGTATCTTAGGTCAAAGTATCATTCTTAGTTCATGTATTGATGGGTGTTTGCGCGATTTGAGAACTGCAATAGTCTGAACATGGACATGGGGTTTTAGTAAATGCAGGTGAAAGTTCAACCATGCACTCTAGATGATACAGAGTAACCTACAGTATATCCTGGGCACCAAGGTCATTTAGTCACACCAACAGTCACACAACACCTGCCCTCAGTTCAGTGGCGGTTCTAGACCATTTCAACTGGGGGGGGGGGCAAGCTGGGGCCAGTTACATTAGACGTTATTGTTGTCATATCGTTCTCTTCACTGCATTGCAGGCATTAGCAGGCAAAATACCATGTTCATAATAATCATCGTTGCCACTGTCTAATAACGGGTGTAAAAAAAGAACGAGAGCAAAAATTTGTTATGTAAAAATTATTTCATACTCCATATTTAGGGGGTCCAAAATTGTTGCCCCCCCCCCCCCCCCAGAACCGCTAGTGCCTCAGTTATATTGCTGCAAAATGTTTCTGGAGATCTGCCAGAAATATTAAGGGTGCTACAATATCAAAAGAGCACATAGTAACAACAACATCTAACGTATGTGACATTTCCTATGGAATTGGGCCAGCTTGTGACATCTCCAAAACAGTTGCTTTCATTTTGACAAAATATAGAAATATTGTTTAAATCAGTCACACAACTTTGTTTATTCCATATTTGTACATACAGGCAAACGGTACAATTACATCAATCAACATATCACACAATAGTTAAATAGGATGAAAATATTTAACTTTGGGGGGAAAAAAAAAAAATCACATAGTCAGACTCAAGAGCTTCATTATATTTGTATGTGACTGAGGTTAAAGGGCCACTGCACTTCCTGATTTGGCCTCAGTTTAATATTGGTTCATTAAGAAATGCTAGTGGCCATGACTGAATTCAAACATGAGTTGGTTTCGGGTGTGGTTTGATGTGGGTGTCTCTTGTGTATATTCACAGGTGGGAAGAGTTAGCCAAATTATTTAGCCAATTAGCTTAAGCCAGCTGGTGTGCAACTGTGGCAAAGTTGGCTCGACTTTGATAACATATCTCCGGGGATAGTTAGCGACCATCAATAAATTACACAATGTAAATGACAATATTTTAATGTTGCACACCTTTAAGTTCTCATTAAATGCTTTCAATATTTGTATATGAATTTCTACAATTTATAGTTGGTTTGAGGTTAATTCATTGACATTTGGAGCTATTGGAATTTTAACATATTGTCCATAACTAGCCCCATATGGATATCCATAGTCAACCCAAATTGACCATGGGCATTAAGCTCCTAATTGATGATTACTTCATGGGTGCTGCCAGATGTGGGAATTTGGGCAGGATTGAAACAAACCCAACCTTAATATACATTGTGATGCAATCCTGACCACAAGTTTCAAAACTATTTTTGGACGAGACGGACTTTATGAACACAATTATCTTATTTACACATTGTAGTCAATTTTGACAGAATAATATTTCCGACTCATATCGAGTTTTCTAAATGAGAAGTTGTTTTTTTGGTTGCTCTTTAAGGTTTACATGAAACTAACCCCTCTAAGACAGGAAGTCCATCTGTTAACCTGGAGGCCAGTTCAGCTGTCTGCCTCCCAGGACGTGGATGTGGAGGTGGTATACAGACTGGGCACCATGCTTCCCATCGTTGATCACTGTGGAAGATAAATATGTAACTGCATTTCTATAACAACTAAATATGTCTCTGTGAAATGTGTGAAGCTCATATGTAGTTTGACACTACTTATTATGGTCATCTTAATACTTACCCACTCTGTAACCTTCGTGCAATGCCTCCTTCTTCGCCACATTTTTTGCAACCACTAGGAGGTGACCTAACAGCTACATGAAATAGCAAAGAGTGTTTTAAAAGTGGAGACAAATTTGAGCGGAAACCGGGGGGGTACAAACACAATTCAACGTAATAGGGTTCTTTTGTGTGATCAAAATCAGAAAATGACAAAGAGAAAGTAGAGACAAATCAGTAGGTTACCTCAGCATCATCATCTTTAACTTCACTGATTTTTGGGATAGGGTCCCTTGGAATAACCAGGAAATGCACAGGAGCTTGTGGACTGATATCTCTGAAAGCTAAACACTGAAGAAAAGGAAAAGAAAAACATGATAACATTCCAAAATATTGAACATCAATATAATGCCCTTATACCCTGTGGCTGAATATTGATCATATATTGTCTACGTGGAGTACAGTAAAATAAACATATGCATGTGAATACGTCTGTGTGCGGTGTATACCTTATCATCTTCATAAATGATATCCGCAGGTATACTTTTGTCAATCACTTTGGAAAAGATAGTTGGAGCTGGAGATCCATATTTCTTGCTTGCTTCTTCAGCAAGACGCACCTCGTCATTCTTTGTGTTTGATATGCAGAAGTGTCTCTGTGACATGACAAACAAAAACAGAAGTTGACAAATTAGCAGGTTTTTTTTGCATTAGCTTCTGTATTGATCTTTAGAAGAAGGCATGTTATTGCAAACACTGCAGTGCAGATACTGCGGCACCGTCAATTGCAAAACGTCCATGAACCATTCTTACAGCCCGAATCTCCTGGTGAGTGGGCACTGCAACTGTGTCAGCTGGAGGCCACACCTGCCTATGACCATGACGTTCTCCGAAAGTCAACAACACGAAAGTGTTAACTAACGTTACTAAGATTAAAACAATTAGGTTTATTCTCAGAATAGCTACCTCTGCTCGGCATGCAGGGCGCAAAATGCGTGAATGGTAAACACTTTTCCTGAAGCATTGTGTCGGCAAAAGTTGGCGAAAATTCATAGCTATGAGTGCACTGTGCAAATTCCGTTTGGAGATTTGCAATCTTACCGGATATGATGTCTGCTCTGCCCCGGGGTCGTCATTAGTTAACACATCCACAAAGTCATAAACCTCGCCTATTTCTACAATTTCTATTTTTAAAATCAGATGTTAAATCTAAGCCTAACCTTAACTATAACATGAACCATACTGCTAACCGTATGCCTAATCTTAAATTAAAAAGCTAATTTTTATTTTCATATTTTTTTTACGATATAACCAATTTTGACTTTATGGCTATGTTTCTAGTGTGAACCCTCTCCCGATGAAAAAGTTGTATTCATGAATCTAAACGTTCTCTTGTGTTTCAAAACGATTACAATTTCAAAAGTTTGCCTCCCATGATTGGTGTAAGATGCTGTAAACATAATATTTTCGATTAAAATAACCATTCCATGAATAGCGTACACATTCCGAAAACAACACTAGAGAATGAGTGGCCCAGAAATATTTTTCGCTCGCGCAGTATTTATTTTTACCCTCCACGTGGTGGCGATAGTCTGCATTTAACCAGTTTGCACGAGACGCACGAGAAGAAGACCTCGCCCTCGTCATCAGCGACAAACATGGCGGCGCGCACTCGCTTGCCCTTGCAGTCATTACTTCATAAAAATGGACATGTGTTTAGAAGCGACCGGATCGTTCATACAAAAACAGCAATTCAGGAGCCTGTATACCCTCCCATTGTACCGTCGCTGACCGCTAAAAGTAAGTCTGCAAAAGGACGTCAGATTGCAGAACACCTTGACAAAATACGTGCCGCCGATGTGCAGGAAAAACTGACATTCCTCACACGAGTTCAGCGAAAGAAGTATGTGTTGTGTCCGCAAACCTTTGCTCTTAATGCTGATAAATGGTATCAGCACTTCACAAAGACTGCATACCTACCTGGCTTACCTGAGAAGTTCATTGTTGAAGAGACCAAGGAGGAATCGGTGTCTGATACTCAGAATGCGTCATCCACCATTGACGAAACTGCATTTGCTGACATCCGTTCCCATGTCTGCCATTCAATTTTACAAGAGAACTGGTACATGAAGAAACGTCAACCGTTCTTGCAAAGGGAACAAGAACATTATGTGGCACCTTTTATGAGAAACCTGGTATCTGGACTCACACACACTATGGCCAAACACAACCCTGTACTCCAGCTGTCAAGTTTAGGTAAACCATTAATTTGTTAATTTATTCATAATCCCTCCTGATTCCACCCTCAGCCCAAGGCATGATATGTAAGCATTAAAAAGTCATCAGTGGCACTAACTCCACTATATGTAAGGGGAAGTTGTGATTCTGTCAGTCTCCTATGCAAAAGACTGGCTGTCTCTTACATCACTTTCTGTTGTTTAGATCTTGACCCTCAGGTAAGCTTCTACTGGATGAGAGGGCAGAGGACCATTCCAAGGGGACATCGGGGTGGCCGCGTCGAGCCAATCAGATTCCAGATTGATGATAAGCCACACAGTCAGTTAAGGATACCTCAACAACTTCCACAGGTACTACATGCAGTCACTAGTAGATTGGAACAGGCTAATGTGATGCTCCATTAGCGGTTGCAAGATAGTTACTGTTTGGAGAAGCACAGAGAATTTTCTACCAACTTTAATTTGCAAATACTATCTTTGTTATCGATTTGGCCAAACATGTATCTTCTAAAAAAATTTTGTCCAGTTGCAGGTGGCTCGTTTAAATTTAGTACATATTGTTGGATTACTTCCTGGCGCCAAACATTTATTTATTTTAATAACGGAGTATTTTTTTCAATCGAACCACCTGCAACTGGACATGTACATTTTAGAAGATAAATGTTTGGCTGAATTGAGAACTAAGGTAGTATCTGCAAGTTAAGGTTGGTGGAAAATTCTGTGCTACGCCAAACAATACCTATCCTGTAACGGCTAATGGAGCATCATCACATTAGCCTGTTAAAATCTGCTAGATACATACACAGCAACACTGATCCAAAACTCAGTGGTCATCTGGCTATTATCATACATAAAACATTGATGTGAAGCTGGGATTTGGCCAAATGTTTTTTTTTTTTTACCTACATTTGAGTGCAAGTAGTTTCCAAATGAATCTCCACTGACCCTCTTCCAGTTTGTCCCCCTTGAGGTGGTGATGTCTGCTGAAGTCCCAGAGATAAAGTTTGCCCCAGACCTGCTTCCCATGTTCAGGAGACAGTATGAGAACAATATCTTCACAGGTAATAATGGAGTAGACCAGTTGGGACTGGTGGCCCGGGGGATAAATTTTTATTTGGCTGACTAAATTTTCAGTGCAATTTGTTTTTGTGCTTTTTACTTTTTTATTGTTGGACATAAGACTGTAAAAACACCAGCAAATCAACTCCAAGTGATTTTAATTTTGGAAATCTATTCCAAAGTATTCCCACGCATAATGGAGAGATGTGATCATATACAAATGTAAGTGAGGTTTGAAATTGTTTTAGTCCAATATTATATCTGTTTGGGCTTCTTGCGGTCAATTTGCTGTCTACAAATTTATTTTTAATTATGTTCTGGCACCCTGACCATCCACTCAAGAAAAAAATCGTCCCCCAGATGAATCTAGTTGATGATCCCTGGAGTAGGCTTTGGATGTGAAATTATTGTCACAAGGTGTTGGTTGTTAATTGAATAATATTGATCAAAGTATTTGCGCCTGCCTGGTTTCTGGTCTGTTTCAGCCTCAGCCATTTACTTTGTCATAGTCATAGGTGGTGCATCAACCAACTGCAATTCGTCCACTAGTGGTGGTAGTGTCAAAGTATTCTGTGTGGGTGTATATTTCAACATAATTATTTTCTCGTCTTTGCTTTCCCAGGAGCCAAACTTCATGATCCAGGCTGTTACGGCCACACCCAGTTCCACCTGGTCCCTGACAGGTACCGCAGGGACAAAATGGCCAAACGGAATCTGACTGACCAGGTCGAGGTCTACCTGAGAGCCAATGGCATTGCCAGTCTATTTGCATGGACAGGAGCACAGGCCATGTATCAAGGTGTCTAGTCATAACTTGAATATCAGATGTTATTCTCCTTACCTACCTGAGAATAATCAGTCGTTTTTAAAAATTCATTTTACCATTCAACTGTTTTCTCTCTGACTGCTCTTGAATTAATATATTCTTAATAGTTCTGACTAACACCATTTGTTAAAGCACATTTGTAATCTTGAACAAAACATCACCAGGTTTCTGGAGCCATGAGGACGTGACCAGGCCTTTTGTGTCCCAGGCTGTGATCACCGACGGCCAGTACTTCTCCTTCTTCTGCTACCAGCTCAACACCCTGGGCCTGTCCATGGAGACGGACGCTGGGAACCCCAGGAAGAACGTGTGCTGGGGGACAGACAGCATGCGTCTGTATGAGGGGGTGAAGGATGGGGCTGTGGTGGGGCTGGACGACAGGGTCCTCAAGCTCCTGGTCCAGTTCCTACTGAACAGGTCAGGTTGACATGGAGAATTTAGTGTTTGTGGGAGGAAGGAAGGGTTTCTGTTGAAGTGTTTCCATCTGTATTCAATATTGGCAAATATCAACTAAAGGACACAACTGAACATGCATGCATGCATACATACAGTACATCGATCGCTGTTATAATCTGGCAGAATGTATTCATGTAGAATGGAATAAACAATTTTTTTTAAATGGACACTGTTGCATACAGGTCAGTGGGTTGAATTTCAGCTGTGTGTATGAAATTAAATGAATGCACAGCCCAATGATTTCAAACTGATGTTCTGCTGTTCGTCACTACGTGGTGCTTAGTCAGTGGGAAAACGGCACAACCATTCTTTAGGCACACTGACAAAGCTGATCTATCATTATATTTGTATTTACCATCCACATGCAACAAGAAAGTTACATCTGAGTTGGATAATCAGGCATCATATGGGGACTTCAAGGGATTAATTGTCAGCAAAGCAGAGAATTGACCTGTTTACGAAAGTATAAGGAGCTGCACACAAACTAATTTGTGTAAATGATAAGTGCAGTTGAAGATGGATAGGCTAGAAAAGTGCAAGAGTAAGAAGTCTTGTCAAACAGGAAGATGTTTGTATTTCTGTTAAACCACAGACACACACATCCTGTTAGGCAACAGAAGGCCTCTCAAGCTGTCACCAACCGAACCAAAAACACTGCTCAGATATCACTGCTATTTTCACAACCTCATAGGTACCGGTAGTATGATGGTGAATGAAACATGGACAAATACAAACAGGGATTATTTCTGTGAAAATGCAAAAAAAGTATTGTCCATGAACATAATTGTTGATCCAAAAAGTAACAACATATTTTACTAAGATGTCTCAGTATATCCAACGACTTATGACATACAACACACTACCTGCCAAATTGAAATCTATTTTCGCCTCCTTGTCCACACCACTAAAGACGCATGAGTAATTCCCAAGGGTATCTCCATTAATGCTGAACCTGTAAAAGAAGATATAATCATAGCTTAATTTCCACATGCACATGTCTAAGGAAAATATGTCTAAAATATAAAGATGTTTTGTCAGTCTAAGAAACATTCACTGTCAAATTTCAATTAGCCACATCATTAGATGTTGGAAAATCATGGGTTCTGGCCTCTGGCAATGGGATACAGTCTGACAAACAGGTGATTGCTGGTAGTCATGTAACCCACCATTCTGGAATACAATATAGCATAGGCAAAGTGCATCATTTTAACTCCTGCAGAAGTGAAATATTACCATAGCATATTTGCATACGGTAAAACATAGATGCCTAATTTGGACATTTCTCCCAAACTCTATGAATATCAATTATAATAGACCATGGTAGATGTACATACATGTACATACAAGTTGAGTGACATTTCTGGTTTACAGTCTCTAAACCTGATGGAACAAAAAATACATACTTATACTCTGTTTAGATGATATTGTTCATTCTCCAAAAGTATAGTAACAATTTCACTTCCATCTTCCATCCAATACCCAGTAATGTTTGGTAGTTTATTTGGATTACCGGTCCATGTACAGTTGAAGTCGGGAGTTTACATACACTTAGGTTGGAGTCATTAAAACTCGTCTTTCAACCACTCCACATATTTCTTGTTAACAAACTATAGTTTTGGCAAGTCGGTTAGGACATCTACTTTGTGCATGACACAAGTAATTTTTCCAACAATTGTTTACAGATTATTTCACTTATAATTCACTGTATCACAATTCCAGTGGGTCAGAAGTTTACATACACTAAATTGACTGCCTTTAAACAACTTGGAAAATTCCAGAAAATTATATCATAGCTTTAGAAGATTCTGATTGGCTAATTGACATCATTTGAGTCAATTGGAGGTGTACCTGTGGATGTATTTCAAAGCCTACCTTCAAACTCAGTGCCTTTTTGCTTGACATGGGAAAATCAAAAGAAATCAGCCAAGACCTCAGAAAGAAAATTGTAGACCTCCACAAGTTTGGTTCATCCTTGGGAGCAATTTACAAATGCCTGAAGGTACCGCGTTCATCTGTACAAACAATAGTACGCAAGTATAAACACCATGGGACCACACAGCCGTCATACCGTTCAGGAAGGAGACACGTTCTGTCTCCTAGAGATTAATGTACTTTGGTGTGAAAAGTGCAAATCAATCCTTGAACAACAGCAAAGGACCTTGGGAAGATGCTGGAGGAAACAGGTACAAAAGTATCTATATCTACAGTAAAACAAGTCCAATATCGACATAACCTGAAAGGCCGCTCAGCAAGGAAGAAGCCACTGCTCCAAAACTGCCATAAAAAAAGCCAGACTACGGTTTGCAACGGCACATGAGGACAAAGATCGTACTTTTTGGAGAAATGTCTTCTGGTCTGATGAAACAAAAATACAACTGTTTGGCCATAATGACCATCGTTATGTTTGGAGGAATAAGGGGGAGGCTTGCAAGCCAAAGAACACCATCCCAACGTGAAGCACGGGGTGGCAGAATCATGTTGTGGGGGTGCTTTTCTGCAGGAGGGGACTGGTGCACTTCACAAAATTGAAGGCATCATGAGGAAGGGAAATATTGTGGATATATTGAAGCAACATCTCAAGACATCAGTCAGGAAGTTAAAGCTTGGTCGCAAATGGGTCTTCCAAATGGACAATGACCCCAAGCATACTTCCAAAGTTGTGGCAAAATGGTTTAAGGACAACAAAGTCAAGGTATTGGAGTGGCCATCACAAAGCCCTGAGCTCAAGAAAGGGCTTAGAAAATGTCTGGGCAGAACTGAAAAAGCGTGTGCGAGCAAGGACGCCTACAAACCTGACTCAGTTACACCAGCTCTGTCAGGAGGAATGGGCCAAAATTCACCCAACTTATTGTGGGAAGCTGATGGAAGGCTACCCCAAATGTTTGTACCCAAGTGAAACAATTTAAAGGCAATGCTACCAAATACTAATTGAGTGTATGTAAACTTCTGACCCACTGGGAATGTGATGAAAGAAATAAAACCTGAAATAAATAATTCTCTACTATTATTCCGACACTTCACATTCTTAAAATAAAGTGGTGATCCTGACTGACCTAAAACAGGGATTTTTTACTAGGATTAAATGTCAGGAATTGTGAAAAAATTGAGTTTAAATGTACTTGGCTAAGGTGTATGTAAACGTCCGACTTCAACTGTACATGCTAGCTCTAAATCGATGGGTTTCAAGATTTTAACTTTTTCAACCAGACTGTCACCTGTATTATAAATAGATTTTTACTGCACATGTAGGCTAGACATTGTAATCTTTAATTTAATGAACCAACCCTATAATACAGCTATAATAGATCTGTAAACTATACACAAAACATTCAGATTAGCATATACCAGAATTTCAGACAAAATTAAATACAAACATTTTCTAAAGTAGCAAAAGATGACTGAGTGAAGAATGGAATACAAATGTGACACTACAATATCAAATTCTGAACACAAACTAGTGGCTCAAATAAGAACTAATAGTTATGTTTCAGGACTGCACTCTTAAAGACTGTTGTGACTGGATCCTTCAAAACCAAGGAAGGATTTGTTTCTGCTGTAAGAGAAATTAACATAAACATTGTTGCTTGCTTTTTACAAGCTACATAAAGTATGTTTATAATAATATACTAATGGTGATATTTAGGGTGAATTAACGTGCCAGTGTCAACTAATCTTGAAATTCACACAGAGTAATATCATCAGATCCCATGCAGTCCATATTCAGAGCATAAAGTATCTAGCTGTTGAATTTCTATTGATATAATGGAGACAAAAGCATTTTAACTGAATCCACATTCGAATCAATCAGCACATCCACAAAGTTCATAGTTTTTCAAAGCTCAGTAGTCTAACCACTACACCTGACATTGAAGCAGTTAACTGCTACAAATGGTAGGCCATGTACAGTAATAGTCATGTAAAGCACATGGTGCTTGCAGTGCCCACTTCAAAGCCATTGCCAGCAGCACATCACTACAAGTGGCTCAGTAATGGAAAATGACCTCTCCTGTGATGCAGTATCAAAGGCAACAACAGATCCAGTCATTGGGTCCAACGTAATACATAATAGTGTAGGATTAAAGGCATCTTGAATACACCACATCAATGCAGTTACTGTGCAAATCAAATGCACCTTTGCAGATGTACTGATACAGCCAAGACACACAGCCACAATGTTTCAACTGGCTAAGGTCACATCACAACCGGCCAAGCAGAAAGACCTGTCTACAAAGCTGATACATATAAAATCCAGATTATTATTTATTTGTATAGATGCTTCCCCAGAAGAAAGGAAGCAGGATCAGGATGAGTTGAAGGGAAGGGACCGAGGGAGAAAACATGGTTGTTTTAGTCAGTCAGCTAGTCCCTTACAATCTGCTGCATAGAGCTCTTCTCTCTCTCTCGCTCATCAGTTTCCTGCTACTCTCTCTCTCTCTCGTCAGTTTCCTTCTATTCTCTCTCGCCAGCTTCCTGCTACTCTCTCTCACCAGCTTCCTGCTACTCTCTCATCAGTTTCCTGCTACTCTCTCTCTCTCTCGTCAGTTTCCTTCTACTCTCTCTCACCAGCTTCCTGCTACTCTCTCTCACCAGCTTCCTGCTACTCTCTCTCATCAGTTTCCTGCTACTCTCTCTCTAACCAGCTTCCTGCTACTCTCTCTCACCAGCTTCCTGCTACTCTCTCTCATCAGTTTCCTGCTACTCTCTCTCACCAGCTTCCTGCTACTCTCTCTCACCAGCTTCCTGCTACTCTCTCTCATCAGTTTCCTGCTACTCTCTCTCATCAGTTTCCTGCTACTCTCTCTCACCAGCTTCCTGCTACTCTCTCTCTCATCAGTTTCCTTCTACTCTCTCTCACCAGCTTCCTGCTACTCTCTCTCATCAGTTTCCTTCTACTCTCTCTCACCAGCTTCCTGCTACTCTCTCTCATCAGTTTCCTTCTACTCTCTCTCACCAGCTTCCTGTTACTCTCTCTCTCATCAGTTTCCTTCTACTCTCTCTCACCAGCTTCCTGCTACTCTCTCTCATCAGTTTCCTGCTACTCTCTCTCACCAGCTTCCTGCTACTCTCTCTCATCAGTTTCCTGCTACTCTCTCTCTCATCAGTTTCCTGCTACTCTCTCTCACCAGCTTCCTGTTACTCTCTCTCACCAGCTTCCTGCTACTCTCTCTCATCAGTTTCCTGCTACTCTCTCTCTCATCAGTTTCCTGCTACTTTCTCTCACCAGCTTTTTGCTACTCTCTCTCTCATCAGTTTCCTGCTACTCTCTCTCTCATCAGTTTCCTGCTACTCTCTCTCTCACCAGCTTCCTGCTACTCTCTCTCTCATCAGCTTCCTGCTGCTCTCTCTCTCATCAGCTTCCTGCTACTCCCTCACTCTATGGGCCCCCCTCCCCTCCTTGTTCTTCCCCTCAGCATCACCGTACTGCCTCCTCTGCCTACTGCTGTTCCTTTATTATTCATACAGACACAGACCCAGGGAACAGACAGTCCTGTCCCATTGTGCAACAGCAACCCTGTACAGTACAAACATTTGGTTGAAAAATGACTTGGGGGGGAGGGGAGGAAAATAGATACACAAGTCATGTCGGATGTGATGTAGGACAGCTATAGGTCACATGGTATGCCTGCCATCTTGGAGATCATTGTTCAAAGTCTGTGTCCATTACTTCCCAAAATGATACGTGCAATATCACATTTATACCGTTAACATCACCTGTGTTAATATTGGCAACGTTTGAAATTACTTCTGTATTCACAATTTTGATGTCCTAATGAAATATATATGTTTCAAGTTGTTTACTTTGGACAAGACAGTATAGTTTCATTAACTGAGTGCAGACTTAGTGATTTACTCAGTGGTATAGTATACAGATTGCACTCTCTCAGTCTGGGACATCTATTGGGACTCAGGATATGGTTGGTGATATAAGGGGATTAAGGTCAAACTCACACAAGCAGCATGACACGGATTAGGCCTAGTGAGTAGTGCTCTGCCCTGTCTGTAGTGGAATATACCACTGTACCAGTCTACACCACAATGTTACCCATCTCAAAAGCAGTCCCTGTGAACTTTACATTTATTACTTTTATTAAATGTTTTAATTTAAATAATCTGTCCCCAAAAGGATTAATCCAGATCATGGCGTTGGCAGAAATGACTCTGATTATGGGGGCTTATGTAGTCAGCCGGCCCATCAGGGATCAGTCGTGCCCTTCACAACGCCATCCCTCAGTCGAAGGCTGGGACTCAGTGACCAAAACTTGAGGACAGAAAAAACAAAAGTGTTGCCTGCAAATCCCCTTGTAGGATATTCACACAGTTGAAGCTGATGGTAAGTAGTGGAGCAGTTTGGTGAAGAGCTACAGTAGTAGAGCTCTGTCCAGTCCAGCTCTCTCCTCCTACCAGAGGAAACATTGTCTCCATGGCCACCGAGGGGATGTCTAGAGAGGAGGCAGAGGAGTACCAGAAACAGCTGGTGGAGGAAAAGTAAGTCACGACTAGAGTTACCATCGATTTTCTGTTAATTACCTAAATTACTGAAGATTCTGGTAACTTCGGTAAATTACCGGTAGCTTTGCAACCCTAAAAAGGAATGCTTTAGGGTTGGGGTCCATTCCATTTCAATTCAGCCAAATACAATTGAAATTAAATGGAAAATACGTTGAAAATTATGCTCCTGAATCTGACCCCAACCTCCTTGGAATTATTAAAATTGCAATTTTTTTATTCAATAGCAAGCAAGAGCAGAGCTTTGTTTTAAACTTTCCCTTTTGTGAAAAATTAGAGCTACACTGTATGATCAAAGGTATGTGGAAAAATCATAGCATTAATATTGAGTTGGTCCCTACTTTGCTGTTATAACAGCCTCCACTCTTCTGGGAAGTTATACCACTAGCCTTCCCTGTAGCTCAGTTGGTAGAGCATGGTGTTTGCAACACCAGGGTTGTGGGTTCGATTCCCACGGGGGGCCAGCACAGAAAAAAAAAGTATGAAATTGTATGAAATGTATGCATTCACTACTGTAAGTTGCTCTGGATAAGAGCGTCTGCTAAATGATGTAAATGTAGATATTGGAACATTGCTGCGGGAACTTGCTTACATTCAGCCACAAGAGCATTAGTGAGGTTGGGCACTGATGTTGGGTGAATAGCCCTGGCTCGCAGTCGGTGTTCCAATTCATCCCAAAGGTCAGGGCTCTGTGCAGGCCAGTCAAGTTATTCCACACCGATTACAAACCATTTCTGTGTGCACAGGGGCATTGTCATTCTGAAACAGGAAAGGTTTGTTACCACAAAGTTGGAAGCACAGCATCGTCTAGAATGTCATTGCATGATGTAGCGTTAAGATTTCCCTTCACTGGAACTAAGGGGCCTAGCCCGAGCCATGAAAAACAGCCCCAGACCATTATTCCCCCTCCACCTAACTTTACAGTTGGCACTATGCATTCAGGCAGGTAGCATTCTCCTGGCATCCGCCAAACCCAGATTCGTCTGTTGGACTGCCAGATGGTGAAGCATGATTCATCACTCTAGAGAACGTGTTTCCACTGCTGATCTTAGGCTTGTGTGGCTGCTCTGCCATGGAAACCCTTTTCATGAAGCTCCCGACAAACAGCTCTTGTGCTGACGCTACTTCCAGAAGCAGTTTGGAACTCGGTAGTGAATGTGGCTACAGAGGACAGACGATTTTTATGCTACATGCTTCAGCACTCGGCAGTCCCGATCTGTGAGCTTGTGTGGCCTACCACTTCGCGGCTGAGCTGTTGTTGCTCCTACACATTTCCACTTCACAATAACAGCACTTACAGTTGACTGGAGCAGCTCTAGCAGGGCAGAAATTTGACGAACTGACTAGCTGGAAAGGTTGCATCCTATGACGGGGCCACATTGAAAGTCACTGAGCTCTTCAGATAGGCCATTCTACTGCCAACGTTTGTCTATGGAGATTGCATGGCTATGTGCTCGATTTTATACACCTGTCAGCAACCGGTGTGGCTGAAATAGCCGAATCCACTAATTTGAAGGGGTTCACATACTTTTCTATATATAGTGAATGTTTGAATTAGACCATATGTTAAGTATAAAAGCCAAACAGGGAGATGCAATGAGAAAACCACCTGTAAATGTACCTTGAGTCAAGAGTATTACACTGATGAAGGTAAAATAAAAATATTTTAACATTTTTGTGAAGAATGTTTTACCACATATTAGGATCATATCACAAGAGTCAAACTGAAAGCAGACTACCACCATGCAGTCCTAGATTACATCACATCCAGATTATTTCTGAATTACTTTCTGTCTCCAATTGCTAAAATTGGTAGGATTGACAAATGCTGTCATAATCTGGAGATCAACACAAACAAAAGTATTACTCTGCGGCCCTAGAAACCGAGTCTTCATATTTTATTTGATTTAGAACTGACACCAATAACATGTGATTGACTGATATGAAAATGGCAATGGCCATTAGGAATTATGATTACACAAAAGCCTAGAAACACATTTTTATCTCTGAAAATACAATGATAACCTTTACGCAACCAGTATCACACAGTGAAAATACAATGCCTTTTAACCATTTTGGATATTCTATTCAACAATATACTTAGACGTTTTTATAGTTTTGATAACATGGTTTCTGTTCTTGTCTGAAAATAGGATGGAGAGAGATTCAGAGTTCTTGGTAAAGAAGGCTGAGAGGGCCACACTGAGAACGTGCTTAAGAGACAAATACAGACTACCAAAGGTAAGACGGTCTCGTCTCATTCTCCTCCGTTCTCATGTCATATGAAACAAGATGAGAAATTATTTTGATACAAATGCCCTCAATAATAAAAAACTATACTGAACAAAATGATCAAACGCAACATGCAACAGTTTCAAAGACTTTACTGAGTTACAGTTCATATAAGGAAATCAGTCAATAAAAATAAATAAATTAGGCCCTAATTTATGGATTTCACATGACTGGAAATACAGATATGCATCTGTTGGTCACAGATACCTTTAAAAGGATCAGAAAACCAGTCAGTATCTGGTGTGATCACCATTTGCCTCATGCAGCACGACACATCTCCTTTGGATAGAGTTGATCAGGCTGTTAATTGTGGCCTGTGTAATGTTGTCCCACTTCTCTTCAATGGCCTTGCAAAGTTGCTGGATATTGGTGGGAACTGGAACAAGCTGTCGCACACGTCAATCCAGAGCCTCCCAAACATGCTCAGTGGGTGACATGTCTGGTGAGTATGCAGGCCGTGGAAGATCTGGGATAGTTTCAGCCTCCAAGGATTTTGTACAGATCCTTGCGACATGGGGGTGTGCATTATTAGGCTGAAACAGGCAGATGAATGGCACAACAATGGGCCTCAGGATCTCGTCACGGCATCTCTGTGCATTCAAATTGCCATCAATAAAATGCAACTGTGTTCGTTGTCCGTAGTTTATGCCTGCCCATACCATAACCCCACCACCACCATGGGGTACTCTGTTCAGTTCAAACCGGGATTCAACCGTGAAGAGCACACTTCTCCTGTCAGATGCAGCAGAGCAGAGAGTTGTGAACAGGTGCACACTTTATCTGGGTAGAGGCAACAAAACAGACAGACGTCACTGCGTCAAAACCTCCAGCCAAAGGAAAAGTGCAAGACACGAAACAGTCACAAAAAATTAGCAAAAGTTACAACAACCTTCGTGAAATACCACGGGAAAAACCCAGCCTGGCGCGTACACACCAAACGCGTAACAATTACAATTTCACACAAAGACATGAGGGGGAACAGAGGAATAAATACATGCAGTGTGATTAGGGAATGAAAACCAGGTGTGCAGGGAACAAGACAAAACAAATGGAACAATGGAAAAATGGAGCGGCGATGGCTAGAAAGCCGGTGACGCCGCCCGAACAAGGAGAGGAAGTCGTGACATCTCCAGCGTGCCAGTGGCCATCGAATGTGAGTATTTGCCCACTGAAGTCAGTTACCGCACGCTGAACTGCAGTCAGGTCAAGACCCTGGTGAGGACACCGAGCAGGCAGATGAGCATCCCTGAGACGGTTTCTGACAGTTTGTGCAGAATTTCTTCGGTTGGGCAAACCCACAGTTTCATCAGCTGTACGGGTGGCTGGTCTCAGATGATCCCGCAGGTGAAGAAGCCAGATGTGGAGGTCCTGGGCTGGCTTGGTAACACGTGATCTGTGGTTGTGAGCCCAGTTGGATGTACTGCCAATCTCTAAAATGACGTTGGAGGTGGCTTATGGTAGAGAAATTAACATTTAATTCTCTGACAACAGCTCAGGTGGCCATTCCTGCAGTCTGCATGCCAATTGCACGCTCCCTCAAAACGTGAGACATCTGTGGCCTTGTGTTGTGGGATGTAAACAAATTTGTGCACAAAATTTGACAGAAATAAGCTTTTTGTGTGTATAGAACATTTCTGGGATCTTTTATTTCAGCTCATGAAACATGGGACAAACACTTGCCTTTATATTTTTGTTCAGTATATAATTTTCCCTTTATATGAATAACATAAGGTGATAATCTTACGTATTTTCTCAGTAAATGAGAACACTATCATAAATTAGTAACATGATGCAGAGGTTGTGTCGGTCAGTGTCAGAGTGACTCAGTACATGCACAGGAGACTAAGGCCTGCTAGTCAGATAGGCCTAAGTACAGTCACAAGATTAAGGCATAAAAAAAGACTGATCGCAGATATCTCACATTTGAGCCCAAGACCCAACATGCCCTGTGTGTGTGTCTGTATGCCATCTGTCTCACAGGCTATGCAGGGAGTCTCCCTCTCTTGCAGGGTCATAGAGGGTCACATGTGATGCTAAATTAAGCTGTTGTTTGAAGTGTTAGCTGTTGGACATAAATCCCCTCAGTAAAAACAGGACCTACTGTATGCTAAAAGATAGTCCAGGAAGAAAAACAATAAAATGTAAACATGATGATATTGTGACAGTACATGGGTATAATACACTCCTACTCAGCCAGCCTGACCTGTGCCTTTGTTGCTGTGTTTAGAGTGAACAGGATGCAAACCTGATGGAGTTGGCAGGAGACGACATCGACGTGCCTGAAGAACTACTCAAAATGGTGGACGAGGACGCCACAGAGGAGGAAGAGAAGGATTCTATCCTGGGACAGATACAGAACCTACAGAACATGGACATGGACCAGATCAAGGAGAAAGCGTCGGCAACTATGGTTGAGATGAAATCTAAAGCAGAGGAGAAGTGCTGTGTCATGTGATGAGAGAAAACATTGGTTCAGTTGATTTGAGATTAGTTCCTAAGCACCAAGTTTGACCAAGGATATAACTTCCAAGGTTGGACTTCCCTGAAATATTCCAGCTTTCAAGTATTCTAATCTAGACTGTGGACTTGGATTGATCCGAAACACGTATATTAGACCTTCTACACAAAGTCTAAATTGAACCAGTCTTAGGTTGGCTAATCTGTCAATAGAGGGTTAAAGAGATGACTTTTAATCTGTCTTTCTCAGAAAGCTGTGGGGAAGAGGTCAGGAAAAACATCACAGGGCTGGGAGGGAGTAAGAGTATTTTCGTTGTTGTAGTTAAAAAAGGTTCTCTGTTCTTTTTATATACAGCAAACCTCATGTTTTCTTTGCAAGAGGGTACAATTGGGAGGAGAAAAAAACAATGGTATCATGGTTATAAATGCTTTGAATTGCTTCATGTTAAAAAAGACATCCCTCTGAATTTTCAGCCTTTGTAAAACAGTGTATATAACTGGATTTGGTATTTTCGTTTGTAATAAATAGAGACGATTCATAAGAACCCCATGAAAAACAATCCATGTCCAGAACTCTGGTTTATATAGTGAGACAACGCCTCCCTGTGGATAAAGTTATTACATTTTGATTACATTTAGTAACTGCTCTTAAAGATCATCTATAGAATATGAAAGAGGCTGGTTAAGATCGTTTTAGCAAAGCTTAATATTACACATATCATCATTATCTAACAAAAGGAAAAAGAGTCGCAAAAAACAACCTTTTCACAGCAGGCTGGATATGTTACCTTTTAAGTACAGCTATACAACTCTGACAGTTATTTCAATTTAAAAATCTAGTCTAAAGTACTAAATATATGTAATCTCCACTAAAGCCAGGCAACTGTATCAAAGAGTTTGCCATGGAATACACTAGGATTTACAGAGTAGACCTACAAACATCCACCATAGCCTGATCCCAGATCTGATGGCCATAGGAGATAGCAAAACAGCAGAAACAGATGTGGCACCAGGCTACCAAGGCCCTAGAGAGGGCCTCATCACTGGTGGTTAAACTGCAGGCTATTAATGAAGACTGTCTGCAGCTCATTTATGTCATCCGTGGTCTCTATGGGAATGCTGGCTCTTCCAGGGGAGTCACTACTAGTACAGCCATAGCGAGAGAAGCTACAGTTGTCATACAGAGTGGAGCTCACACAACCTGAGCCTCCCACAGCTCCCTGTAAAGGCTCGCACACATCCAGGTAAGGGCTGGAGCAGTGTGGGGAGAGAAGGTCTTGGGGGTGGTGGTGGAGGTGCTCGGCTCTGGGGCTATGGCAGGGGCTGTGGGGCATGGGGCAGGTCTGCAGGCAGCTGTTCCTCCTCATGGTGCGGTACAGGTCTAGTCTGGCGATCAGGGGCTTGCCGATGTTGACGTCAGTGGTCCAGTCCACCAGCTCATCCATGGCCTTGAAAGAGCCCTGTAGACAAACTGTAAACCCCAGCGGATCCTACAGAGGAGAAGACAAGGAGTAGAATAACATTTTATTAACCTAATATGTTTATACTAGAGCTCCAGCGGAGTTTTGTCCAAGGTGAGCTCTGCTCTAACATGACACCAGCTACTCCTACAGAGGGGACACAGAGCACACATATAAAGAGGAAGGTTGATTTTTTTAAAACCTTTTTTCAAGATATCAAACTAAAGAGGCAAAGACAATATAATAATGTCGTAGTAATGTGAGAATGTAGAAAGTGGTGATTATCTTTTGTACACTTACCCTGAGCTTCTGTAGAGAGCTGAGGCGTGTGTACAGGCAGTGCTGGGGAAGACTGCTGGAGAGCAGGTAGATGCCAGTCTCCTCTGGTGTCTCCCTGTTCATCTCTTTGGGGTCAACGTCAAGGTCCTGGACAGAACAAAGGAAATGTTATAGGACAAGATGACCTGCATGTGCAAAGTTTTCAGGCAGGTGCTGGAGCCTCAGCATCTTCAGCAGACAGACTCTTTACTCTGCTCCTAATGTTGTTTCAGTAAACCCCAAGAAAGACAATCGCTCTCATTGGAATTGAACAGAGCTGAGGAAAACCATAATGATATCAGTGGCATATTGATTTTAAATTCCTTTCCCTATCCTCCTATCCCTTTGGTGTTCACTGATCGGAAAAGCTTGGATGGATTAGCTACACCTTTTCAGATCTGTGGACACAGGGGGTAGGGGACAGGGAACAAATTGTGAGAAACTGGTGACAGGAGCTTGGGGAAGGAACACGTTTGCATAATTGAACAAGGCGAAAGACTGTAGCGTCTCACCGGGGAGAAGTTGGTGACGTGAGCCTGGCAGAAGAACATGTCCTCTGGTTTCTTCACGATGTGGGTATAAATGACCAGCACGTTGGAGAACTCTGCAGCGAAGCCCAGCTTGATCTGAGCCCCACAGTCAAAGTCCAGAGACATACTCTCAGGCAGTTCTAGAATGAAAACACAACATTATGTCCACAATAAGTACGTTGATCGCTTCAGCTAAACAATTCAAATTGAAATGTACTGCATTTACTTTCATTGGTTGATCGTGTCCTTACCGTGAGCCTTGGCCCACTGACGGTTGTGAGCCAGGGCCATGTCAGAGCTGTCACCAGGCAGTACAGGGTCAGTCAGAGCCCTCCTCTCTGATAGGCTGCTGCGGATCTCCAGAGCCTGCTTCCCCTTAGTGGCATCGAACTGGCCCATGTCTGGATAACACAAACAACACCATAATAACATTGCCTCAGGCTCTCACAGAAGAAATTTGTTAGGCAAAGTATTATTGCCATGATAATCGATGCATGGAAGTATACAGGGTAGGATAGGATAGATTTGTTTCTGTACTCCTGTTACTTATATTGCATGGCACTGCATTAAATCAATATTATATTTCATGCTACATTGACTCCATGACCACAAATACTATAGATGGGGTGACATTTACTAAATGATTAGTTCACCAATACGTAATTGGTCCATTGCTCCTTACCCTCAGCCACTCTGTCCAGCAACACAGTGATCTTCTCATCCTCCAGAAGACGTTTCTTCAGAAACTTGACGAAGACACCGTTAGTGAATCCACTAGAGCTCAGCTCAAACGCTTCTGCATCTTGGCAGCTGCACAATAGAAGAATGGAACAGAATTGGGGAATATGTCATTTCATTTGTTCATACAAAGTTACATGTTACGAATAGAAGTTTAGACATATATTTGAGTAATCATCAGATTACTTACGTTGCATATCCAAAGACAATGTTAGCTGTGACCCTCAATGGTATGTTCGGGGTTGTATCATCATGAATATTTCTAAAAAGAAAAATGTAATAGTTACAGTATTACAACAAACAGGAAATGGTGAGTGGTCTATGTCCCATGTTACTAACAGAGAAGAGACATTGAATAGTAGTGAAAAACAAATAAACATAAAACAAACATCATGGTTAGCACAGTATACAAGTCTTTACCCACCGCTTCCTGCACATATCCAGCAGGAACACATTCAGGCCTGTCTCCTTCTCCTGCATCAGTTTGAGGATGCTCTGCACACACAGGCAGTTGGCTGAGTGGTAGGGGTTTGGAGCATCCACCGGTACCATGAAGCTGTTGCCATAGTTCTCATAACCATGTCCAGCATAGTACAGCAAACC
Organism: Salmo trutta; assembly: GCF_901001165.1. NCBI lineage: Eukaryota > Metazoa > Chordata > Actinopteri > Salmoniformes > Salmonidae > Salmo > Salmo trutta. Next base: position 26,797,159 of record NC_042983.1, on the reverse strand, counting down.
TAGGAAAAGGTTAGTGAATTGAACTAGACAGTAAATAGAGCAGTGAATGAAATAAGACTGAAAATAGACTTCACTTTTTAAAACTAGTATTTATTTTTTATGATTCCCTATATTTTTTTAAATCAGATCAAATAAACTAATATTTGACTGATCAAATTCTTCTAGGTCGGTCTCTCATACTCTAATAGGCCATAATAATGAATGGCGTACCATAGACACCCTTGTGAAGTAAGAGCAGAAACTCGTCCACGGCGTTGCGCATCTCTGACTCGGTGAGATCCAGCAGCGATACTACCTTGAAGTTGAGCTGGCGCAGGAGGTTGGTGAGATCATACACATCTACCATTGGCGCCTTGAGCTGGGGGTGGTTCCGGTACGAGAGGTTCCCGATTAGCAGGGCCACTTTATCCGTCGCTGTGATGAGAGACAAATACCATCAATGACTACGAGTTGAAATCAGTTGTGGAAAAATTAAACATATTGACCAACATGGATAAAAAATTGTACAGAAGAAATGTTAAGAGGCATTTGATATTCTAGCAGTAATAAAAGGTAACCAAGTACTGGGTGGATTCATGTTTTGTTCTGCGTACCATAAGGTGGTTCTTGATTGCTGTTCAGGATTAGTTCATTGACACCTACAATCACAACACTATCATTATATTATACAGATATTACACATGGTGGATTGATAAACATTCTCAGGAGATAAACTGCTATATGTAATGTGCTGGAAACAATGTCCAATAAACAGTGATAGATCATCTCAGATATTCATTCAATGCGTCACTTACCAGCTCCAAAAGCAAAAACATCATCTGTGGGAAAACAATTTTAGAACAATTACTAGAATTTATATTTCCTGTGCTTTCATTTCAACTGAATTAAAGTAAAAAGTGCCACCGATTAGGTGGGGGTCAGTCAGAAGCCTAACGGATCAACATGCCTAATGTTAGCCATTAGTAAATGAGTACCCACTGAAAATATGTCCTGTCTTGGACATTTACAAATATTCATTGGAAATTAATACGGGACATCTAAGCTGAATCACTGAAAGCTGTGAATGATTATATAATTGAAATGTAGCGATTTTGAGCATAAGTAAAGACAATTTTTCAAATTACAGACAATATCATACTTTCTGTGGGATTGTCATGATTATGCTGTGCTCTCAAAAATATAAATCAATTAAATGAACAGGCAAAAATCCAAAGGATGAAAAAAATGCATGCAACACCTGGAACCAAACCCTCCTCCTCTATAAAAACAGATTCATTTTGCCATCCCATTGTTTGCAACATGGCCCTGTTTTATTCATGCACATACTGTACATCTCAGACGGCCAAACTAAGAGAAACCAGGCACTTCAACTATACCTTCAGAACACTCCATTGCCCCTGAAAACTGGACAGATATCCTTGGTCCTTTCATTCAAGAACAAGAGTAAGTAATCATCAAGAACTGTCACCAAATTCAATGAGAGTTGTTTTAGCTCATATTGTATACTGATAAACAGACCTTTTGTTTAGGCTAGGATCAATATCATCATTATAGTACTGTAAAATAAAGGACTGTGACATACCCACTAGAACGTCTACTTCATTCGTCCACGTCCTTTCGTTGTTAATACAAATCTCACAGCGATACTTTCCATGATGTTCCAGCAGCAGATACGGAATCTGTTTGAATTAACCAACAATATCAAGCTATTTGAAAAAAATTCCAACTAACTCTAACTGTTTTCATCTGATTTGTACAACATTCAACAGTATTGTAGAGTTACTGTACTGTAACTACAAAATATACTGTAACAGTGTAACTTTAACAGTATAAAAGTGGAACTTTCTACATAAGCGCTCAAGGATATTAGCATCCTCCTCTGACCTCCTTACCGTGAGTCTCCTCTTGGAGGCCTCTGGAAAGTGAAGGGGCACCCCGTTCCTGTGCCACTGGTAGCGGGGGATAGGCCTCCCTACCGCCCCACACTCCAGCTGCAGAGAGTCCCCCACCAGCAGTCTCTGGCCCTGGGGCTGGATCACCACCTTCAGCCTGCCCTCTAACGAGTGGGACCCCAACCCTGCATGCAAAACATAAGTTTATTCAATGTGCAGTCGCTCTGGGGGCGAGTTTAGCGAAAGCTTTGGAGGGATAAAAGATGACGTTAGTGCTACAAAGCATTCAGCAAACGCACCCGTTTTGTCTGTCTTTCACAGAAAGGAGGAACCGACAACGTGTAGAAAATGTTAGCCTTATTAAAACGTAAACTGATAGAAATAAAATTCCAAAAATCCCAGGTGGAAGAAAGACATAATAACAATGTTGTCCATGAACTGATTGGGAGGTAAAAGATAGTGTCTCACCATAAGATGTTGCAACATTCAGGACATCCACCTGAGCCCACTGGCTGAACTCAAAGGAGTCTCCACAATTAACCCTGCAGATGTAGAAGCCTGCGTCTGTCAGTTGGACTGGGCTAATCACCAGGTCTGGAGAAGAACTGTTGTGTACCTGGAGAAGTCACAATGTGTCAGATCAATTCATAATACATCAAATATACATCTCTACTTGCACACATCTATCACCCCAGTGTTTAATTGCTATATTGTAATTATTTCGCCACTATGGCCTATTTATTGCCTTACCTCCCTTATCCTACCTCATTTGCACACATTGCATATATACTTTTTCTATTGTATTATTGACTGTATGTTTGTTAATTCCATGTGAACTCTGTGTTGTTGTTTGTGTCGCACTGCTTTGCTTTATCTTGGACAGGTCGCAGTTGTAAATGAGAACTTGTTCTTAACTAGCCTACCTGGTTAAATAAAGGTGATTAAAAAAAATCTATATATATATATCATTATGAAGCCACAGCTGTCACAATGTTATCTGGTCAAGATATCAGCAATATGATTATCTGAAAACATGTTTAATAATAACATGTTTACAACCAATGCATAAACAGTATGGTCTACCTTCAAAACACACCCTAGTAGGCTACCCACCTCCTCCTTGGTTTTGAACCACTGGAATTGAACACCAGCCTTTCCCACAGCATAACAGCTGAGTCGCAGGTTGTGTCCCACTATTATAGCCACAGATTGGGGCTGAATGAGGATCTGGATACCTAAACACAACCATTATGGGAAGAAATTCTCAATAATGATTCAAATATATGTGCAATAAATAATCAATACATTTACATACAAGGACCAAAATCAAGAGTCGAGATTAACTTGTCGCTAAACCCATTTATAATCCTGAGCCTTCCCTCCAAGTACAAACCAGATAATAGTCAGCGAACACATCTTCTAAAGATGCTCTGTATACCTGGTGGTTTGACACACTGTAGGGCCTCTGTATGGCCCATGGTTTGTAGTAAGTCTACCAGATGGCCCAGTGTGCACCCTCTGTCTCCCATGAGCCTGAGCAGCACGCGGCTGGGGCTGCCCTCCAGCTCCAACACCTTCAGAGAGCACATCTCCATCTCATCTGAACTGCACAGTGGAGGACAGGGCAGAATTTATGCACACAGTAATGCACACACTGTCTATGAAACTATTTAATAAGAAAAAAAGTATATGAACAACAGAGGCACATAGCTCACAAGTTAGTTCACACTTAGGATATGAAAAATGCACAGGAATACTGATAACATGTATTATTGTGTTATAAAAGATAAAAGAGGGAGGTGTACTACAGTATGTTGACGATAGGGATAACATTTCTACTGTAAAATCAAACAAGTAAACTAACATGTTTAAAGAATAACCCTTCAGACTAGCCCAACCGGCCGCAAGATGGCGCTATTATTCCTTTTAGGTCGTTAGGTAATACCGCATCAGGAAGAACTACGCGCGACCGTCAGACTGGCTGTCCGACTGCTTAATTAGGCTTACCTCACCCTAAAACGCCGGTCATTGCCGACCATCTCCCCGAGTTTACGCCATCCTTTACTGTTGGTTTTATCCAGAACCTCACACAGTTTCCTCAAGACAGGTTCTTTCAGAAAATGTAAGTTTAAAGACCGGTCAGATGAATCCGACATCTCAACGAGTTACTGTAGTTCAGTTCAGTCAATTTGAAAAAGTTACTTGCAAAACAATCTGAACATTTGTGAAATGAAAAATATGTCGTAGTTTGAAATCAGGTGTTCTACACAGAAGAGGTAGATACATGGTCATGGTCGCTGCAGAAGTTTGGGGGATTTCCGAAGATCATTCTGGGGAGGGCCAAAAAAGACACAAGTTGGTGTTGCTTCCTGAAACAGCTTACAAATAGTGATATACACTCCTACCACTGGGTGGGACTTTCGGTTTAGTTATGGGTCTTCCGTTTTTGGCCCAATACTCTAAACTTGCATCCTTCCTTACCTCCTTGATAACGATATTCTCTGAAGGAAAGGACGAATGACAGAGCAAGGGTGCATTATTAAGAGAAATGGAAAGGGTAATACCTAGTCAGTTGTACAACTGAATGGATTCAACTGAAAAGTGTCTTCCGCATTTAAACCCAAATTGGGTTGAATAATTCCGATTTAAAACTATTATTATTACTTATAAACTGCCTAAAGAGTTCCCTCATCTGAAATAAATTATTTGTATTAATCTATTTGGTTCAACTTTAATTATTTCTAGTCATAGATCATCTCACATTTTTCAATGGTTAGTAATACCAAATATGTTCAATTATACTGACAAGATAGTCGAGTGACCACTCTAACAATGAAAATACATGTCCTCAAAGATGGAGAGCAGGAGCGTGGGGGCGAGATCAGGTGGGACCATTTCACTGCTACTACTCGCGGTTTATTATCTATGCATAGTCACTTCACCCCTACCTACATGTACAAATTACCTCGACTAACCTGTACCCCCACAAATTGACTTGGTACCCCCTGTATATAGCCTCGTTATTGTTATTTTATTGTGTTACTTTTTATTAAATTTTTAATTTATTTAGTAAATATTTTCCTAATTATTTTTCTTGAACTGCATTGTTGGTTAAGGGTTGTAAGTAAGCATTTCACTGTAAGGTCTACATCTGTTGTATTCGGCGCATGGGACAAATAACATTTGATTTTATTTGACCTCCATTAAAGATTCTTTATTATATTGACAAGATAATAGAGTGACCGCTCTAACAATAGAAATACATGTCCTCAAAGATGCAAGGCATGCTGGAAGTGGCGAGATCAGGTGCGACGATTCTAGCTAATGAGGGCAGATACGCGTGATAAACGGGCCATAGAGATAGATAGAGGATTCATATTTGAATCTGTGCCATTATAGCGTCTGCGAGAGCATGGGTAGCGCCATTGAGGCCATCTCCATTTAAAGCAGATTATTTTTCTTCTTCTTCATTGGCTGATTGCTCACAACTAATAGGAATCCCAAACTAGTTGACTACTTCAAAATGGTGGAAGCCCTCAATGGCAATGTCCATGCTAAAATATATAAGTAGATATCCAGATATAAAGTCGTTTTTCAAAGTTGGCAAAATGCCACGTGCGTCCACTTATATCCATGCATTCATAACAACCTCACCATTACGAAACTTCTATTCAATCAAGTAAGCTCCATGTAGAAAATTTGCAATAACATTTTTTGTTGACCAAATTCGACACTCTCATTGACCTCCATATTTATTTCGTGGGTTGATTTTCGTGGGCAGATTTGGGGTGGAGCAAAACCTCTTCCTCTCTGACTATACAGGTAGCGATGGGAATTGTTCCAACGCAGCAGAGGCTTCGACAACTGTAGGCTACAAAATAAGATGTGATATTTGTTGAGATAAGAAATATTCATGTAATTCAAGAAACCACCTCTTGTGTCAGCATTTTAATCACGAGTCCAGTGGATTCGTGCTTCACCTAGGTGAGTACTATACCTTTTTTCATTGTAACTCATTTGACTTTTTTACTCAAATGTACATGTTTTTTCAAATACAACATTATGTAAGTTAAAACATATTTCATGTATTGCATACTTCATGTAAATTACATTTTATAGACTTATCTTTATAGACTAAAGTAATGTGATATGACAATTTGGGTTACGTTGGCTACAGTAGATAGTCCAGGAACAGTCTTTGGCCTTGTAAACAATGGCAATGTGAACTTGGCCTGAAATAGCCCTATAAATAACTAGTATGCCAAACTCACGATATTACGAATAAACATTTACACTTGGATACTGTCATTTTATTTATGTTAAGATAACGTAATTGTAAAAAAATATAAAAAAAATAGAAATGTTTATTATTAATATCAAATGTTTTCTCACAACCATATTTTATATTGAACAACACCAAAAGCAAATTCAGTAACTTTCTATGAGGTCATACACCAGCTCTCCACAACCCACCTAAGCGTTGCCCTGAGAAACTACCATCACGTAACCTTGTAAATTATCTGGGTTAGTCATACCTGTATTGACCTGTATTACCTGTATTTATGTTTATTTTGAATGACCCAGTGTCATAGCCAATGTTTGTGGTGACGGGTCACGGGTGCAGAAATAACATTCTTAGGCACATCTCTTTTCTATCGACTGTTTTGGGTTGTTAGTCTTTTGTCTTTCAGTTGTTTATATCAGGGCAGAGACTCAGAAAGATGGACTAACCAACAGGGTAAAAGTACTAAACACTAAATATGTTTCAGTAAGTAAATGAAGCTGTTATTAATCATAACTGTCAGAAGTGTGTTTTGAAATTAGGCCAAATGATCCCAAATTGTACAAGAATAGCCTCCCTCCTCATCCTAAATGCTCATCTTATCCCTCCTATCGTGATTAGTGGTCTCTTTAAACTCCTCTTTCATTTGACTTTTTACTCTCTTGCACTAGTAGTGAAATTCCTTAGATCATATAAAGGAGAAATATAGCCCTGAAGAATATGGTTGCAAAGTTTGTGTCCAACTTATCATTTCACATACTACCACACATTTTACTCAAGTGCATCGCTAATATTTCATGCAGAGACACATAGTATGTGTGTATGCATTGTGAGAGGGTTTACTAAATAAATGTGTATGATTTAGAAAGCTATACCAGCTATACTACTTTCAACACCCCTTTCAGGGTCAGTGCAGTGTGTCCGACATGACCCTTTATCTTCCTTCTGAAAACAATCACTTAGTCAAGGGCCCTAGTGACAGGACCCTACCTCTCACAGTGCTTTAAACTGCCAACCTTCTCAAAGTCCATTACCAGGTGTCTCATCTTTGATCCACTCTCTTGTGTTTACTTGTAAAATGTCAAGACTGGGGGATTTCTTAACTTTGTGGTTAATGGCATTTCATTGATGTTGCTGTTAATGAGTTAGATGTCTAATTCATTTGATGTCTAATCATTATGTATTTTTTCCTCTGTTACATTTAATTTGGGGGCCAATGGTGTATTTAAAAGGAGATATTTATGATTTGTTTATGGTTTTGCTAAGTTCGCCGTATTGTACATGGCTCTCCGTTACTCTGTTTTTTGTATGGTCATCATTATACATGATCCCAATTTTAGCTTCAAGATGCTGGTAATATGAAAAACCGAAAAAGTAGACTGCTGATTTATTGGCACATTGAACCATATCGTGGGGCATAGTTTATACCTGAATTCTGCCATCTTTATGCACGTTTGCCATTGTTTACCCTTTATATGTTGTTTTTTTATCAAGTAAAACAAGACTTTTGTAGCGTTAACTTAAGCCATGTGATGTCACATCCCTTTCCAGGGCCCACCATCACTGTCTGTGAGGTTAGGGGCAAGATGTGGGGAGAAGTTGGAGGGGCATTGGTGTTGTTGCTGCTTTCTGAAGTCTTGGACTGCATTGGTAAGTTATAATAAAGGCATGGATGTAACTGTTGCTGCATCGCAAACAAACAACATATTAGTCTTGGGAATTCTTTTTTTTAAAAATTGGGATCATATTGTATTAATCTAAGTTGGCATTGTACACTTAGTGTACAAAACATTAGGAACATCTTCCTACTGTTGAGTTGCACCCCCTTTTGAACTCAGACCAGCCTCAATTTGTTGGGACATGGACTCTACAAGGTGTCAAAAGCGTTCCACAGGGATGCTGGCCCATGTTGACTCCAATGCTTCCCCATGGCTGGTAGTGGATCTCTACTCCGAATAGCTTGCTCTATCTCATCCCACAGATGCTCAATTGGATTGAGATCTGGTGACTGGGCAGGTCACTGCAGGAAGCTGAATTCACTGTCATGTTCGTGGAACCATTACTGGACAATCATAGCCTTGTGGCATGGGGCATTATCGTGCTGAAATGAATTTACAGATGGATACACTGCTGCCATGAGGATGCATGTACTCGTGTGGTTTTCTCTATACCCTAGTCCTCACATCAGAGTGAAACTGCAGAAACCAGGCAATGTGTTTCTAATTCTCCAGTGCCCCATGTTATTGTTCCTTTGCCTACTGCAACCGCAGTTTCTTGTTTTTTGCTGAAAGATGTGGAACTCTGTAAGGTTATTGGCAGCCATACCCCATTTGTGTCAAGCTACGATGAGCTGTGAATTCTTTTATGGGTCTTTGGGCACGAATGTTATACTGGACTGTCAATTGACTAGTCGTAGCCTGTCTGTTGCTCTTCAACAATTTGTGTCAGCCTCCTTTGTCCTCTTTCATCAATGACCCGTTTTCGACTACTGGCCTGCCGTTAGCTGGATGTTCTTTGGGTGGTGGACCATTTTTTTGATCCACTAGGGAAACTGTTGAGCATGAAAAACCCAGCAGCATTGCAGTTCTTGACACACTCAAACCGGTGCGCCTGGCTCCTAATACCATAACCCATTCAAAGGCACTTAAATCTTTTGTCTTGTCCATTCACCCTCTGAATGGCACATATACACAATCCATGTCTCAATTGTCAAAACATTGTCTTAAAAATCATTCTTTAACCTGTCTCCTCCCCTTCATCAACACTGATTGAAGTGGATTTTTTTACATCAATAAGGGATCATAGCTTTCACCTGGATTTACCTGGTCAGTCTATCATGGAAAGAGCAGGTGTTCCTAATGTTTTGTTCACTCACTGTATATGGTGTGTTTATATACTACCGTTCAAATGTTTGGGGTCACTTAGAAATATCCTTGTTTTTGAAAGAAAAGCACTTTTTTTTGTCCATTTTTAAAATAACATCAAATTGATCAGAAATACAGTGTAGACATTGTTAATGTTGTAAATGACTATTGTAGCTGGAAACGGCTGTTTTTTTTAATGGAATATCTACATAGGCGTACAGAGGCCTATTATCAGCAACCATCACTCGTGTGTTCCAATGGCACGTTGTGTTAGCTAATCCAAGTTTATAATTTTAAAAGGCTAATTGATCATTAGAAAACCCTTTTGCAATTATGTTAGCACAGCTGAAAACTTGTCCTAATTAAAGAAGCAATAAAACTGGCCTTTTTTAGACTAGTTGAGTATCTGGAGCATCAGCATTTGTGGGTTCGATTACAGGCTCAAAATGGCCAGAAACAAATAACTTTCTTCTGAAACTCGTCAGTCTATTCTTGTTCTGAGAAATGAAGGCTATTCCATGTGAGAAATTGCCAAGAAACTGAAGATCTTGTACAATGCTGTGTACTACTCCCGTCACAGAACAGTGCATACTGGCTCTAACCTGACTAGAAAGGAGTGGGAGGTCCTGGTGCACAAGTGAGCAAGGGGACAAGTACATTAGAGTGTCTAGTTTGAGAAACAGACGCCTCACAAATCCTCAACTGGCAGCTTCATTAAATAGTACCCGCAAAACGCCAGTCTCAATGTCAACATTGAAGAGGCGACTCTGGGATGCTGGCCATCTAGGCAGTTCCTCTGTCCAGTGTCTGTGCTCTTTTGCCCATCTAAATCTTTTATTTTTATTGGCCAGTCTGAGATATGGCTTTTTCTTTGCAACTCTGCCTAGAAGGCCAGCATCCCGGAGTCGCCTCTTCACTGTTGACGTTGAGACTGGTGTTTGCCCATGCTTGCTCTACTGCATCTCCCATTCCTCTCAAGCTTCAGGCGACTCTTCAATTTACTGTATGTTTGGTGTCCAGCTGTATCATTCAAACAAACCAATTAGCCAGCTAGCTAGCTAGAGCTCAGAGCATTGGAATTCCATAACTACTTGAATGGCCATGACAGTCATTCTGACGTTGATATTTCAATTGTGTAAATATTCCATAATAAATGATGCATGCATTATGTTAACAATGGTCATAAGAAACCTCAGGACACCAAATGTAAATCGGAATCAGACAGAAAAAAGACTGGAAATACTAAAATAAGATGAGTGTATTTTCTGACTGTAAGACAGTTGTCTGCCCAGCTGGCCCGTCCAAAATACACCTAAACTATATTGAAACGTATTTCACACTAAATAATAATAATAATAATAATAATAATAATAATAATAATAATAATAATAATAATAATAATAATAATAATAATAATAATAATAGATGTGGCCTAAAGACAAGATTCAATTGACAATAGTCTGATGGGTGACAATATTATTAATTGTCAAATAGAGAATGAAGAGACTGATGACCAGCACACTGTGCGTTGACAAAGAAGGGAATAGAGCAAACCAAATAGCACTTCTTCCATATCATCCTACAGAGGTCCATGCAGGCCAGATGTTTTGATTGCTATACCCTATCAGAAAGAGCAGATTCCAAGGTTTCTAATGAACCTATTTTTGCCAAACAACTCTACAAATTGCGCACATGGTCTCTGGTTCAAAATATTCCTTTTTCCAAGAATAACTGTGTCTCCATGCATGTTCCTCATGTAAGTAGGCTACTGTCGACAATCAGCAATAGTCATTTTGGAAAAATATCCTTTAATATTCTTCTGTTATTCCATTATACACTTACTGTAAAAGATATGTGTGTTGACTGTGGTAGGGCAGGGCCTATGATGTCTGCTAAACTAACAAGTTCCTTTCATTGGATTTCATTATTGATATGGCCTTGGCTACTAAGCACAGATAAATAAAACTCAAAACATGCTATTCTGTTATTTTGAAATAAATTGTCTTGTAGGCCTATCATGTTTTTTTATTACCTTCCTAAATGAATATTAATGTCTTTCTTTGTGATTGTGTATATTAACACTAGAAAGACAGAGGGCATCCTAATGACTCAAGACAAATGTAAATGTTTAGTTACTCTGCCATTTTTAAAGAGTAATACAGTAAATAAGTCTATATAAACACACTGTCATTGTTAGAATCTTAATATCACAAACAGAACCAGTTTTAGGAGGGCATGTCATTTTTTTAAAAATGTTTTCCTCGTTACCCCTCTCGACAGTTGGGCCTGCGCTGTAGTGATGGGCATTCCGACTCTTTGAGCCGGCTCATTTGGCTCCCAAATCGCTCTTTGTTCAAAATATGTAAAGCCCAAAAGGCTGCCATTATGTCAGATGGTGAAATGCGTGTTCAAATACATTTTTACCTGGCCAAATTATTAGATGGCCTTTTTTTACCCACTGAAAAAATCAGCGTGGAGCAGATTGAGGCTTTCTCCCCACAGCTCTAAAGATGATTGACCATCTTTAGAGCAGGGATCTACAACCCTGTTCCTGGAGAGCTACCCTCCTGTAGGTTTCCAACCCTGTTCCTGGAGAGCTACCCTCCTGTAGGTTTCCAACCCTGTTCCTGGAGAGCTACCCTCCTGTAGGTTTCCAACCCTGTTCCTGGAGAGCTACCCTCCTGTAGGTTTTCACTCCAACCCTGTTCCTGGAGAGCTACCCTCCTGTAGGTTTTCACTCCAACCCTGTTCCTGGAGAGCTACCCTCCTGTAGGTTTTCACTCCAACCCTGTTCCTGGAGAGCGACCCTCCTGTAGGTTTTCACTCCAACCCTGTTCCTGGAGAGCGACCCTCCTGTAGGTTTTCACTCCAACCCTGTTCCTGGAGAGCGACCCTCCTGTAGGTTTTCACTCCAACCCTGTTCCTGGAGAGCGACCCTCCTGTAGGTTTTCACTCCAACCCTGTTCCTGGAGAGCGACCCTCCTGTAGGTTTTCACTCCAACCCTGTTCCTGGAGAGCGACCCTCCTGTAGGTTTTCACTCCAACCCTGTTCCTGGAGAGCGACCCTCCTGTAGGTTTTCACTCCAACCCTGTTCCTGGAGAGCGACCCTCCTGTAGGTTTTCACTCCAACCCTGTTCCTGGAGAGCGACCCTCCTGTAGGTTTTCACTCCAACCCTGTTCCTGGAGAGCGACCCTCCTGTAGGTTTTCACTCCAACCCTGTTCCTGGAGAGCGACCCTCCTGTAGGTTTTCACTCCAACCCTGTTCCTGGAGAGCGACCCTCCTGTAGGTTTTCACTCCAACCCTGTTCCTGGAGAGCGACCCTCCTGTAGGTTTTCACTCCAACCCTGTTCCTGGAGAGCGACCCTCCTGTAGGTTTTCACTCCAACCCTGTTCCTGGAGAGCGACCCTCCTGTAGGTTTTCACTCCAACCCTGTTCCTGGAGAGCGACCCTCCTGTAGGTTTTCACTCCAACCCTGTTCCTGGAGAGCGACCCTCCTGTAGGTTTTCACTCCAACCCTGTTCCTGGAGAGCGACCCTCCTGTAGGTTTTCACTCCAACCCTGTTCCTGGAGAGCGACACTCCTGTAGGTTTTCACTCCAACCCTGTTCCTGGAGAGCGACCCTCCTGTAGGTTTTCACTCCAACCCTGTTCCTGGAGAGCGACCCTCCTGTAGGTTTTCACTCCAAGTAATAATTTTAAACAGTATGGCTCCCGAGTGGTGCAGCAGTCTAAGAGCACTGCATCTCTGTGCGTCACTGCAGTCCCTGGTTCGAATCCAGGCTGCATCACATCCGCCCGTGATTGGGAGTCCCATAGGGCGGCGCACAATTGGCCCAGCATCGTCTGGGTTTGGCCGGTGTCGGCCATCATTGTAAATAAGAATTTGTTCTTAACTGACTTGCCTAGTTAAATAAAGGTTAAATTAATAAAAAGCATAAGTAGTGGGTTGGTGTGTGTGTGCAAGAGTGTCAGTTTAGGCATGATAGGCAGATATACACTGAGTATACCAAACATTAGGGACACCTTCCTAATATTGAGTTGAACCCCCTTTTGCCCTCAGAACAGCTTCAATTTGTCAGGGCATGGACTCCACAAGGTGTCGAAAGCATTCCACAGGGATGCTGGTCCATGTTTCCAATGCTTCCCACAGTTGTCTGGATGTCCTTTGGGTGGTGGACCATTCTTGATACACACGGGAAACTGTTGTGCGTGAAAAACCCAGCAGTGTTGCAGTTCTTGCACCTGCCACCTACTACCATACCCAGTTCAAAGGCACAAATCTTTTATTTTGCCCATTCACCCTCTGAATGGCACACATACATAATCCATGTCTCAATTGTCTCAAGGCTTAAAAATCATTCTTTAACCTGTCTCCTCCCCTTCTACACTGATTTGAAGTGGATTTAACCAGTGACATCAATAAGGACTCATTGCTTTCAACTGGTCAGTCTATGTCATGGAAAGAGCCGGTGTTCTTAATGTTTTGTACATTCAGTGTAGATGTAAACAGGGCTAAAAAGTGACTCGTAGCAGGAATATATAAATACTTATGGTAATATACTAATTGCAATATTAAATGTGAACAGGGGTAATAGTCACTAGTAGCAGGATAAATAGATTGAAACTAATGGTAATCGTAATCAATTAACAGTATTGTAGTGGTAGTAATACATCTAATCAAAAATAATTTTAGCAGTAGTTGTTAACCATTTAACAGTGTTATGGGCAGGGGGATAGAAGCTGTTTAGAAGTCTGGTCTGAGCCCTGATACACCGGTACCGCCTGCCGGACAGGAGCACGGAGAACAGTCCATGTCTCGGGTGGCTGGAGTCTTTGTACATTTTTCAGGAATATAAATATAGATGTTCCACAACATGTTATGTGCAGGTATATTGTCATGAGCTAATGTCCAGCTGTGGCATGTGTGTGCACCCAGGTATCTCTCCCCCAGGGAAACCTGTGCTCATCAACTGTAGATCCCCTGAGAAGGAGACCTTTACATGCCGGTGGGACCCTGGCTTTGATGGAGGACTACCCACAACCCACCACCTCTATTACCAGAAAGAAGAGTTCGTAGCACTCATTTTAATAATTCATATTTTTGTTGTGTCCACTGTTGATCTGTAGGTCTAGAGTCAAGACCACTCTTGGTAGTTCTAGTTACCCAGCTTCAACATTATTGATTTGTGTACTGAAGCTGTCCTGTGTCAGCACTGAACACCGTTGAAATCCACTGACTGTAGAAAAGTACTAGCTCAGTCTCCATACTTATCACGTGCAAGATCAGTCAACTGAGTACACAACTTTGTTGGTGAGTTACCTCTGACTTATCAATTTCACCAGGGCAGCCAATCAGCCCTGCATTGCAAAACAGCCTTGAGTGTTCACGTGTTGTATTTATCTACATTGATGTAATGCAAGTTTACTGTGATGCCCGCACCAGCACACATCACCAGCATTCACCCCTATGAATGTCAGAAAAGGTCTTGTTTGTCTTTGTGCAGCTCCGATGGAATGTACGAGTGTCCAGATTACCAAGCTGCAGGGAGCAACTCGTGCTTCTTCAACAAGAGCCACACCTCTATATGGGTCAACTACAACATCACAGTGGTGGCCATCAACTCTCTGGGCAGCACTGTCTCTGACCCGCTGGAGGTGGATGTTATGTATATTGGTAAGCTGCTCTGCTGATGTTAGAAATAATCAACCGATCATTCATGCATTAACTTTTTTTTTTTAATTTGTAGAATATTCATCAGTCACCATATGTCAATTTACTGTAAAGCAGTATCCCTGAGATCAACTTGGGAGAATAGAAAAATACTCACTGACTGGTTTGGACACAGGAACCACCTGAACTTACTGGACTAGAATGAGGATGAACTGGTTTGTGTCTTGTGCATAACTTAGATCATATTTCATATCTTGTAGTATGTGATTACATGCTCTCGACCCCACTGTAGACTCTGGCTTACTTGTTGTTTGTTTTGGCATTGGATAAATGCAAAGAAAACAAATTAGGTTATTGACGTGATACTTTATTGATATGTGGCTGGAATTGTATATTATGTTGTTCTACTCCATTATGACCAAAAAAAAACAAATAAATCATTGAAAAACAGGAAAACAAAATATTACTATGTTTAGATTTTACATTTATAAAACCTGATTTGATTTGCATATGTTTGAGCGAACATCCATTCTTATGTCTATATAGAGCAGGGATGGGCAAAACATCTGAACTCATCACAAGGGGCTGCAGGGACTTGCGGGTTTGTGTACCCACATCCATTCCCACATACTGTATGCAGTCAGAGCTGGCCCTAGTCTTTTGGATATTTCCCCCACCTTGCGAGCAAAACATTTTAACGGCACCCCTCTTGACAGCGGAGGGAACATTTTAGAGTTAATTTCCTGTAATTCTACACATTTTGCCATGGGGCATAGAGAACATTTTGCAGTTTTGAAGGAAGTTCGTGGCAATTCTACATATTTTGCCATGGGGCAGAGAGAAGATTTCGTAATTTGATAACTCATGCAATTCTACTCATATTGCCATGGGGCAGAGAGGAAAATGTGCGGTTTTACAACTCATTTCCTGCAATTCTACATATTTTGCCATAAGGTGAAGAGAAATGTTTGCAGTTTTTATATGATATCTGAGTGATAGTGACAAACAAAATCAATGGGGGGCCCCCCGGTCAGTAATTCGACCATTTACCAATCTAAAACATGTTAGCTGACATGGCTAATTGAGTGACTGTCAGTGACTGACATGCTGATGCACAACCAAATTTTGAACTTGCACCTTGTATATTCTACTATTCCAATTGTCAACAGTAAGTTGAAACCCCGACTGAGGTCTCCACAATCTGCGGGTCTACAAAAGGCGGGGTGGGCCTTCAGTTGCCCATCCCTGATATAGAACGTACTGAATATGGATTAAGCCTGTTGGAGCCCTACAGAAATGAATTGTGTTCTAACTGTGCTTCATGCAGTCCAGCCCAATGCCCCAGAGAATGTGACGGTGTCTGTGGTGGAGACTGAGGAAAGTCCACACCTCCTGGTGAAATGGGAGCCCCCTCACGAGGCCGACACACACTCTGGCTGGATCACTCTAACCTACCAACTACGGGTGAAACGACAGAATAAGAAGGAGAGCGAGTGGGAGGTGTGTGTGTGTGTGTGTGTGGATGGGTTACTCTATAGAGTAGACAGACAAGGCAAAAAGAGATTTGATAAATTCCCTGTTATTTATTTTACTCTCCATTGTAGTTTACTCAGTGAGGGTCAATATGTAGGAATGTGTATAAAGTTAGAGTTTAAGAAATGTAAACGTTGCCTTTTTTATTAACTGTTTAGTATCCATTTAGTTGATGCTTTATATAAACAGTTGGTCAAGTCCAGGCTCTTCTTAGTTTCCTTGTGTTTGTCTTTACAGGAGTATGCCTCAGGGAAGCAGACCCAGCTGATCATCTACAGTCTGCATCCAGGAGAGGTCTACATGGTCCAGCTTCGCTGTAAACTAGACCATAGCCTCTGGAGTGAGTGGAGCACCACTACACACACAGAGGTCCCTGACTGTAAGATTTATGATTATTTTATTTCCCTCAATAAGTTGCAGAGCTCAATGATTCTATGCTATCTTGGTCCTTACTGTACCACTTTGTGGCATCCAAGGTGGTTGATGTACAGATGGGATCAAGGTTATGTGTCCACCAGTAAGAGAATTTCAGATAAGCAGAAAGTGCAGAGTGAACATACTTGGACATACAATACTTACTGTTGATATACAGCAGGGTTGTGTTCAATTCAGAATTTTGGAACTGACTCTTATTCAACTCATGAGTTGAAATTTTAGAGAGGCTATACGGACATGTCTGCAGGGTAGGGGAGTAACGGATCACATTTGAACCCAAACTGTAACCCGTTACGTTACCAGCAAAAATATTGTATTCAGATTGCAGCTACTTTTGAAAAAACGATATAATTACTTCTAGGATTACTTTAAAATTCAGAAAGGATGTTTGCAAAAATAATATGTGATACCTTTCCATTTTCCCAATGACATTCAAATCATCATTGAAAAAAGGCGCAAGTTTAAGTTTGTTCCGTCTGAGCGAGTCAGACCACAAGTCAGAGACCACTATGATGACACACCAAATGTGTTTGATGGATTGCGAGAAAAGCGCAGGAATAGGCTAACGTCCAAGCTATGTCTTCCAATGGTGTAGCAGTCATGTAGCATATAGGAGATACGGATAGCATTTATCAATATCTAGGCTACATAGGGCATTGGTGTGAATCACACTGCTGCTCTCATTTGTCAATTTGATCTTTACGGAGAGTGACTGCTGTGGATGGCTGTTCACAAATGTACGTATATGTGTATTTTAACCCAATAATAGTTTAAACTTCTTCAATTCAACCATCTATCAATCATTGTTTTTGTGACCAGGGGTTTATTCATTACGGATACCGTTTAAGCAAAACAAGAGTTTCTATTGGATAAATTCAGGTAGGTCCCTCCCCGTTTTGTTCCGTTTGCTTTAAGAAAAGTTTTGCAACAGCTGCAGTGAAAGTGCGGATCCCACCCAGCCTATCAAATAAAAGTTTGAGTTCCTCCCTTAACTGCCCCGTAGTATTGTGCTCCATACTGTCATAAACAAGTTTAATTTAAGAACACCACAAGTTGGGGCTTTTATTGCTCAATCTAATTCGTGCTGATTCAAAAATAAAATTTCCATAGGCCTAACAGACATATGCTCAAACTGGTGCACTTTTGATAGACTTAAATAGCTGCAAATTATCGAGATATCAAAGTGGCACCAACAAAAAGGTAAACAATAGGCTTATAGCAAATACAGCATATGGCATACATTTTTCACATGCAAATAGCACTTTTCGGTACTGCTCAAAGCATGCCATTTTTAGAGCAGCATTCCTTTTTCAACTCGAATCAATGAGCCAAATCAGTCCTCGATGACCACAAAATCATTAACAATAGAGTAGGCTAATTTGTCCTTAGTTTTGGGGATATGCTCAGGTAAAACAATTTGGTTTATCTGTATTTCCATATTTCCAAGTCCTATTCTTGAAGATCAAGGGGTATTGAATTAATTGGAATGACTGGAAATCTGACAGACTTTGGTTTTTAATGTGAAGATATAATTTAATCATATTATTATCTGTATTAGAAAGCGATGGGTTAGAAGAAGTCTACATAACTAACCCATAAATAAAAATGCAACATCCATTTATGGCCAGCTATGTAAACTTTAACATGAATTTATCCTACAATAGATGTCGTTCAATTGCTAAAATACATGTTTTGTCTTCTAAGGCCTCTGAAGCAGGTAGGTTGATGTTATTGGGACGAGTCTTATCCTGGAGGCAGAACTGAGTGATTTCTGCTAGATGGACCAGCTGCACAGTCAAAATGGTCTATATTGTAAAAAAAAACAGAAATTTGCGTTGTGTTCTCAATTTAAAGTTAGGGTTAGGCATTAAGGTTAGCAGTGTGGTTAGGTTTCAAATCAGATTTTATGACTGTGGCTGTGCCAGATAATAACCTGTGCCTCGTACAGGCTTCCCAGCTGAAACATTTTGGAACAGTTCTTACATATATTATGACAACATTTTGTGAATTTAAAAAAAAATGTTTTTTAGTTTTGGCCACAAAACATTTTTTTCTGGAGGCAAGCCGAAGTTCGAAGCCAAAGTCTACGCCCCTTCGTCGGTGATTGGTCAACAGTAGGGATTCTTCCATAAAGTCTTTGTCGTTCAACGCTATACGACTCGTTTTCATGCAAATTATTTCATTGAGATAATAAAATGTTTGGTGCAGTAAGATGTAAAATTATGACTGTTTTCCTTGGCAAAAACATCAGAATTAATAACAGATTTCTTTAGTTATCTTAGATTAATTCTGACAACTTTGAGAAGGTGTATACTGGCTACGGCGTTTCAAAATGGACAAACAGTACTTTTGCTGGTCTTTTAAGGGATTATGCAAGTACACTCGTTCAGTGCTGTAACGCTGAAAGTTGGGAACAAGTTCAGGGAGTGAATACATTTAATTAATAAATGAACAAAACAAGAAACACAAACAGCGGCTCCGACATGAAACAGGAACAATGACGACTGGGGAAGAAACCAAAGGGAGTGACATATAAAGGGCAGGTAATCAAGGAGGTGATGGAGTCCAGGTGAGTGTCATTATGCGTGAAATGCTGGTGACAGGTGTGCGCCATAACAAGCAGCCTGGTGACCTAGGGGCCGGAGAGGGCGCACACGTGACAAGTGCTGCATAAAGGGAAAGTAATGTAAAAGTAATCAGATTACGTTACTGAGTTTGTGTAATCCAAAAGTTACGTTACGGCTTGTATATTCTTTAGGTTAGGTTTTACTTTGTGTTCGCTCCCATGTGCTGGTAAGGGCACAGATGGCAGACAGGTAGGATTCCAGTTGAGGTTGTTTAATAATGCTGAAGATGCACAGGCACGAAACAGCACCGCAGTGTATGTAGTATGGATGGGCTATGGCACTTAGTGGTCTGACAACTTGCTTCCACCAAAGTGTATGTGTTTGTTTGGCCTGCAAGTAAAGCAAGAAATAAGATACAATAGTGAATGACAGAATGCAATCTCCAATTTACATCTCTTATAAGCATGGCTATAACATAACTAGGATGACTTATTACTATACAGGACCATACAGCACGACTGTGACTGCACTCATTTGAGATCAAAGGGGTGCCCCCGCACATGTACAGTTGAAGTCGGAAGTTTGCATACACTTAGGTTGGAGTCATTAAAACTCGTTTTCAACCACTCCACAAATTTCTTGTTAACCAACTATAGTTTTGGCAAGTCGGTTAGGACATCTACTTGTGCATGACACAAGTAATTTTTCCAACAATTGTTTACAGATAGATTATTTCACTTATAATTCACTGTATCACAATTCCAGTGGGTCAGAAGTTTACATTCACTAAGTTGACTGTGCCTTTAAACAGCTTGGAAAATTCCAGAAAATGATGTCATGGCTTTAGAAGCTTCTGATAGGCTAATTGACATCATTTGAGTCAATTGGAGGTGTACCTGTGGATGTATTTCAAGGCCTCCCTTCAAACTCAGTGCCTCTTTGCTTGATATCATGGGAAAATCAAAAGGAAACAGCCAAGACCTCAGAAAAAGTATTGTAGACCTCCACAAGTCTGGTTCAGCCTTGGGAGCAATTTCCAAACACCTGAAGGTACCACGTTTGTCTGTACAAACAATAGTATGCAAGTAGAAACGCCATGGGAGCACGCAGCCGTCATACCACTCAGGAAGGAGACGTGTTCTGTCTCCTAGAGATGAACGTATTTTGGTGTGAAAAGTGCAAATCAATCCCAGAACAACAGCAAAGGACCTTGGGAAGATGTTGGAGGAAACGGGTACAAAAGTATCTATATCCACAGTAAAACAAGTTCTATATCGACATAACCTGAAAGGCCGCTCAGCAAGGAAGAAGACACTGCCCAAAACCGCCATAAAAAAGTCAGACTACGGTTTGTAACTGCACATGAGGACAAAGATCGTACTTTTTGGAGAAATGTCCTCTGGTCTGATGAAACAAAAATACAACTGTTTGGCCATAATGACCATCATTATGTTTGGAAGAAAAAGGGGAAGGCTTGCATGCTGAAGAACACCATCCCAACCGTGAAGCACGGGGGTGGCAGCATCATGTTGTGGGGGTGCTTTGCTGCAGGAGGGGACTGGTGCACTTCACAAAATAGATGGCATCATGAGGCAGAAAAATCATGTGAATATATTGAAGCAACATCTCAAGACATTAGTCAGGAAGTTAAAGCATGGTCGCAAATGGGTCTTCCAAATGGACAATGAACTCAAGCATACTTCCAAAGTTGTGGCAAAATCGCGTAAGGACAACAAAGTCAAGATATTGGAGTGGACATCACAAAGCCCTGACCTCAATCCCATAGAAGATTTGTAGGCAGAACTGAAAAAGTGTGTGCGAGTAAGGGGGCCTACAAACCTGACTCAGTTACACCAGCTTTGTCTGGAGGAATGGGCCAAAATTCACCCAACTTATTGTGGGAAGCATGTGGAAGGCTACCTGAAAAGTTTGACCCAAGTTAAACAATTTAAAGACCATGCTACCAACTACTAATTGAGTGTATGTAAACTTCTGACCCACTGGGAATGTGATGAAAGAAATAATAGCTGAAATAAATCATTCTCTGTACTATTATTCTGACATTTCACATTCTTAAAATAAAGTGGTGATCCTGACTGACCTAAGACAGGTATTTTTTACTAGGATTAAATGTCGGGAATTGTGAAACTGAGTTTAAATGTATTTGGCTAAGGTGTATGTAAACTTCCAACGTCAACTGTACTACAAAGCATAGCACCATCATTTTCAGTACAGAAACACAACATGGTAGCTGCACAAAACATGGTACAAACATTATTGGGCACAGACAACGGCACAAAGGCAAGAAGGTAGACACTACAATACATTACACAAAGCAGCCACAACTGTCAGTAAGTGTCCATGATTTGAGTCTTTGAATGAAGAGATGGAGATAAATCTGTCCAGTTTGAGTGTTTTTTTTTTTGTTGTTGTTTTTTTTAAGCTCGTTTCAGTCGCTAGCTGCAGTGAACTGAAATGAGGAGCGACCCAGGGATGTGTGTGCTTTGGGGAACTTTAACAGAGCGGGTGTTGTATGTGGAGGATGAGGGCTGCAGTAGGTATTTCAGATAGGGGGAGTGAGGCCTAAGAGGGTTTTATAAATAAGCATCAACCAGTGAGTCTTGCGACGGGTATACAGAGATTACCAGTTTATAGAGTGCAGAGATGTGTCCTATAAGGAGTATTGGTGGCAAATCTGATGGCCGAATGGTAAAGAACATCTTGCCGCTCGAGAGCACCCTCACCTGCCTATCTATAAATTACATCTTCATAATCTAGCATGGGTAGGATGGTCATCTGAATCAGGATTAGTTTGGCAGCTGGGGTGAAAGAGGAGCGATTACGATAGAGGAAACCAAGACTAGATTTAACCTTAGCCTGCCACTTTTATTTTTGTTGTACTTTTTACCCCTTTTTCTCCCCAATTTCGTGATATCCAATTGGTAGTTAGTCTTTTCCCATTGCTGCAACTCTCGTACAGACTGGAGAGGTGAAGGTCAGGAGCCATGCGTCCTCCAAAACACGACCCTGCAAAGCCGCACTGCTTCTTGACACACTGCTCGCTTAACCCGGAAGCCAGCCTCACCAATGTGTCGGAAGGAAACACAACTGGCGACCGAAGTCAGCGTGCATGCACCCGGGCCGCCACGAGCACGATGGGACAAGGATATCCCGGCCGGCCAAACCCTCCCCTAAACCGGACGACACTGGGACAATTGTGCGCCGCCTCATGGGTCTCTTATGGTCGTGGCCGGATGCGACACTGCCTGGGATCGAACCCAGGTCTGTAGTGATGCCTCTAGCACTGCGGTGCAGTGCCTTAGACTGCTGCACTACACGGGAGGCACATAGCCTGCAGCTTTGCTATGTGCTGAGAGAAGGACAGTGTACCGTCTAGCCATACTCCCAAGTACTTTATGAGATGACTACCTCAAGCTCTAAACCCTCAGAGGCAGTAATCACACTGGTGGGGAGAGGGGCATTCTTCTTACCAAACCACATGACCTTATGTTTTGGAGGTGTTCAGAACAAGGTTAATGGCAGAGAAAGCTTGTTGGACACTAAGAAAGCTTTGTTGTAGAGTGTTTAACGCAAAATTCAGGGAGGGCCAGCTGAGTATAAGACTGTATCATCTGCATATAAATGGCTGAGAGTGCTTCCTACTGCCTAAGCTATGTATTTGATGCAAATTGAGAAGTGCGTAGGGGCCTAGGATCGAGCCTTGGGGTACTCCCTTGGAGACTTTGATAGAGGTAGTTAGCAAACCAGGCCAAAGACCCCTCAGAGACACCAATACTCCTTAGCCGGCCCAAAAGAATGAAATTATTTACTGTATCTTTGGCCAAGTCAATAAAAATATCAGCACAACATTGCTTAGAATCAAGGGTAATGGTGACATCATTTAGGACCTTTTTAAGGTTGCAGTGACACATCCATAACCTGAGCAGAAACCAGATTGCATACCAGAGAGAATACTATAGACATAAAAAAGCCAGTCAGTTGATTATTGACAAGTTTTTCCAACACTTTTGATAAACAGGACAAAATAGAAATTGGCCTATAACAGTTAGGATCAGCATGATCTCTCCCTTTTAAATAGAGGACGCACCATGGCTGCCTTCCAAGCAATGGGAACTTCCCCAGAGAGGAGAGACAGGTTAAAAAGGTCAGATACAGGTGTGAAAATGATAGGGGCTGCAACCTTAAAGAAGAAACAATCCAAACCATCTGACCCAGATAGTTTTTTGGGGGTCAAGTTTAAGGAGGTCCTTTAGCACCTCAGACTCAGTGACTGTATGCAGGGAGAAACGTTGTAGTGGGGAAGGGGAGGGAGGAGCATCAGAGCTAGTCGCATTAGAAGGGGTGGGAGATGAGGAAATGTTGGACGGGCAGTGAGGCATGGCTGAGTCAAATAGGAATCCTGACTTAATGAAGTGGTGATTAAAGACCTCAGCCATGTGTTCCTTGTCAGTAACAACCACATCATCAACATTAAGGGACATGGGCAGCTGTGAGGAGGAAGGTTTATTCTCCAGGTCTTTAACCGTTTTCCAGAATTTCTTGGGGTTAGACCCACAGAGAGAACTGCTCCTTAAAGTAACTAACTTTGGCCTTCCGGGATAGCCTGAGTGCACTTATTTCTCATTTGCCTGAACGAGAGCCAGTCAGCCTGAGTATGCGTGGGCCTCCCGAGTGGTGCAGTGGTCTAAGGCACTGCATCGCAGTGCTAGCTGTACCACTAGAGATTCTGCGACTGGGAGACCCATGGGGTGGAGCACAAATGGCCCAGCGTCATCCAGGTTAGGGGAGGGTTTGGCCGGCAGGGATGTCCTTTTCCCATCGTGCACTAGCGACTCCTGTGGCGGACAGGGAGCAGTGCATTCTGACACGGTCGCCAGGTGTACGGTGTTTCCTTCGACACACTGGTGTGGCTGGCTTCCGGGTTAAGTGGGCATTGTGTCAAGAAGAAGTGCGGCTTGGTTGGGTTGTGTTTTGATAAATCCCCAAAGTAAAAATGGTGAAGAAACTATTGGAACTACTTCTGTGTTTTACCACTAGGTTTTAAGTCAGTCGTCCTGAAAGATATTATGTATGTACTTGCTTAGCAATAAGGACGCACACTGTCCTTGGCTAACACAATGAAAACTAACTGGATGGCTGGAACTTTCTCTCACTTGACTTCTCTCGAGCTGATCTTCTTCTCTGAGCTGGAGATCGCCCAGCATGCTCTGCTCCACTTCACCGGTGAGCTACAGCTCTTATATGATGAACTAACATTACTGATATGATTAAATACAAATAGTTAACAGCCTTTCGTGCAGTAACTGTTACAGATTACATTTTGAAAGTAACGTAAATGTAATCCGTTACAGCTGGCCTGCACGCCTGGTGCCCAAATGTTATGTTGCGCAGCTGAGAGTCAAGTGGAGACGAATGGATTTGGTTCAGTCAGTTGTCATGAAGTGGCCCTCTTTGGGTGTAGCGAGTACCATCCCCCTCTCTCTCACCACCTCTCTCTTCCCCTTACACCCAGGTTCTGTTATCTCAGGTCGCAAATTCCTAGAGGAGACTCTCTCCTCATGGCCAGGCAGTATAGAGAGAGAGTTTCACAGTAGAACAAAGGAACTTCTTCTACATCACAGAACTTGAGAACTGAACAATATCCATGTTTTGGAGAATGTGTAAACGGTCGGTGGAGAAGCCAGCTACGACCGGGTCCGTTTTGTTTCATGTTGTGACCTCATTGAAAGACAATACAGCCACATTACCATAACTCTGTTTATACAGGAGCCTCTGTTATGAGGTTTGCATCTAATTATTGTATAAAATGAATGAGTAAAGATGAAATTATGTAATGTGATTTTGAACCATTAATGTGAGACAATTGTATTCCCTTCAAAATGTAACTAAGTCATTGGCCCGGCCCCGTGAGCACAGACATGATCTGGCTCATGGGACAGCCCTTTTCTACTGTTCCGAATAAAAAACCCACCTGGCGAAATCCTCTTTAGACCATGTGTACCTCGATCACAGAGGGGGCGAAGGTTTGAGTAGAGACAACAAAAGCTTATACTGAGGTTAAGGGTGTAATGGTTGAATTCCTAACCAAACCACGTGGCTACACGGGTGGAAATGGTTCAACTTTGAGACTATCGATACCGACAGAATAAGAGCAAATCTTTGATACTAATTACTAGTCTGCAGCTAGGAATTATGTCGACCTGGAATGCGAAGACCGACAACCGCCGAAACATCTATTCTATAAGAACTTTTCTGAATGGGACTCTGAAGTATCCATCCAACCACGAGAGACTTCATGGGAGCAGAGAGAGACGGGCGGATGAACTTTCCAACAGAAAGACGGACGATTCCAACAGAGATCACGACGACACACTGAGTGTAAATATGTATTGATTGCAATTATTCCCGAATGAGTGAGCGTTCATGTGCAAAGGATTAGCATTTCAATTAATATAATTATCAACTGTGTAGTGACTCTTGTAATTCCCGCCCTTCTCAGTCCACACCCACTTCCCTTTGTCCACCAAGCCGCCATATCGGCTTAGCCCCAATGATAGGGAACCTCCCCTATAATTTCCTTGAAACCATATCTACTGTTTGTTTGTTTATGCATTTCTGTGATTATTTAGTTTAGTTAGTAAATAAATGATTAAGACATTTGGTGTATGGATGATTCATAGTAAAGGCTGGGTTCGTGCAGATAACCAAACATTTTCGACGTTTGGAATGAGATTAACGTGAGGTAAAGAATAATTCATTAATTAGAAGACTAATTGATCAGATATTAAAATATCTGAAGAGTTATATTAGGAAAGTGTAACTTTGTAATCTTAAGATTTTCCTTGGTGCCCCGACTTCCTAGTTAATTACATTTACATGATCAGTTTAATCACGTAATAATAATTACAGAGAATTGATTTGATAAAATAACAGTCTTCAATTTAATGACGCCAAAGACACAACACAGTCGTCCTGATGAGCCCCTCCCAGCAAGATATACTGAACAGAAATCAAAATGCAGCATGCAACAATTTCAAGGTTTTACTGAGTTACAGTTCATATAAGGAAGTCAGTAAATTTAAATAAATATATGAGGCTCTATGAATTTCTTATGACTTGGCAGGGTTGCGGACATGGGTGGGCCTGGGATGGCATAGGTCCACCCACTGGGGAGCCAGGCCCAGCCAATCAGAATTTGTTTTTCCCCACTTAAGTGCTTTATTCCACACATAAATACTCTTCAGTTTCATCAGCTGTCCCGGTGGCTGGTCTCAGACGATCCCGCATGTGAAGAAGCCAGATGCGGAGGTCCTGGGCTGGCGTGTTTACAAGTGGGCTGCGGTTTTTATTCCGGTTGGACGTACTTCCAAATTCTCTAAAACGACATTGGCCGTGGCTTATGGAAGCAACAGCTCTGGTGGACATTCCTGCAGTCAGCATGCCAATTGCATGCTCCCTCAAAACTTGAGACATCTGTGGCATTGTGTTGTGACAAAACTGCACATTTTTAGAGTGGCCTTTTATTGTCCCCAGCACAAGGTGCACCTGTGTAATCATCATGCTGTATAATCAACTTCTTGGTATGGTACAAGAGAAATAAGCTTTTTGTGTGTATGGTGCATTTCTGGGATCCTTTATTTCTGCTTATGAAACATGGGACCAACACTTTACATGTTGCATTCATATTTTTGTTCAGTATAGTTTATTCGTTTATTCTGGCTAGCTGCCAACAACAGCAGCAGAATTGCGCTAGTTAAAACCTGTAAAAGAAAGTGGTTAATTTCGATGGGTGAGGGAGAAATAAATTGTAGTATTGGTCACCATCTGGATGTCCCCTTGACATGCCAATTAGTTAACACTAGGACAAGCCGTTGTGAATGACCACTGCAAGGGTGTTGTATCTATGTGCTTGCTAGCCTGTTTGCTTCGGGTGACAGAGGCTAGAACTTGCCGACGTGAGTTGCTTCCCATGTTAATTCTATGGTTTTTACTAGATTACTTGTAGTTTTTCATGTTGTTTGTCTGTAATTTTTGTAATGACTTGGCGCTGCCTATCTTGGCCAGGACGCTCTTGAAAAAGAGATTTTAAATCTCAATGAGCCCTTCCTGGTTTAATAAAAAAATTAAAAAATTGGGAAGCTGTATCACATGTCGGCGGTGTTAGTTAAAGTGGCCAATTTTTTCCATTTGATTTCATTTCGAGAAGGATAACAGCCTTCACAAGAAATAACTTGTAGTATTGGTATTGGGTACTAGTAACAGTCTGGATGTCACCATTATATAGTTTACTGCTCAATGGGGAGAGTATGCACTGCAAGCCGGTAACACAACAGTGTCTTTCGCTCCCGCAGTAGAGGGAAGTAGCGGGATATATGTATTGTAGCGATATTCACCGTAAATGTAGAACTATGACATTAACCTCTACATTTTTGTAAAATAAAAAAGAACAATTACTCCTGATAAAGATGGAATGATTCTGAACAAGCTCGCAAGTCCCAACTTCGGCAGACAAGTTTTTAATTATCCCTGAAGTTTCGAGCCAAATCTTTAAACTAGCTAGCTGGGAAGGGCTTATCAGGACGACTGAACTAAATCCGTTCGTCGACTCTTGTTTCTTGACATTCGTCATCAGTTAGAGCACCAGGTGTGTACGTAAAGCCTCTCCCGTTCAATTCTAATCTAATTGGCCACACCCCACATGATGTCAAATTTTTATTTTAGTTTGAGTGACAGGATGTAAAATGTAATTCAGTGCAATTCAAAGAAACTCCACAAAGTCATAAAACATGAGAGTTTCATTGAATCTGACAGGTCACACTTCCAGATACCAAAGAATTTATAATTTTTCTCTGGAAACAATGTTCATATACTCTTTTAACCTTAGTGCTTAGAGTAGCCAATTATATTTCCACCAACTGTTTTTTTTGTTTGGCTTCTTTTTGAAGGCTTTATGGTCAACTTGAGGGTTAAAATAATGCATTCTGGGAAGATTTAGGTGAATAATTAAATATAATATTTGTATACAGGTTTTGTTATTCTTAGTCATTAAATGTAATAGTTTGTCCTGAAAATCAAATGTTTCAACAATATTTTATATGCATATACAGTACCAGTCAAACGATTGGATACACCTACTCATTCAAGGGTTTTTCTTTATTTTTACTATTTTCTACATTGTAGAATAATAGTGAAGACATCAAAACTATGAAATGACACATATAGAGTCATGTAGTAAGCAAAAATGTGTTAAACAAATCAAAATATATTTTAGATTCTTCAAAGTAGCCACCCTTTGCCTTGATGACAGCTTTGCACACTCTTGGCATTCCCTCAACCAGCTTCACCTGGAATCCTTTTCCAACAGTCTTGAAGGAGTTCCCACATATGCTGAGCACTTGTTGGCTGCTTTTCCTTCACTGTGCGGTCCAACTCATCCCAAACAATCTCAATTGGGTTGAGGTCGAGTGATTGTGGAGGCCAGGTCATCTGATGCAGCAATCCATCACTCTCCTTCTTGGTCAAATAGCCCTTACACAGCCTGGAGGTATGTTGGGTCATTGTCTTGTTGGAAAACAAATGATAGTCCCATTAAGCACAAATCAGATGGGATGGCGTATCGCTGCCGAACGCTGTGGTAGCCATGCTGGTTAAGTGTGCCTTAAATTCTAAATAAATCACCGACAGTGTCACCAGAAAATCACCATCACACCTCCTCCTCCATGCTTCACGGTGGAAACCATACATGCAGAGATCATCCGTTCACCTATTGGAACCAAAAATCTCACATTTGGACTCATCAGAACAAAGGACAGATTTTCAGCAGTCTAATGTCCATTGTTCATGTTTCTTGGCCCAAGCAAGTCTCTTCTTCTTATTGGTGTCCTTTAGTCGTGCTTTTCTTTGCAGCAATTCGACCACGAAGGCCTGATTCACACAGTCTCCTCTGAACAGTTGATGTTGAGATGTGTCTGTTACTTGAACTCTGTGAAGCATTTATTATGGCTGCAATTTATGAGGCTGGTAACTCTAATGAACTTATCCTCTGTAGCAGAGGTAACTCTAGGTCTTCCTTTCCTGTGGTGGTCCTCATGAGAGCCAGTTTCATCAGCGCATTAAGAAGGAAAGAAATTCCACAAATTAACATTTATCAAGGCACACATGTTAATTGAAATACATCCCAGGTACATTCCAACAATGTTACCTCATGAAGCTGGTTGAGAGAATGCCAAGAGGTCAGCTACTTGATTTCAGTATCTAAACAAAGTAAACAGGCTATGTTTGTTTAACACTTTGTTGGTTACTATATGATTCCATATGTATTATTTCATAGTTTTGATGTCTTCACTATTATTCTACAATGTAGAAAATAGTCAAAATAAAGAAAATCCCTTGAATGAGTAGGTGTGTCCAAACTTTTGACTGATATTGTAAATAACGTTTGATGTTTTATGTTCAAGATGTATATTTGTGTAGATTGCACCTTATATAGAATAGGCATTTGAATTTCACTGAACTAAATTCTATTTCCTTTAATTAAAATTTGAATTGCAATTCTGTATCATGTTTACTACTTCAATTCAAACTCAATAATTGAATTGGAATTCATGAGGCATTCTCAATGACATCTGAATTGAACACAACCCTGATATACAGTATGCATTTGAAATTCAGTCTGAAGCGGTTCTCTCCCATGTGTGTGTTTTGTAGACATTCTGAAGGAGCGATCGATCTGGATTGTGGTCACCGTCTTTTCTGCTTTTATAATCCTGCTTGTTACCTTCACCCTGGCCATGAAGAGAAAATAGTATATATTTTCCTTAAACAGAATATTTTAAAAGTATTATTTTCAAATGATCCATAATATATTCAAATCGTGAGTACAATAAAAATGATATTTTTTTACTTTTTTTGTCCCAGTGTGAAGCATTGTCTTCTGCCTCCTGTTCCTGGTCCAAAGATATCAGGACTAGATACACAACTCCTCAAGGTAAAGTGCAATATACTTGTCCATCTTATACTAAATTCTTCTTTTGCTCTTCTCCCAACCACCAGACAGCACAGAAACACACACACACACAAATTATTCAGAGCATGAATTTAGACATGCAGGTCTACATGTTAATATTTCCCTCTTCCAGTATTGTTCATCTTATGTAACTCTCTTCCAGAGTGGGCGGTCCGAGAACATTTTAAGCTCTCTGATCAACCAGGGCTTTCCTCCCACCATAGCCACTAAGGACCAGCAGGTGGACTATCTGCTGGTGTTTGATAGTGAACAGGTGACACCAGATCATCAGAATGGACAAACAAGGACAAAGAACTCCATAGATCATGGTTGCTATGACCACAGCCTTTTGATGGAGGCTAATAATAAGGAAGTTAAAGTTGGAGGCAGAGAGATAGTGGAACAGGGTTTTTCTGAGGGGCTTAAATCTACTTTTAGGAAGACCAAGAGCCTGTCCACTGACGTTACATCTCTCCCATGTCCTCAGAAGAAGCCATTCAACAATGTTACTGAAACGCCAAAGCAAGCGCCTATTTCCAGAAAGTATCGATCCTTAAGCCATCATAAAGATCTCTGGGACAGCTTAGCCAGACAACATCTAGAATACAGAGAAACAGTGGTCAAGAGCCAATCAAACTGTGATGACAAACATTTGTCATCACAGAATATTGTCACTCCCTCGAAGGCCATTGGTTGTGTGGAGGTTCAGAGGTGGACAAAGAGCATAGGCCTACAGGTGCTGGTACCCGAGATGGATAAGAGGCAGGAGGACTATAGCAAAGTAAGTGTGGTGGGGAATGATAATGTAGTGCTGCTCAAGAGAGAAGCGGTCCCCCTCAACTGCACTTCCTGTAAGGTGAGAGGCAATCAATCAGAGGAATGTCTCCAACGGAAGCCATGTAAACCTAATATGACAGTGCCTGCAAAAGAGGGAGTGCATGTAGGATCTAATGGTTATGTTGAGCCTGTCACTATATCACATTTTATAAAATGTAATTTTGTCTGAAATGACATTGCAATGTAGCAAAAAAAATTAAATACTCAGGATTGTGACATTTTCACTGACAAGAGAATTGACTATCATGTTCCTCAGGATATTATTTTTGTATGTACTGTATACAGTGACTGGATAAATATGGTATTTTCTGATTAATGTATTTCACCACAGGTTACACAAGAAAGCGTAACAAGCAAACTCACTTAACTCTTGAATATGGATAGTTTTGGTTAAGACATTTGATGAACGTTGAATAAGATTTTATATTGTAATTACTTAAAACAAGAATAACTGATTTGTTGTACAGCTTTGATCATTTTCATTTGGGGGCAGTTTTACTGCATTGACACTAGTCACATTCAAAATGATGCATCAGAAGGAATAACATGTAAAAACAATGTACATCACTTCAGATCATTATTGATCACTGAACCATAATTAATTTAATCTGTTATAAAAGACTACATTTAACAATAAAAAAAATGCTATTAAAGTATTGCACATGAATGTCTTTATTACAAGAATGTGACAAAATTATATCAGCTTCATTAGGTATTGACAATTATTTAAAAACAAAATAAAACATTGTCTCAAGAATAAAATTATAATTTTGTTTGGCTAATGTCAAAGACCAAAATTCATATCAGTGTATATGACAGCAGACATTTGTTGACTGGTGTAGCCTCAAATAAACAATCACTGAATCTCAACCTTATACAGTAAGTACACACATGATTGACAAAGGAAATAATATGCCTAATGCAAACAAAACATCTTAGTTTTGGTGGCATTTCCATTGGTAAAAAAAAAAGAAAAAAAAGAGACCTCTGGAGGTCATGTCGCTCATCTAACATTCACAGATAAAGTATACTTTGATTCTATTTTATATAGGCACATTAGGTAAATAAACCTAGCTCAAATTGTTCTGCATACTCGGTCATCATGGAGCAGTGTAGATACATGCTGATGGGTCACTTCTAGTGATTGGTTTGGTCCCAGGAAATAGATCAATTTTGATCTCTGTCAGCATCTGAAATGGCACAATATTCCCTAACCTAGCACTCATAGGGCTCTGGCAAAGAAAATAGAGCACTATATAAGGAATAGGGTGCCATTTGGGATGCAACATCAGGGGGTTAATCGTGCTATAGTGTGCCATCAAGTATTTCCTTCAGGACTGATAGTCAGCGCTGGCATCAAGTGGGTTTTTAGGCACAGTCTCCATCATCAACTCTTCTCATCCATCTGTTCTTTACAGTCACTGGCCCTGGGGACAGAGCAAAACTGCTCCTCAAAGTTTAAAAACTTGTGATTGCATTCTTTCTCCAGCATTTTCTTCCACAGTTTTACTGAAGAAAAAAAAAAAAGGGATTTAGAGAAGAAAAAAATAAATAAAAAATCATTGAGCAGTCCTTCATTCAGTTAGTACCTCACCTTACATAAACTAAGCAGAGAAACAGGCTTGGTAAATACCTGTTTTTCTTATCAGCTAAGACACAATTTACACTAACTGTTCTAAGCCCAGATCAGGCTACCCATGCATCACCAAGGAATGTAGCTAAATGGAAATTAACCTAGGGAAATGTTTAAAGGAGATTCCAGTCATGGCAGATTCCACACAAGTATTTAGCGTAATGTAAATTGCTTTTGACAGTCAGTGAATGGAATTTGTTCACTTACTGTACTCTGGCTCCTCTGTTTCTGAGCAGGCTGGTGGAGATGGCAGTGTCCCAGTGCTCAGCTGATCCGCTTGGTTCTCTTGTTCTCCTTGTGATGTCAACTCCAAGTTTTCTATCATCACCTCATAAGCTCTCCTTGCCTCTGACGACAGCTCAATCATTTTGTGGTAATGGTCCTGTAGAATCAAAGACAATCTGTAACCACATCCATGCACGCACCACTTCACAGTTTCAAGAGAACAATTATCTTCTTAGTCTCTGGTTTGTATCATGCATTGTGACTCAAGTCTCCAACATTGTATCATTAAGACTAAACAAAAATGTCCAGCAGCACTTACTAAGCCTCCAGTTTTATTGAATGACCGTACCTGTGCTCCATCGTAGTTGAAGATGCCCACCAGGCTGACAGGCACAGCTTTGTTGACACACCGGCCCAGGGCCTTCCTGGAGAGGGCAAACACAAAGGGAACGCCCTGCTCCCGACAGGTGTCAATGATGGTGTGGAGAGCTTCATCCAGACCGCCTGTGGAAGAGGGAATACATGATCCTTAGCATTGTGCACTGTAAACACTGAAAAATGGGCAAAACATGAGAAAAGATGATTTCACCTACTTTGGATAAGTATTCAATTTTTTTTCTACATACATTAGGACTGGGTATTGTCATTTTGCTCTTGCATGTACAATATAAACAATGAAAAACAACAATTCTAAGAGCCAATGGTGAGATAATACCCCTGGAATCTCAGTCAACACAGGAAACCCAGGTTGTAGAAGTTAAGTCTAATGAGTATACTGTACCTTTAGACTGGATGCGTTCACAGTTGGGGGAGATGACAACACACTTGACCTTCCTGAGTTTGAGGTGTTTGAGGACCTCCCGGAGGCCCATGACCAGACGCCTCTTCATGCGGGCCTTCATAGGGTCTTTCTGGTACAGCCGGTCCTGGAAGCGCACCAGCTCTTTCAGCAGGTTGGTCACACACTCATCCACATCTTTACTCAGCACCTGGCTGCAGTAACTGGGAGACAATATTTAAATAGTGTGTTTGTCATCCAGTATGGTTAAGAGTATATGTTTAGAATCTTATTTTGTCAGTGTAAGAAATGGAAACCATGATGGCTTACTCTCTGAATTTCCTGCTGTGGATTTTGGGTCGAAAGGGAGGGCAGGGCTGTGGCTGAGACTGGTTGGTTGGCTCTTCAGTCTCCTCCGTCTCCTCCTCAGTCTCCCCCTCCTCCTCAGTCTCCCCCTCCTTCTCAGTCTCCCCCTCCTTCTCAGTCTCCCCATGTACTTCTGACTGCTCCTCCTCAAGCACAGAGGGGCTAGTAGGGCTGCTGCTTACATCTGAAGTACCACACACACACACACACACATTACCTCTTACGCTTAGTCAGAAATACTTAGACCAAGTACATTTCCTACTCTAAAAATTATGAAGTGAAGTTGTCTGACCTGTAGAGTCACGCTGGTCCTGGTCTATGCTGATGGCCTCACACAGCTCCTCTGTTATGTCGCCGGCCATCTTGGATTCTTCACTTGAAGGGGGCAGTGCCCGCTCCTCCAACAAACGGTTCTGTTTCCTGTCTTCCCTCTCCTTGAGAATCACCTGCAGATTGAACAGACAAAACAATACAGGTAAAGGGCGGCAGTAGAGTACCAAACTGTAAAAACATATTTAAAGACAGATTGGTCTAAAATGCATGCTAAAGTAAGGCTTATCAAGCATGATCTCGTCCAATAGCAGTGCACCATTCAGCAAAGCATTCAATAGGGTAAAAACATTTAATCATCACAGAAAATGTTTGTGGGAGTAAAAAAAGGTCAGTAAATCCAAGCTAGGGAATGATAACACAGCCCATACATATTTCCAGATAGCTGGGGTCTGAGAGACTCACCCTTTTCAGTGGTGTGGGTTTCTTAGCTTTGGGAACCTCTCTCTGCTTGCCCTTCTTTACCAGAGGGCTGGTCGAGTCCAAGGGGTTGTGGGCTATCTTATCCTGTGTCCATGGTTTCTTCTGGATTAGTGCGTTCTTATGGCCGACAGGTAGCGACCCACCAACTACATAGTAACAAGTGTCGAAGATGTTAGAATAGCATGATGCAAAATGTGAGTAGCAATGTGTACGCATTGTATCATCAGTGCTATTTTTCAAGAACTTTTCATTTAAAAGTTCCATGATTAAATAAAAAAAAACAAATGACAGAAGTTTTTTTCTGCTGTAATATAACCTGAGAGGATGACCCCTTTGGTGTCCTGCTTGTCTTTCTGAGTTTGCTGTTTCTTCTCCAGAACCGCCAGCATGTTCCCAATATCCAGCTGCACAGGGACTTTGCTCTTCTTCCCACTGGTCTTCTCAGCTTTCTGATGAGAAGGTTTCATCATTTACAAGAACAACCATTTGGACAAAGTTATAAAACAACAGAGGTTGACTTTAAGGCTATATTATTCCTTTTTAGCCCATTTGCTCTTCTAACATCATGAACAGCGTCTGTACAGAATATGCCAGCCTGAATCAGATTTCAATATTTTCCTATAAATAATGAGTAAAGTTCAGTGCTGACCTGTCCCTTCTTTGTCTCTGAAGGGAGAGCTTTTCCTGCCGTGGCTTTGTCCTTGTTTTGGTCACCTGGCTGGAGTCCTGTTCCTTCTCTGTGACCCTCCTGTACCAGAAATAAAAATACATGATTATGTATGGATTATTAATTCAATGAAGTTGTAATTTCATTTATAATGCTTATGGTTTGTATTTTCAAGAGTAATGTTAATTCCATACCTCCTTGTTGACTAGTTTTGCCATGTTGCTGAACACTACCGAGTTGTGGCCTTGCACTCTGGCTAAACCAGCGAAGGCCAGAGACAAGTCTGGAAACTCTTCTTCATCCTAGGAGGAAAATAAAACAGTCAAGAAATAAATTATATTTATTTGATACTAAATATCAGCGTGGGGTTTTAGGCTCAGTTTCTGTATAAACACTAACAACTGCTGTTGTAAAAGGGTCTCTATTAATAAATACATTTGATTTATTAAAAATAGGGCAGCGCAAAATTGGCCCAGCGTCGTCCGGGTTAAGGGAGGGTTTGGCCGGGGTAGGCCGTCATTGTAAATAAGAATTTGTTCAACTGACTTCCCTAGGTAGGTTAAATAAATCAAATTAAAAAAATAATATGAAAAAGGGAGGTCTCCTGAAGCGTTTTAAAATATCCCTCTTTACAATGGAAAGCACTTTGAGCATATTATTAAAACATAACTATACAACTCAGTGGCCAGTTTAATAGGTACACCACCCCGTTCACAAAAATAGTTCGCACCAACTGAGTCACGTGGCCAGCTATATAAAGCAAGCAGACAGAGGCATTCAGTTACTTTACGACTGAACATTAGAATGAGCAAAACAAGTGACCTAAGCGACTTTGAGCGTGGTATGATCATCGGTGCCAGGCGCACCGGTTCCAGTATCTCAGAATGACAATTTCTAGGGTTTAGCGAGAATGGTGTGACAAACAAAAAAAT
The DNA here is from genome assembly GCF_901001165.1 of Salmo trutta. Lineage (NCBI taxonomy): Eukaryota > Metazoa > Chordata > Actinopteri > Salmoniformes > Salmonidae > Salmo > Salmo trutta. The sequence goes on along the minus strand of NC_042983.1, from coordinate 26,760,695 downwards.
AATTCAGTCAGCAGCAGTCCTGTGGGCGAAAACATCTCGTTGATGAGAGAGGTAGGAGAATGGCAAGAATCGTGCAAGCTAACAGGCGGGCCACAAACAGGCAAATAACGGCGCAGTACAACAGCGGTGTGCAGAACAGCATCTCGGAACACACAACTTGTCGGTCTCTGTCACGGATAGGCTATTGCAGCAGACGACCACACAGGTTCCACTCCTATCAGCTAAAATAAAGAAGAAGCGGCTCCAGTGGGCACACGATCACCAACACTGGAGGAGTGGAAAAACATCGCCTGGTCCGACAAATCCTGGTTCCCGTTGCGTCATGCTGATGGCAGAGTCATAATTTGGCGTTAGCAGCATGAATTTATGGCCCCATCCTGCCTGGTGTCAATGGTACAGGCTGATGACGGTGGTGTAATGGTGTGGGGATTTTTTTTTGCTGGCACAGGTTAGGTCCCTTGATACCAATTGAGCTACGTTTGAACGCCACCCCTTGTAGAATCCATGCCTCCAAAGAATTCAGGTCGTTCTGGAGGCAAAGGAGGGACCGACACGGTACTAGATGGGTGTACCTAATAAACTGAGTATATGTACATGAGCACAGTGACTTATTGCACCTCAAACTTGGGTGGCTCCTGATAAATGACCAGGTCCTCAGACTCCTCTAACGCTCCACCTTCACCCGGCATTTTGGATTTCTTCTTCTTCTTCCTTTTCTTCTTCTCAGAGGCTTGTTCTTCTTGCTGCACAGATGTTTCCTTCTAATTAAGGACAAGACAAAAGGTCATTCTCTTCAAAAGTGAAAATGTTGGTCAACTTCATTTCTACCTCAACAAATCTTCAAAGCTTAAACATATCAGTTTGAGAGCACTTTAGCTAGATCGAGATGTACAGTAGGATTTGCATCAAGCACACACAGTACCTGGGAGGGAGTGCCATTATTGACCGTTTTCTTGGGGATTACTTTCTTTGGAGGCTGGGAGGCCACATTGGCCCAGGAGGTCACTGCTAGGCCACTGCTCTGTGAAACTACCTCCACAGGCTGACCTGATTGGGTCAAGTACATTGATTATTTTCTTAATGGCATACAGCACAAACCATTACATTACTTTTGAATGCTAAATTAAAAAAGGTCCAGTACCTTGTGCGATAGTCAAGGATGCATCACTATTTTCACTGGAAGCGGTGCATCGACTGGGGTCCTGTCTTTGTCCTTTTCTTACTGGTGTAGTCTACAGATCCAAAAATCACATGACATTTCTTAAGATAAATGTTATTTATAATTTATGAAATTATGACAGCATGCTATAGCTCAGTAGACCTACCTTACTGGTGGATACTGAGCTCTGATGATGGGGGGTGAGGGATGGTGAGGTTGATCCCCAGCAGGTTCCAGGTTTCTGTGGGGCAGGAAGTGCAGGACTGCCGGGTGCCAAACCACCCAGCTCTGGGAATTCAGCCATTTTCACCTCAAATGTGACAAGATCCACCTGGGCAGGTTCAGATCTCTCTGATGACTTTGGGGCAGATCTGGTCCCTCTAAAACCCCCTGCAGACAAAGCAAATAAAACACCACACTAAAGACAAAAAAAAGTGTCTTGCAAATGGAAAAAGTATATACAGTGCATTCGGAATGCAATCAGACCCTTTCACTTCTTCCACAATTTGTTACGTTACGTTACAGCCTTATTCTAAAATGATTTAAATAGTTTCCCCCCCCCCAATCAATCTACAGACAATACACCCCATAATGCACAATACCCCATAAAAGCAAAAACATGTTTTTAGAAATGTTTGCAAATGTATTAAAAATAAAAACAGAAATATAACATTTACATAAGTACTCAGACTCTACTCAGTACTTTGTTGAATGTACTTTGGCAGTAATTAGAGCCTTGAGTCTTCTTGGGTATGACACTATAAGCGTGGCACACCTGTATTTGGGGAGTTTCTCCCATTCTTCTCTGCAGATCCTCTCAAGCTCTGTCAGGTTGGATGGGGAGTGTCGCTACACAGATATTTTCAGGTCTCTCCAGAGATGTAAGATCGGGTTCAAGTCCGGTCTCTGACTGGGCCACTCAAGGACATTCCGAGACTTATCCCAAAGCCACTCCTGTGTTGTCTTGGCTGTGTGCTTAGGGTCGTTGTCCTGTTGGAAGGTGAACCGTCAACCTAGTCTGAGGTCCTGACTGCTCTGGAGCAGGTTTTCATCAAGGATCTCTGTACTTTGCTCCACTCATCTTTCCCTCAATCCTGACTAGTCTCCCAGTCCGTCGCAAAAAAATATATATGCCCACAGCATGATGCTGTCACCACCATACTTCACCGTAGGGATGGTGCCAGGTTTCCTCCAGACATGATGCTTGGCATTCAGGCCAAAAAGTTACATCTTGGTTTCATCAGACCAGAAAATCTTGTCTCACATAGTCAGAGTCTTTAGCTGCCTTTTGGCAAACTCCAAGCAGTCTATCATGTGCCTTTTACTGGAGGAGTGGCTTCTGTCTGGCTATTCTACCATAAAGGCCTGATTGGTGGAGTGCTGCAGAGATGGTTAGTCCTTGTTAGCGGGCAACGACGGTGGCACTGTATTATCCTCAAAGCGGGCAAAGAAGGTGTTTAGTTTGTCTGGAAGCGTGATGTGGGCGTCCATGACATGCTAGCTTTTCTTTTTGTAGTCCTGTAGACCCTGCCACATACGTCTCGTGTCTGGGCCGTTGAATTTCACTTGTTTGATTGCCTTGGAGGGAATAATTACACTGTTTAACTACACTTTCACTTTGATCTGGCCTGTGTTTACAGCATGAGGTCATGTTGCACTTGTTTTGAGATTAAAGCGAGAGCGGCATGTAGCCACGTGAGCACATTTGTTCACATCCTTTGCTAGTTAGTGAGTTATTAGCCCAGTTATAGATCATTTGTAGTCAGTGATGGGGGAGTGATTGCTTCCTACAAGAGCACAAAACAAGTACATTTATAGACATCTTTGAAAAGCGAGTCAGGTAAAGAGCTTATTTTTGTCTTAAAGGGGCAGTATTTTGAGACGGTCTTGAATAAACGAAGTAGTCAATAGGCAGAGGGTATCATAATTTGTCTTATTCTCTGTAATAGTAGTAATAATAATGCATTTTATTTTGTAAAGTGGTTTATTGCATCAAACATAATTTTCAGTCACCTCCTTGTCAAGCCCTGCATGTTTTTTTTTCTTCAAAAGTCTCATGGAATGTAGGACTACATTAACCACCACACATTGGTTGCTACTGTAGGCTGGATGATAGAACAGCTATTTCCATGTTAAAATGTTATGGGATACATTTTCTCCATTCTTTTTGATGGTAGGCTACCCTGGAAGGCCTAAATTATGATCAAAAGGCACAGCAGCCTACTTGACCACTGTCTGAAACTGTAACTTATAGCGGGTACAGCCTCAGTGTTCACAGTAAACACACGCTGGAAGTTGCACAATTTGAGGGAACATTGATACCTACCATTAACAAAACATTATGAATATCTGTGCGTTATATGCAACGTGTGTTATTACCTCTTCTTGGTGCATCCAATGATGTCCTGATCATGTTATTGTCCTGAGAACCAAACTCAGAACTAGATTTTGATGCCTGTGAAGTTGGGGGGGGGGAAGAGAAATCAGTTGAGATATATGAATACACATTAAAGAAAATAGTTTTTATTAAGCTATATTCTAGTTTGGTTTCAATGTGGTCAGTATAATTAAACAGACCTTTGTCTGCTGATCACGTATGAGTCGTTCTCCAGCTGTGTATGCACTGGTTTCAGTTGTCCCTTTGGTACGACGGCTGCTGATGTAGCCATGCTTGCTCTGTGCGTCTCCTCGCATACCATCAGTGGTTGATGGCCTCTGCCTGGGGCTCTTTCTCGAGTCATCACCTGAAGTAGACTTACCAGCCTGATGCCTGGATGGAGATTGAGAAATGAATAAGAGTTCACTCCACAATCACGTTAGCTACGCAATCTGCAATAAACTAAAGACAAATGGCAAAATAGCTATTTTTTGCTCTATGACAGAATATACCAAATAGTTTACCATTTAAAAACACACTACCTGACACCAGCTCCGGCAAGTACTTGGTTTAGAGGAATGTATGGAAACAATTAAGGCAAAATAAATGAAATAGTCCTACCTTCTAGAACCTTGATCTAACAGATAAGGGTTTGTTAGTGACAGGGGCAGTGATGAAGTTGTCAGTTGTTTAGGGGCCTCCAATCTCCCTTCCTGCTGGACCTTTGGAACAAAGGGCTGGACTGCAGGTGACAATTTGCTCTGCTGCAATATACCAAGCAAATAAGAAATGACCCAATAATATTACATTGAAATTTAACTAACAAGGAAACATATGTCTAAGTTAGCGACAAGTGTACGTGAACACTAGCAGGTAAGGGAAGTCATTTCAAAGCTAACACAAGTGCAATGGCCAAGGACATTGGGTCTGCAACGTCACGAATACACACGTTAGTTAAACAAGTCTCGGTTTCCAATTGCTAGTGGCGCCAGTCAGGGATACAGTAGTGCGCCAGTGCCTACCTAGCCCATCCACTCAAGCTCAATTTGTTTGTTATGGTTAGCCTAGCTCGTGCACATGTAACGGTACTAGCGACTATCAATCTTAGCTAGCTACATAAGCTAGAAATAAAATCGTCGAGGTCGAATTTCATGATAGTCATGTCCAATCAAACAAACTGACAACTGGCTGGCATATAGCAGTTTAGTATTACACAACAGTTGCTATCTAGCAACCTGGATTCAGCAAGCGAACGTAGCTAGCTAGCTACTTCGCTTGGCTAGCTATAGGCATTTCTCAATAACAAACCGCATCCCTAATCTTACCTTGTCCATCTCCTGTTTCGTGATTACCAGTTGAAGTCAGATGATCATGTTTCTGTCGGATATATATACACACAGTTAGCTGACTACACAGTTACTGTACAAACATAGCATGAAATCGGTTGAACACAACTCTCAGGCAAGTCAGCTGTGGAAAATTTGAGTACCCAGAGTGCACATGATGTAGCGCCAAGCTTCCATAGTGTGCAGCCCGCATTTCGGGGCGTAACTCACTCTGACCATTCTACATGCCCTAGCAGAGCGTGTAGGCTGTTTTCATGTTATCCAGAGCGTTGGTGACTGAACTCTGCTGCTGACAATCATTTCATTACACTTCTTTGCCGACGTTTACTGACACCGGCCATATTGAACGTTCGTAAATTAATCAATTATTCTGCGCTCTGGCACGCTCAGACAATAGTTATCTGAAATCGGAGTAGATAGACATAATTAACCATGTCCATTGAGAACGCACGCGACTATACCACTTATCTAAGAATGACGTGAATAATCAAATCAATACACGCTGGGTAGTTAGATTGCATATAGTTAATATACTGCCTGGCAAGTTCGATGTATTAGTAGCCAACTAACCTTGTAACAGTAGCTAGCCTACCGTTACATACTTCTGTAATGCAAACAAAAACAATTAATAATCATACAAAAATATAAATAAAATACTGCTGTAATTCTATGCGGTTCGTAAGGATAGCGTTGCTAAGAAATTGTCAGCCAACATAACGTGTAACTTATTTGAAAAGTGATGACTTTATTACATTGCTCAACATTTTATTAACATTTGTCATAATTAGTTAAAGCGATTAACTTGTATCCGCTCTCGTAGACCTTCCGCTGCATATTTTCCGTAATTTACTGCAAAATCTGAAAAGCCACGCCCATTTCGTGAAGAACGGCATTATAGTCCATAAAAGCACGGAAATAGTGTCCACTGCTTATGTATTTTATTTTGATTAACAACAAATCAATAGGGGAAGTACATGTGGGAACACAAGTATATAGAAATAATATACAAAGGACAATTGGGCTAGGAGGTACAATATCACATTACATAAGGACCTTAAGGGACATACATACACATATTTAATTGTCTTAAAATATAGTTAAATAAATGTTTGTAAGTTAAGAAAATGTGGTGTTTTGTTTGTAAATTTACATTTGTGAATATGAAATTTGGCCAAAAGAATAATGAAATTAAGTACATAAAATAGTTTCAGCTTATTTCTATCGTAGGTAAAGAATCCAAGCAGTACATCTCTCCACAATAGTGTAAAATCTTCATAAATGTGTTCAATTATAAATCTACTGATGTCTTGGTGTCCACTGCTTGTACACTTCGTATTTTGGGGAATTTTGTACGACATCCGGGAACTTTTGGCATACTAACTATACACATATTATGACCAATAAGGATCCTATATACTCAATTGCGTCACAAATTGTACGGTTAGTATGACTATTCGAACACAGCTACTGTCTACCGGTATCGCCCACGCATTCTTCTTCTCTGAGGTTTATCGGCTGCTGGCATCCAACGTTATTGTGCATTAACGCCACCTGCTGTACTGGAGCGCCCTCTCCTCCCACCTGTCCTAGCTTAAAAATTTAAGTATAAAGAGGATGCAGGAACGCCCCGAATTGCAGGCCGCAATTGCACCCTTCTCCCAAGCTTCTTCTTCGTTGTATTGGCGAAACCAACTGAAAAGCAACCAACTGAAAGGTGAATACGCCGCCTACTGTACTGGAGTGTCAGCCCGGCCTCCCTATTCACCTATTTTTTTTTATCTGGCCCTGTGTTTCCCCCTACTGTTCTGGTGCGGATTCATTACACTTTGTGACAAGAAATGGGAAGAAAAATTGTGTACCAACTAACCCTACACCCATGAATTAAAACCTCACCACTATTCCACTACTCTCTTACCATTCACCAGGCCGGGACACTATTGCTCAACGCACCTTGTAACTCTTGTCAGTAAAATCTCGTACACCCAAATACTCTGCAGCTGCCACCACAACATCTAATTTCTGTGATTTACATTCCATTTCTGCGGTACAGTTCATAACCATTGCTATGAACGCTAAAAAACCAACCTTACCGAGACACATTCTTCTTCGATGAGATTTAACAGTGGTTGGCATCCAATAAATGTTGCATTACCGCCACCTTCTAGACTGGAGTACAACTCCCTTATACTTTACTTGAAAAAATAAAAAATTTACATTTACATTTACGTCATTTAGCAGACGCTCTTATCCAGAGCGACTTAAAAATTGGTGCATTCACCTTATGATACCCAGTGGAACAACCACTTTCCAATAGTACATCTATATCTTTTTGGGGGGGAGGGTAAGAAGGATTACTTAATCCTATCCCAGGTATTCCTTAAAGAGATGGGGTTTCAGGTGTCTCCGGAAGGTGGTGATTGACTCCGCTGTCCTGGCGTTGTGAGGGAGCTTGTTCCACCATTGAGGTGCCAGAGCAGCGAACAGTTTTGACTGGGCTGAGCAGGAACTGTGCTTCCGCAGAGGTAGGGAAGCGAGCAGGCCAGAGGTGGATGAACGCAGTGCCCTTCTTTGGGTGTAGGGACTGATCAGAGCCTGAAGGTACGGAGGTGCCGTTCCCCTCACAGCTCCGTAGGCAAGCACCATGGTCTTGTAGCAGATGCGAGCTTCAACTGGAAGCCAGTGGAGTGTACGGAGGAGCGGGGTGACGTGAGAGAACTTGGGAAGGTTGAACACCAGACGGGCTGCGGCGTTCTGGATGAGTTGTAGGGGTTTAATGGCACAGGCAGGGAGCCCCGCCAACAGCGAGTTGCAGTAATCCAGACGGGAGATGACAAGTGCCTGGATTCGGACCTGCGCCGCTTCCTGTGTGAGGCAGGGTCGTACTCTGCGAATGTTGTAGAGCATGAACCTACAGGATCAGGCCTTGATGTTAGTGGAGAATGACAGGGTGTTGTCCAGGGTCACGCCAAGGCTCTTAGCACTCTGGGAGGAGGACACAATGGAGTTGTCAACCGTGATGGCGAGATTATGGAACGGGCAGTCCTTCCCCGGGAGGAAGAGCAGCTCCGTCTTGCAGAGGTTCAGCTTGAGGTGGTGATCCGTCATCCACACTGATATGTCTGCCAGACATGCAGAGATGTGATTCGCCACCTGGTTATCAGAAGGGGGAAAGGAGAAGATTAATTGTGTGTCGTCTGCGTAGAAATGATAGGAGAGACCATGTGAGGATATGACAGAGCCAAGTGACTTGGTGTAAAGCGAGAATAGGACAGGGCCTAGAACTGAGCCCTGGGGGACACCAGTGGTGAGAGCACGTGGTGCAGAGACGGATTCTCGCCATGCCACCTGATAGGAGCGACCTGTCAGGTAGGACGCAATCCAAGAGTGAGCCGCGCCGGAGATGCCCAACTTGGAGAGGGTGGAGAGGAGGATCTGATGGTTCACAGTATCAAAGGCAGCAGATAGGTCTAGAAGAATGAGAGCAGAGGAGAGAGAGTTAGCTTTAGCAGTGCGAAGAGCCTCTGTGACACAGAGAAGAGCAGTCTCAGTTGAATGACCAGTCTTGAAACCTGACTGATTTGGATCAAGAAGGTAATTCTGAGAGAGATAGCAAGAGAGCTGGCCAAGGACGGCACGCTCAAGAGTTCTGGAGAGAAAAGAAAGAAGGGATACTGGTCTATAGTTGTTGACATCGGAGGGATCAAGTGTAGGTTTTTTGAGAAGGGGTGCAACTCTCACTCTCTTGAAGACGGAAGGGACGTAGCCAGCGGTCAAGGATGAGTTGATGAGCGAGGTGAGGTAAGGGAGAAGGTCTCCAGAAATGGTCTGGAGAAGAGAGGAGGGGATAGGGTCAAGCGGGCAGGTTGTTGGGCGGGCGGCCGTCACAAGTCGCAAGATTTCATCTGGAGAGAGAGGGGAGAAAGAGGTCAAAGCATAGGGTAGGGCAATGTGAGCAGGACCAGCGGTGTCGTTTGACTTAACAAACGAGGATCGGATGTCGTCAACCTTCTTTTCAAAATGGTTGACAAAGTAATCCGCAGAGAGGGAGTGGGGGGGAGGAGAATTCAGGAGGGAGGAGAAGGTGGCAAAGAGCTTCCTAGGGTTAGAGGCAGATGCTTGGAATTTAGAGTGGTAGAAAGTGGCTTTAGCAGCAGAAACAGAGGAAGAAAATGTGTAAAGGAGGGAGTGAAAAGATGCCAGGTCCGCAGGGAGGCTAGTTTTCCTCCATTTCCGCTCGGCTGCCCGGAGCCCTGTTCTGTGAGCTCGCAATGAGTCGTCAAGCCACGGAGCAGGAGTGGAGGACCGAGCCGGCCGGAAAGATAGGGGACATAGAGAGTCAAAGGATGCAGAAAGGGAGGAGAGGAGGGTTGAGAAGGCAGAATCAGGAGATTGGTTGGAGAAGGATTGAGCAGAGGGAAGAGATGATAGGATGGAAGAGGAGAGAGTAGCAGGAGAGAGAGAGCGAAGGTTGCGACGGCGCAATACCATCTGAGTAGGGGCAGAGTGAGTAGTGTTGGAGGAGAGCGAGAGGGAAAAGGATACAAGGTAGTGGTCGGAGACTTGGAGGGGAGTTGCAGTGAGATTAGTAGAAGAACAGCATCTAGTAAAGATGAGGTCAAGCGTATTGCCTGCCTTGTGAGTAGGGGGGGACGGTGAGAGGGTGAGGTCAAAAGAGGAGAGGAGTGGAAAGAAGGAGGCAGAGAGAAATTAGTCAAAGGTAGACGTAGGGAGGTTAAAGTCACCCAGAATTGTGAGGGGCGAGCCATCCTCAGGAAAGGAACTTATCAAGGCGTCAAGCTCATTGATGAACTCTCCAAGAGAACCTGGAGGGCGATAAATGATAAGGATGTTAAGCTTGAATGGGCTAGTGACTGTGACAGCATGGAATTCAAAGGAGGAGATAGACAGATGGGTCAGGGGAGAAAGAGAGAATGTCCACTTGGGAGAGATGAGGATTCCAGTGCCACCACCCCGCTGACCAGATGCTCTCGGGGTATGCGAGAACACGTGGCCAGACGAGGAGAGAGCAGTAGGAGTAGCAGTGTTTTCTGTGGTAATCCATGTTTCCGTCAGCGCCAAGAAGTCGAGGGACTGGAGGGTAGCATAGGCTGAGATGAACTCTGCCTTGTTGGCCGGAGACCGGCAGTTCCAGAGGCTGCCGGAGACCTGGAATTCCACGTGGGTCGTGCGCGCTGGGACCACCAGGTTAGAGTAGCAGCGGCCATGCGGTGTGAAGCGTTTGTGTGGCCTGTGCAGAGAGGAGAGAACAGGGATAGACAGACACATAGTTGACAGGCTACAGGAGAGGCTACGCTAATGCAAAGGAGATTGGAATTAAAATGGGGAAGCGAGGGAGCAGGGCCTCCCTCACTAACCATTCACTGAAACACTCAAATATAACTTTTCCAACTTCCACTTTAGAAATTATAATTGATGTAAACTACAGTGGTTCAATGTTTCCAGGAATAGGCTCAAACTTAGTTTATTCAGCTAGATAACTTGGTACAGTATTCTTCCGTGAAACCCACCCAGTGCACCGTGTCCTACCCTACCATGTAATACAACACTCTCAAAAATACAAATAAATAAATAAAATCATATTAAAAAAAAAAACACTCCACTCCACTATTGAAATATATTTAGTCCTTCCTTAGGGCAACAACCTGAAAGGATGGGACACCGCCACTTAACACACCCTGTAACTGTTCTGATGTCATGTCTCGCACATCCAAATAACTCTCATGCAAAACTACAAATCACTGCAAGCTTCTGCACTTTATCTCTAGCTGACAACTTGGCTAACTGGTATCGTGTCAATTTAAAACTTGCACAAGACAGTTGTCAGAATTGTCCATTTAAAGAAATGTAGCCAATTTAATAATTACTATATTTAGCTAACTTTAGTTAGTTAATCCAGAGATTTTTACCTTAGCCTCGATTTGGCAGTCTCGTCCAGATCATCATGGCATTTGTAGTTCTTTATGATAGTCACATTAGCAGCTAATTAGCATTTCATTTTTGTGTGGTAAATACAGGCAAATATATTGACAAGTCACCTTGTCCTAGAGAGATTTACACAGTTCTCAAAATGTCACACTATGGTAAGCCTACACGAAACACAGCTCATATCTTAAGTGTTTCTAAAATCCCCTATGGAAAAAATAAATGGTGGAAAACAATTGTAACTACTGTATTTCCTTGTTTGACCGCTAGGTTTTATGGGTACTCTGCTTCAGAAGCTAGTTTATATGTAAAGTTTACCTTATATGACCGACCAACAGGTACAGCAGCGCCCTCACCTGCACGTTTATCATTAGTTACTACAGCCACAGTCATAAACCCTGCCTATTTCTACAATTGGTCTTCCTAAAATGTGATTTTAAACCTAACCACACTGCTAACCCTAACCATCAATTACGAGCAAACATTTTTGTTTTCATGAATTTTATTGTGGGAACAAGGATGTTGCATGATCACTTTGTGGTAAATAGAGTATATTGCATAAAGGGCAAGGCAACACAATATAACAAACTCAGAACTTTTTTATTTATATATCTAAATAGTAGAAAATATAGATATTTTGAATAATCTCAATTTATTTAAAAATACAATTAAAATCATAACATTATTTTAACAGCTCATTGATTTACTTTTCTTAAGTAATAAACAAATAGTACCTCAAATATACTCCCATAGTGTTACTCAACAATATTAAGCATAGTATTATAACAAATAATGGCTGATTATAGAGTTCTATTACAGAAATCTGACAGAAACATTAGCATATGCAAAATAAGTCAGATACATTAAAAGGTAGAGCCTGATTTTATGAGCTAGTCCCAAATGTCGTTATTGAATGTATTTTGGATGCTGTTATTTCATTGTCTACAAGATACTTTGTCACATTGAGAGAATATTTTCTCTTTATTTTTTAAAATCTGGATATCACATACTTCAACGGTATAACATCAGAAACCACAATACAAAGCCAATTTTACATGGCAAGGCTTGTTTACACTGAGCTGCACCGAGGTCAGAACGCAATCATGGTTACATTAAGACACCGTGGAGCCGGCGCGAGATATGGTCGGAAAACGTACCTCAATGCAGGGATGGGATATGTGACTGTACTCCATCCTACCTTTACCCACACTGCTCCATTGAGAAGATTGAAATACTGCTAGTTTTACGATAATGGCTGCGGTGGCTACTGCTTGCTAGTATGAGGAGGAAAAGGGTGATTGCAATCCGACCTTAGTGCAGACAAGCGTAACGGTATCTTCTGCCAAGGCTTTGTGGTTAGAGAGAAGAAAATACATTGACTACTTGTAATAAAAAAATGTAAAAATATTACCACAATTTGTCAATGATATATGTACTTATTTTATCATAGCTTGCATTCCAACAAATGTAAACAAATGAAATAACAATGAACAAAACAATATGAAAGCTGTCTAGAGTATCTCTGAAACAGTCTGTCGTGGTAGAACCCTTTAACGCTCCTGTGTTAAAGCTTGTTTAGCACCCTCTTCACTCTTGTTTGAGCCCTCCCAGTCTTCTCAGTAAAACCAGAGGTATGATGAAAGAAGTTGAGCTGATAATGAAGCAGGTCTCTGCTCCAGCAATCCAGTAAACTGCAAAGCAAAAAAATAAAATAGACATTCAGCAGAAATGTTATGAAATTCTAATTATTTACAAATCACAGCCTTTGACAACTGACATCATACTTCTGCCCTCTTACAAAATGTGACATTCAATGCAGAAAGTCACCTGAGGATGCCACTATGGGGCCCAGTGCTCGAGCCAGGGCTCCTAAACTACGTAGGATTCCCATCACTGTGCCCTTCTGATTGGCCGAACCTAGAAGAGGAGTTTCATGTTACACAATGACACAATGATTCGATTTGTGTGTGTGTGTGTGTGTGTGTGTGTGTGTGTGTAAGAGAGAGCGAGTGCATATTGGTTATGATAGTACAGTTAGAAATCTCACCATGATCTGAAACCAGCGTTGTCAAACAAGGGACAACAATGGCAGCAGCTGTGACAAAGAAGATGTTTGAGTAAAGGAAAATCACCTCAGGGATATACTTAGTTTATTTTTTAAATGACCTTTGAAGATATGAAAACTTACCAAATGAGTATAAAATCAAACCTATGTAAACCATCTTCAAATTCCATGCCAGTCCAATGAGAGCAAATGCTGGAATCAGTAATAGGATTGCCTAAAATACATTAAGAATACTGACTTTGGCAACATTTTCTATAGCAGAGCTAATCTTGAGTATTTAAAAGATTTCTTGATGCTGATTTCCTAGCCATGTAGTAATGAGTACGATATTTACCAGACGAACAGTCCTGATGTGATGCCCTGGTTTGATCCTACGGGCATATCCTCCTTGGATCAGTGCCATGGTGATACCCATGAAGAAGAACATCTTACCCTGCTGCATGCTGCAAAAATGGAAGAGTATCGTAGCACAGTTGAAGGAGTTAAGGTAGCCTCTTTTTTGGTTGAACAGATTCAAACAAATTCAAGTGTAGGGAGCTAAATAGACTGAGGATTGACCTTCCTTGTCCCTAAACCCATACCTTGTAAACTGGAACCGTTGATGGGTGAGGAAACTCAATGTAAACTCAAGACCAGAGAAGAGGAAGAGATATGTGAAGTAAACGAGGCCCAACACTTTCAGGTTCTGCATTTCTGTTGTCCAAGAGAAAATAGACAGGGACAAATAAAAAAGGCTTTGTGGTACATTTCAACACAACATTTTGGTTATTATGAAGTACTTTCCATAGATTCTTGTCCATCTTACTAAGCATAAATCTTGACAAGATATACATTATTACAGACTAGCGGGTCTTTATTTATTACTGTATGTATATTCATAGATATTTTATACTGAACAAATATATAAGCACAACATGTAGTGTTGATCCCATGTTTCATGAGCTGAAATAAAAGATCCCAGAAATGTTACATATGAACAAAAATCTTATTTCTCTCAAATGTTGAGCACAAATTTGTTTACATCCCTGTTAGTGAGCGTTTCTCCTTTGCCAAGATAATCCATCCACCTGACAGGTGTGACATATCAAGAAGCTGATTAAACAGCATGATCATTACACAGGTGCACATTGTGCTGGGGACAATAAAAGGCCATTCTAAAAATGTGCAGTTGTCACACAACACAATGCCACAGATGTCTCAAGTTGAGGGAGCATGCAATTGGCATGCTGACTGCAGGAATGTCCACCAGAGCTGTTGCCAGAGTTTTGAATGTTAATTTCTCTACTATAAAGTCGCCTCCAACGTTGTTTTAGAGAATTTGGCAGTACACCCAACCGGCTTCAACAACTGCAGACCGCTTGTAACCACTGCAGTTTGGCGTCGTAACTGAGCGGTTTGCCGATGTCAGCGTTGTGAACAGAGTGCCTCATGGTGGCTGTAGGGTTATGGTAGGGGCAGGCATAAGCTACGGACAACGAACACAGTTGCATTTTATTAATGGTGATTTGAATACACAGAGATACCATGACGAGATCCTGGAGGCCCATTGTCGTGCCATTCATCTGCCGCCATCACCTCATGTTTCAGCATGATAATCCACGACCCCATGTCGCAAGAATCTGTACACAATTACTCAAAGCTGAAAATGTTCCAGTTCTTCCATGGCCTGCATACTCACCAGACATGTCACCCATTGAACATGTTTGGCATGCTCTGGATTGACGTGTACGACAGTGTGTTCCAGTTCCCGCCAATATCCAGAAACTTTGTACAGCCATTAAAGAGGAGTGGGACAACATTCCACAGGCCACAATCATTAGCCTGATCAATGCGAAGGAGATGTGTTGCGTTGCATTAGGCAAATGGTAGTCCCACTAGATACTGACTGGTTTTCTGATCCACAGCCCTAGCTTTTTTTTTGTTGGTATGTAAACAACAGATGTACATCTGTATTTCGTCAGGTGAAATCCATAGATTAGGGCCTAATGAATGTATTTCAATTGACTGATCCCTTATATGATCTGTAACTCACAAAAATATATGAAATTGTTGTATGTTGCGTTTATTTTTGTTCCGTGTATTTAGATTGTCAATTATTTCATACTGTACAAATATCACATAAATCAATATGTACTCACTCTCTTTAGAGGGTGGGTCCTCTGTCCTTGTGAGGGCAGAGAAATGGAACAGAGCCACTGGGTTGAGAAGATCTCCTGATTCCTGTATCCCAGAGGTCACTGAGGAAACCTGGGTCTGAGCAGATACCAGTCTTTGTCAGAAATAATAAACAGAAATGCTTACTAATATGGATTAAACACTGTGTATAGTATCATTGCAATAAAACATTACTGGGAGAAGATAATAGTGAATGACCAAGGCTTTTACTTTCTGTGCAATGAAGCACACTGCCCAACCCGTGATGAGTTTTGAGTGTGCCGTTTTCAGTTTCTCCTAAGAGGTATACCAATGAAATCACACCTTGTTCTGCTTTGGCAGGGTCTCTGGCAGCATAACAATGATGAAGAGTAGGTCAGCAGCACTGAAGACCAGGGCCAGTACAGCTGGGCCATGGTAGAATACCTCCTCCTTACGGGAGTTAATGGCAAAGTAGGCCCCCATCAGTGGGCCTACCGTGAATCCCAACGAGAAGGCAATTCCAACCATCATCTAACAACAAAAAAATATGCATTGCC
The DNA here is from genome assembly GCF_901001165.1 of Salmo trutta. Classification (NCBI taxonomy): domain Eukaryota; kingdom Metazoa; phylum Chordata; class Actinopteri; order Salmoniformes; family Salmonidae; genus Salmo; species Salmo trutta. The sequence goes on along the minus strand of NC_042983.1, from coordinate 26,745,112 downwards.
AAATTAAAATAATGCATACAGGAGGCCAAAAGAAAGACCAACTAGTGTATTAGTGCAATACAGAGCAGCATAGTCCGTGGTTCATTATACTATTAAAATATAAATCTCCTTTCAATTAAGATCTTTCAATCCTGAATGGCATATACTGTACTGTATGGCTTTAAAAAAAATCCTAGCATGAGCTTGATGCACAGTGCTTACCATTCCCTTGTTTCGTGCCTTCGGGCAAGGAAGGTCAGCAATCATGGCAGTGCAGAGGCTCACATTACCCTTACAAATACCCCCAATCACCCGAGACAAAAGGAACATGCTGAAACTACGGGAAACTGCCCAGACTGCATAGGAAGACATCAATCCCAACTGGAACACAAACAAATACCAATTAAAACCATATTAAATCAGGCAGGCAAACTGGGCAAATAACACACCGAAATGGACAGAGAGAGTTGCCCAAGATAAGTAGTGATATGTTAACCAGTTTCATAGCCATGAAAAAGCAATAGAAATATTCTTAATTGGCAAGTCACTTATTTAAATCAACTACATTTCTATAACATTGCACAAACTGTGGTAAGAATGAGTAGCGGTTTTCTGCCGTAATGATCCGATGCAGCCCCAGTTAAAGGGGACGACACGAACTGCAGCAGAGAGAAGAGTGATCCAATCAGACCTGAAGAATAGAATGTAGAGAGCATAATCTGTAATTATGGTCCTTTCTGGTTGAGCGTTCTGGCAAATTTTAAGACATAACACAATATCTGGTCAATTTTAAGTCACACATTTTAATACACAGACACCACACTATTTCTGACATTCACAAGACAAGCTAGTATTTTGAGCAATGCCATTTGTCTAAAATATAGACATCAAAATATCTTGCTCAACTGTAACAACCACATGTAGTTAAATAAAGTGTGTTGTGTTACTGTACCTCCAAAGAGGACACTGTTGTATTTTGTTTCCATCGGAACTCCGACAGCTTCCCTGAACCAGTCCACAATGCTCTGTAGTGACTGATAGACACTGTCCTGTTAGAGGGAAAACGGGAAAATATTTTTTACAAATGAGTGCAAGACCTGAATCTGATAAATTTCACACACACGATCAGCTGACAGGTTTGTCATTTTGTTACGCTGTCTCATGGGAAAGTTTAATCACACAAAGCATGCCTTGTCCTCACTAGAGTGAGGCCCCAAATTCTGTGTACAAAGAAACCCATCAAATGTCAGAATCTGGAGTTGGCACATTACCAAAATGGGAAATTGCATTGATAACCCAACATTATTGCAAATATAATGCTTGTCTTTCACAATATAGTACAATGACATTAAAGTATTTAACTAATGATGATAATGGGGAGGAAAATTTAGATTTTAAGAGGGGAGCTCACATTTACTATTAACAGACATTGGCCGTGTTCCAGATAATTAAAAACCGTGATGACTGATGTATCATGGGTAAATTTAAAGTTGGCTGAAATGTTAAACTGTAATATAAAGGACAGCTCACTTAACTCAGACAAACATGAGCACTTACCTCTGTTTGGCCATAGTGGTCCAGTATAGATGGGAGGAGAGGTAGAATCAGGGTGAATCCCAGTAAGTCCAAGAGGAGGGCAAAGAAAACACTCTTGATGACTCTTGAGGAGCCAACGGCCTCTTCAGATCCCATTTCACTTGACATTCCTCCTTTCTGATTAAACTCCTTCATTAAACAAAAACACAGGATTTTTTAAAATTATAAATTGTATGGGATGCATACATGGGTGTCAGCGCCTAATGGAGATGTTAGTAGGAAACTTTTTTGAATGAAGTTTTTGAAGACGAAATGGCACTGCACTACTACCCGGCTAGCGGCCAGTCCTCAAAAAGGGATATAGTTTGAGATACCCCAACCGCGGTAGAACAAAACACAACCATGTCTCTTATGTCTACCATTTATGAAATGGATGGTTGTGCAAAAATATTTTACTGCAAAAGTGATTAAATTGATAGATCGTGACACCCCTTAAACTAAAAAAGTGCAGAATAATGCCTGGCTGGAGGGAGGATGGGCAAGCTCTGATATTGCAAATATTTGAAATTCAAGTAGTCTGTTCAGTTGTCTGCACTACATAAACAAACAGCATTAGATCTTAATTCATCTTGGAAATATAGACCCGTAAACACAGAAATACAATAGGCGGAAATATCAAGCATGAATATTTATGATGAATGCAAGCTTTACTTTTTGGTATCTGATTAATATACATACTATCTTTTGATGTTGTGGCTATTGTAATCTAAATCAGCTCTAAGACATTGAAAACTGTATTTTTTTGTTCAGTCAAAGGTTCGTCTGTGGATTTTATTTGTTCAGCCCATACTCTTGCAATTACATTAGAGATACTGGGGTGCAAAGGAGCAAGATAAATAAATAAATACAGTATGGGGATGAGGTAGTTGGATGGGCCATTTACAGATGAGCTATGTACAGGTGCAGTGATCTGTGAGCTGCTCTGACAGCTGGTGCTTAAAGCTAGTGAGGGAGATATGAGTCTTCAGCTTCAGTGATTTTTGCAGTTCGTTCCAGTCATTGGCAGCAGAGAACTGGAAGGAAAGGTGGCTAAAGGAAGAAATGGCTTTGGGGGATGGTCTGGTGCACTCTTATGCTGTTCAGGTTACGCTGGCACATTGCTTTTTCCAGAAAATCATGTCTACCATCCTGACTGTCTGCCCTGGAGTTGCTGTATATGTTGACATAATGGTGTATGGGGAGGATGCAACCACACACACGATGACAAGCACATAAGGCAGGTAAGTACAGTGGGGGAAAAAAGTATTTAGTCAGCCACCAATTGTGCAAGTTCTCCCACTTAACAAGATGAGAGAGGCCTGTAATTTTCATCATAGGTACACGTCAACTATGACAGACAAAATGAGAAAAAAAAATCCAGAAAAATCACATTGTAGGATTTTTAATGAATTTATTTGCAAATTATGGTGGAAAATAAGTATTTGGTCACCTACAAACAAGCAAGATTTCTGGCTCTCACAGACCTGTAACTTCTTCTTTAAGAGGCTCCTCTGTCCTCCACTCGTTACCTGTATTAATGGCACCTGTTTGAACTTGTTATCAGTATAAAAGACACCTGTCCACAACCTCAAACAGTCACACTCCAAACTCCACTATGGCCAAGACCAAAGAGCTGTCAAAGGACACCAGAAACAAAATTGTAGACCTGCACCAGGCTGGGAAGACTGAATCTGCAATAGGTAAGCAGCTTGGTTTGAAGAAATCAACTGTGGGAGCAATTATTAGGAAATGGAAGACATACAAGACCACTGATAATCTCCCTCGATCTGGGGCTCCACGCAAGATCTCACCCCGTGGGGTCAAAATGATCACAAGAACGGTGAGCAAAAATCCCAGAACCACACGGGGGGACCTAGTGAATGACCTGCAGAGAGCTGGGACCAAAGTAACAAAACCTACCATCAGTAACACACTACGCCGCCAGGGACTCAAATTCTGCAGTGCCAGATGTGTCCCCCTGCTTAAGCCAGTACATGTCTAGGCCCGTCTGAAGTTTGCTAGAGAGCATTTGGATGATCCAGAAGAGGATTGGGAGAATGTCATATGGTCAGATGAAACCAAAATAGAACTTTTGGGTAAAAACTCAACTCGTCGTGTTTGGAGGACAAAGAATGCTGAGTTGCATCCAAAGAACACCATACCTACTGTGAAGCATGGGGGTGGAAACATCATGCTTTGGGGCTGTTTTTCTGCAAAGGGACAAGGACGACTGATCCGTGTAAAGGAAAGAATGAATGGGGCCATGTATCGTGAGATTTTGAGTGAAAACCTCCTTCCATCAGCAAGGGCATTGAAGATGAAACGTGGCTGTGTCTTTCAGCATGACAATGATCCCAAACACACCGCCTGGGCAACGAAGGAGTGGCTTCGTAAGAAGCATTTCAAGGTCCTGGAGTGGCCTAGCCAGTCTCCAGATCTCAACCCCATAGAAAATCTTTGGAGGGAGTTGAAAGTCCGTGTTGCCCAGCGACAGTCCCAAACCATCACTGCTCTAGAGGAGATCTGCATGGAGGAATGGGCCAAAATACCAGCAACAGTGTGTGAAAACCTTGTGAAGACTTACAGAAAACGTTTGACCTGTGTCATTGCCAACAAAGGGTATATAACAAAGTATTGAGAAACTTTTGTTATTGACCAAATACTTATTTTCCACCATAATTTGCAAATAAATTCATTAAAAATCCTACAATGTGATTGTCTGGATTTTTTTTCCTCATTTTGTCTGTCATTGTTGACGTGTACCTATGATGAAAATTACAGGCCTCTCTCATCTTTTTAAGTGGGAGAACTTGCACAATTGGTGGCTGACTAAATACTTTTTTCCCCCCACTGTAGGTGTTCACTACAATGAACCAACACAACTTGACAAGAAATGTCAACAACTTAGTGGGCCTTCACATGTCATAGGAATTACAGCTCTCCAATGTTAATGCCATCCTAAATCTCCCAGTCTGCTGCCCTGAAGGGTATACTACGATTTAGGCTAGATTTATTTAACTTTTATTTAAGCAGGGAGTCATGCTAAGACCCAGTCTCTTTCGCTGATGAGCCCTGCATGACCACATCAATAAACAATTACACTATACATACACTGAACAAAAATGTAAACACAACATGTAAAGTGTTGGTCCCATGTTTCATTAGCTGAAAAAAAAAAAAATCCCCAAATTTTCCATACGCACAAATTTGTTTACATCCCTGTTAGTGAGCATTTCTTCTTTGCCAAGATAATCCATCCACCAGAGGGGTGTGGCACATGAAGAAGCTAATTAAACAGCATGATCATTACACCGGTGCACCTTGTGCTGGGGACAATAAAAGGCCACTCTAAAATGTGCAGTTCTGTCACAACACAATGCCACCGATGTCTCAAGTTGAGGGAGCATGCAATTGGCATGCTGACTGCAGAGAATTTGGCTGTGCGTCCAACTGGCCTCACGTGTAACTACGCCAGCCCAAGACCCTCCACATCCGGCTACTACACCTAAGGGGGGGTGGGGGGGATGCTGAGGAGTATTTCTGTCTGTAATAAAGCCCTTTTTTGGGGGGAAACTCATTCTGATTAGCTGGGCCTGGCTCCCCAGTGGGTGGAGCCTATGCCCTCCAAGGCCCACCCATAGCTGAACCCCTGCCCTGTAATGTGAAATCCATAGATTAGGGCATTATTTATTTCAATTGACTGATTTCATTATATGAATTTCAACTCCGTAAAATTGATTTTTTTGTTCAGTACATATACACAATACATGAAAAGCAAACAAAACAACAAAAGCAAAACACTATCATATCAAATAAACATTATTCAGAGATGAAGTTATCAACAATGTCGTGTGTAATTGCGGGCTATTCTTTGGGTGCTGAAATTGTAGTTTTTGATAAAGACGTCGGAGCTCCAGTCTGCTCACACCAGTCGCCGCTCAGCTCTACGGTAAATAGTGGTTGATTTTAATCGGTTAGCGAAATGCTTGTTTACATCCTTATTCAGTCGTCCTCGCCAGACGGTGGATGTGCAAGTCTCTTCACAGAGAATGAGTTAACGACAAAACAAGGTGGTGAGGCAAGACAATGTTCGAGGAAGTAGGAAATAATATAATTCCATTCATGACCAAATAAACTCAAAACCTGACTACATTTGAAGATTGGAATTATATGGATATTATTACGTGTGACAGACACATAACATTAGACAGATAGGCTAAGCCTACAAAGTTGGATAACACCTATGGATAAAATGCGTTTTAATAAAGTACAACTCAAAGGTTACAATGTATCGCAAATGGAAACAGGGGTATTCATTGCATCCTAAAGTTGTGAGCAAATTAATTCAGTTATTGTAATCATAGTTTGTTATAGCTGAATAAACTCAATGATAAAATCCTTGACTGGGGAAAGAAGTGCAATAGTTTCTGATGAACTCCAACGGTTCATCAGAAACTTCCTTCACCATGGAGTTGAGTTTAGTTGTTACAATGTGATCAGCCATGCATGGAGATTCCCCATACATTTTACTTACCCTCAATCCAGTGGCATATCAATTTGCGAGGAGCTTGCTTTAGGGTTGTGAACTCGTCTGATTCTCGAAGTCTCCAACTGACTGGACCAGGAAGCGGTGTCTTGTTTCATTTATCATTTACGATGACAAGAATGTGACGTATGCGCACAGAAGCAAGGCCTCCACTGATCCAAGCATGGGTCAGTTCTGTGCGGACTCTTTGCGTCATACCTTACCCTAAGGTAATGTACACTTCAATGGGATAGGGAGGTCCCAATGAGCCGCTTACCACCGCGCATGTTTCAACGCCCTGCGCCCAGTTTCCCAAAGGCATACATTTCGTTAGAACCATCGATCTCAATGGTTCTAACGATAAACTTAGCCTCAAGATGCTTTTGGGATACTGGGCCCAGCTATGAACACAAACTGTGGCTACTTATATGAGAAAAAATAATACGTATGAATTGTGAACTTAATGCAGATTCACAGGAGCTGTTGCAACTATCCACCATTCCCCATCCATTGCACATATTTACAAAAACTATTGCACTTATTTCCCTAGTCAATGATTTCATTAATCAATGCTTTGTCCTCCTTTAAAAATGTTGTCTTGATTGGTTCAGAAACAGTTCATAGCCTAAAACGAGGAAAAGCGTTTTCACAAATGAAATATCTATGAAATAGAATAGTTCTAGGATAAAGTCATTTATTACAGAAATGTTAAAAGACAACAAGATCAACATATTTACAAAGCATCAAAACAGCCAATATGTTGGAAATGTGAACAGTCATTCTGGCATGACATAATATACAATAATGAAAGACTGTCCTTTACGACAATAGCTGCAATGTCTCCAGTCAAGAATAGTTATTTACAGGTGGAAACAGTATGCAACAAGTGACAATAAAACATAACATTCAATTGAACTTCACAAATTCAGCTTGCTGTTAAAAGCAGCCCTGTTATGACATGTCTCCCATTTCTAAGCAGCAACACCCTCAGTGTCAATACATCCTCATCAGCTGCACCGACACAGAGTTACAAGCCATGGCGCATCACATGCCGTTCCAGGTCAGTGCTGTTCATGAGAGTTCGGCCACAGAGCTCGCAGGAAAGTGCTTTCTCATTTCTGGTCACCGCTATTATCTTCAGGATAGTGGAGGCATCTACAGGAATGATAACAGAATAAGAAGGAGAATTAAACATCTGACAGGGAACCAGAAACAGTTTGATTAATTGGATGTCAATAGTTTCATGTCAAAATTGACTTACCTTTTGGTGAAGATATGTTGCCATTTTCCTTGTTGTTTTCCTCCACCTCGTGATCTTGCTTCTCACCACTCTTGGGGTTTTCTTCATATTTTTCATCCTGTTCAGACCCTTGCTCCGGTTTTTTATTGCACTCAGGTTTTAGACGGTCAGTCTTCACTGCCTCCTCCTCATTTTCCTGTCTCACACCATGATTACTGTGTGTTTCCTCTTTGCCCTCTTCATTTTCAAGCACTGGCATCTCGTGATAGTTGCAGGCTTCATCTTTAAGCACTGGCATCTCATGATATTGGTTGTTTTGTTCTTCTATGTCCATCTCTCCAGGTTCTTGGTTCTCCTCCTCACAGTCCATTAAATGTTCCTCTACCTTCTTGTCCTCATTCTCTAGCTTCTCATGGGATTGCTTATATTGTCCCTCTTGGTTCTCGTCATTACTGAAATCATGGAATTCACTGTTCTGGGCTGTGTTCTCTGCCACCTCGTTATCGCCATCTTTGTTCACGTCATCTTGTTGCCCTTGGGTCTCCTCACAGTCCATGAATTGTTCTCCCTCCTCGTTGACTCTGCTCAGTCTTGTTTCCAGTTCCTCCAGATGGACCTGTCCCACCAGCTCATGGTTCCTCACAACCTCCCAGAGAGAACACCACAAGGAAGATTACATATTTACATCAGATACAGAAGGACAAATGACTCAACAGAGAAGACTTGATACAACATAGTGTGTCAGAATTAACATCAGCAAAATAATGTGTGACAATACCCATTTTACTAGTTGTGACCTTTGATGGGCTATTAATTTCTCAAAAGATCCACACTCTCTTGGGACTGCAAGTGTAATTCCACCTTTCAGAGAAAAAGGTGGATATACAATAATATTGATTAAACCTATGCAGTCCTCTGTGCCTTAGGAGCTGTTTCTGGATAGAGCCACAGTCTAGTTAGCATGGGAGTCATGATTGAGGGGGTATAAGGAGAGTGTAGCTAGAACACTAACCTGGTGTTTATCGCACAGGTGTGCCTCCAACTCGCTCAGCTGTGTGCAGTCGAAGTAGCACAGTCTGCATTTGTAGGGCTTGATATCGTCGTGCTTGAGCATGTGCAGTAGCAGTTTCTTGTCACTGGAACTGGTGAAGGTGCACTTGTGGCAGCGGAACACGGTGCCCTCGAGATATCGCGACAGCTTCGGACGACGCACCTCTATCGGGGCCACTGGCTGCTCTGTTTAAAAAAAATAAGCAAACCAGGATCAGCAGTGTAAAGTCTGGGTATGATACTGACAAGTGTAAGACAGAATAAATGGTAGACAGCCACAAAAGGTGTCTAATGAGTGTCATGATGTATAAAGCATGGATTTATTTTAACAATACCACAAGAACACCTACCACGATGGAGGACGATGTGGTCGATCATGCGGTTTTTGTTTTTGGTGTGGTAAAGACAGAGAGGGCAGTGTAGCTCCTTAGGAGCTTCTGTTGGGCTACTGGCATGTGCCGTCTCTATGTGCATATCCAACTTCTTCCTATTGTAAGCATTCAGAGAAAAAAATGTTATCACAAACTTGGCAATATGGCACACTGAGGCTTAATAGATGGCAACAATTGAGACCGAGAAGCATTTGTACGTCATTTAAAGAGTCAGTTAATGTAGCAATACTAGGTGTCACAGGTGCTTCTTGTTCAATCACTATTCTTTAGACATAGCAATAATATGTATACTAAACAACAAATATGACACAGCAAAGGCAAGCATTGGCATTTGAGCAGATTCTTCTGAAAATAATATATTACCTGAAGCCTGTGAAAAATGAGCAGTCCTTGCACCTCACGAGCCTTTTCCCATTGTGGCGATTTATGTAGTGTCGACGCATACTCTTGATGTGTGTTGAGGTGTAGATACAAAACTCACAGACGAATAAGCCATCTTGAGTGGTCCTGGTGGTCTGTGGGCTTGGAGGGCTGCTGGAGGCCTTGGCCTGAGCCACCTGCCTGTAGTGGTTGAGCTGCCTCTGGACATCTGGGGGCTCCGAGTATACTGGTTCTGTAACGGAAAATACACGGGATATTAGTACCACATTACATTCAGACACTCAGCAGATTACTTCTCTGATTTACAGAAAGGTAGGGGAGGTGCTAATAGCAAAATACTCTTCAGGAGTATATAACAAGACATGCATTTTTCAAAAATATGGTTTTGTATAGCTTTACTGATTGTCTTGTCTGTATGCTGCATAACAAATTTGCTTATTTTAGAGGAAGTGTTCTAATCTAATCATGAAGTTTAATAATTCAAATCCTAAACAATGAACGTAAAAGGGAGCACTTGCTTTCAGTGAGGTCTGATTCCTCAGAATCATCAGACATTTGGTTGCCTTCTTGAGGTTCTGGCAGGTTCTGGGTCTCTTCAGCAGCCCTCAGGGTGTGCTCCTTGTTCTCGCTACCGGTCACAGAGGAAGGGAGGTTCTTGGATGGGTACTGAGCTACTCCAGCAAGACAGATTAAAAAAGCAAACAGGTTTAAGATGTTTTCCACAGCTTTTGTCATTTCGATTAACATTTCATACAGTATCAGATTCTTTTGACAGAGATAAAAAAATATATATGTTAAGCCTTTGAAAAGTTGTGACAATGACAGTGTGCCGTAGTAGTAAGGTTGCCTCTGTGCCGTAGCAGTAAGGTTGCCTCTGTGCCGTAGCAGTAAGGTTGCCTCTGTGCCGTAGCAGTAAGGTTGCCTCTGTGCCGTAGCAGTAAGGTTGCCTCTGTGCCGTAGCAGTAAGGTTGCCTCTGTGCCGTAGCAGTAAGGTTGCCTCTGTGCCGTAGCAGTAAGGTTGCCTCTGTGCCGTAGCAGTAAGGTTGCCTCTGTGCCGTAGCAGTAAGGTTGCCTCTGTGCCGTAGCAGTAAGGTTGCCTCTGTGCCGTAGCAGTAAGGTTGCCTCACCGCCATGTACTTTGAGCAGATGATTCTTCAAGAGGCTCAAGATGGTAGTTCTGTAACGACAGAGCCCACAGTGGAAGGGTCTGATGGTCCCGGGTCGATGTCTAATATGGCGGTCAAACCTGAAGAGACATTAGCAGACATCTCACATATTGATTTATCCAGATGGTTAAGCAAATCTTCATGGTTTATATAGAAACAAGAATGTTGTATGGTGGTACCTAAGGTAACATTACAAGATGGAATCAATCACATACTATAAATACTCCCCTCTGAGTGGTTCAAGCTCTGAATGCTGATATATCAGACCGTATACCACGAGAATAACAAAACATATTTTTACTGCTCTAATTGGTAACCAGTTTATAATAGCAATAAGGTACCTCAGGGGTTTGTGGTATATGGCCAATATACCACAGCTAAGGGCCGTATCCAGGCACTCCGCGTTGGGTCGTGCATTAGAACAGCCCTTAGCTGTGGTATATTGGCCATATATCAAATCAAATCACACCCCCTTGGGCCTTATTGCTTAAATATACAATAGAAATCTCTTCCTCTCACATCTGCTTCTGTTGATGAGGTACATTGTCCAGCCGTTTGAGGGCTGCTGTAGCTGCATGGCTCCGCTCATGTGAGCGTAAACCTTTCAAAGACATGAAAGTTCGCCCGCAGTGGTTGCACTCCTCTCCTACTGACCCCCCCTCTGGTTCTGTTGTCGATGGGACAGGGGAAGGGGACACCAGTGGACTCATCCCTGTTGTAACAGATTCCACCTGTGTCACAATCCAATGACTGTCCGATTCATCTGCTGTCAGGACCTTGGGCAGTACTTGTCTTTCCTGCTGAAAGACAGAAATAAGTTAAGGTTGAGGATCACATAGGCTACATAAAGGGCAAAAACAGATTTACTTTTCCAATGTTGCACAGTCCTACCATCTGTCAAACAATCACAAACACATAGGGTTGCACTTTATTGCATTATGTGCCACTTACCTTAACAGGCTTGGTTTTTGGCGGTGGGTCACTGAGGCGTTGCTTCCTCTTCTGTCCATTTGCCAGCTTCTGAAACTCCTCATTATGATGGTCGAGATGGGAGCAGAGGTCCGCACTGCCCTGGATTTGGAGGTTACAGTATCCACATCTGTAGAACTCTGTGCCATCCTCTGAAGACTTTGAAAGTATAGTGAAGTCTTGTGTGAAATCTTCGTTGTGGAAATTGGTGTAGTGGATACTTAGCAGCAGATTTGAGTTGAAAGATAACTTCACGCATTTCTTGCATTTAACTGGACGCAATGCTTTGCCTTTCTCGCATTGTGGATCAAATAATTTGCATACAGGTTTCTGTTGCTGGGGATGATTTCTAGGCTTGGGGGGAGAGTGCAGTGTGTTATTCGGGCTAAGTTTGCTAGATTTGTGCTTGCTGGGAGAGACTCCTGGGTGGCAAATCGCATAATGGGAGACCAGGCCTTTTTCACTAAGACATTGGAAAAAACAGCGGGAACAGCTTATCTTCTCACCAGGTGATTTGGTTTCCTGACTCAAAGAAGCCTTATGGTCCGGTGAGTTTGGAAGAATGCGGTGAGGTCTGAATGCTGGAACAAAGTGGTTGGTGAAAGCAGCATTGCCATGTTGCCTCCTATAGTGGGCTGCAAGGTATTTACAAATCGAAGTTGAATACGAGCATAGTGCACACTTGTAGGAAAACTCTTTGTCCTCAATTGGAGCCACTGTACTGTGGTTAATGCGAAGATGACAGGCAAGGCCCTTTTTAGTAGTGCAAAGGTACTTGCAAAGGTGGCACTTGACTATGATGGATTTCCCATTTTTTAAAATGGCAGCCTGGGCAATTGAGGTCTGGGAGCCTCTGTATTTGGAGAGCAATTGTTTTTTAATGGCAGCAGATTGTTTCAAAGCCGGTTTGAATATATTTGCGGCAGATCGTTTGTGATCCATCTCATAGTGAGCCTTCAACTTCTTGAATTTTGCATGGATGACTGGACACATATTGCACCTGAAGCCTGCCAATCCCATCCGCTTACCCGATCGGACTTTCAGGCATTCATTTGGGTCAGTGAAGTGTACAATTTCTTGTTCAAGTCTCTCAGTTCTGGCTTTGACGGCTGGATGCCTCATCTGGCAGTGAGTTAGAACACCATGAGCGTGAGAGTTCACATATGGACAGATTGAACACTTGAATACCAGAGTCCCCTCACTTGTACTAAGTTCCGCTTCAGTTTCCCTTTCATAAGTTGATGTATCATATTCCGGATGTTTCTTACCACAATGAGTTAACATACCATGGAGGTTGTTGAACTCTCCGGAACAGACAGGGCACCTATATCGCTGGCTTGGCTTTGAAGTTTCATGAACATCAAGCTGTTCATGGACTTTCATATCATATTCTGGATGTTTCTTTCCACAATGAGTAGACATACCATGGAGGGTGTTGAACTCTCCAGAACAGACAGGGCACCTATATGTCTCGCTTGAACTCAAGGTTTCATGAACATCAAGCTGTTCATGGATCTCCGGTTCTTGGGTCTGCCTACTACTAATGACATCTAACACAGACCCATCTTCCTTGACAGACCATGGATGAACTGCACGGTAGTGGCTGCTTATACCCCCCATGGAAGTAGCCTTAAAGGGACACGCTCGGCATGGATAGACTTTTGTGTCACCTCCTCCGGTCTGAAAAGATGGAGTGGTCTTTGGAACATCCCCAAAACTGAGGATAATCTGATCATGTTTTTCATTGTGTTCTGGGTTAGGCTTTGTTTTTTTAGATCGAGAAATCTTAGGGCCGGCATGTAACCTCAGGATGATGGATTCAAGTCCAGTTTTTTTATCTGGATGACGTTGCCGGTAGTGCCGGAGGAGTCCCTTCGCTTCAGTATGTGAACAAGCACACCACTCACAGTGATAACCTTCCTGTAAATGGCCATCTTCGTAAGCCCAATGTATAATTGTAGTGATCGGGGCTTTCTCTTGGTGGTTATTCCTCAGATGTCTTTTCAAAAGATATATATGGGGAGTTGTATAAGAGCATTTGCGGCACTTTAAGGACCTGAGCAGTGCAGCTTTCTGCTTGCGAGATTGTGAGGCTTTCATGGAGGACATGTTAGGCTGTTGCATTGTTGATTTTTTATTTGAGCCGGGAACAATTGCAGTATACCTGACAACCTGATCCGCAGTTGTCTTCAGATCACTATGTCTTAATTTCTGATGATTCAAAACTCCCCTAACTGTCGGATTGTCATAGTCACAATGCTGGCAGTAAAACAACTTCCTCTCTTCTTCTTGGGATGAGTTAAGCGAGTTTCTTCGTACTGGGTGGGATTTGCTCATTTGGCCCAAAACTGTAGCAGTATATTCAAGGATTTGCTTAGCAGTTGGCTTCATATCAAGGTGTCTTTTCCTTTTATGATTCAAAACCCCCATCACCGTTGGATTGCTATAGTTGCAAAGCTGACAGAAAAACATGTGTTCAACCTCGTCCTTCAAAAGAGGATGAGACAAGAGGTGAGGAGAGTTTGGTGAGTTCACTGCTTTTGGCTGAGATTTGTTGGTTTGCTCTCGGACGACAACAGTATGCCTTAAGATCTGCGCTGCGTTTGTTTCGAGATCACAATGCATTTTACTTTGATGATTAAAAATCCCCCTCACTGTGGGATTGTTATAGTCACAATATTGGCAGAAGAACTTATCTAACTCTTCTTGGACAACATCAGATGTTAAGAAAGATGAGTTAGGCGATTTGCTAGTTTGGGACAAAATCATAGCAGTATATTCAAGGATTTGTTTAGCAGTTGCTTTAAGATCTGGGTGTCTTTTCCTTTGATGTTCCACAACCACCCTCATGGTTCGATTGCTATAGTTGCAAAGCTGACAGAATAACACAGCCTCTTCTGTCACAAGAGGAAGAGGTAAGATGTGAGAAGACTTAGTCAAGTTGACGCTCTTAGACTTTTTGGATTTTTCGGTTTGCCCTGCAACCTCAGCAGTATGCCTGAAGATGTCGCCAGGTGTTGTTTGGAGTCCACTGTGTCTTCTCTTTTGATGATTTAAAATTCCTCTCATTGAGGGATGCCCATAGTTGCAAAACTGGCAGAAAAACAAGTTACCTGCCTCATTTCCAATATCAGATGTGAAGAGAGAGGAGTCAAATCCAGCAGACTGAGATGTATCTTTCTGACTACGAAGCTCAGATGTATATTGAAGGATCTGACTAGTTGATGTCTGAAGACAACGATGTCTTAATTTCTGATGATTCAAAACCCCTATAACTCTGGGGTTGCCATAGTTGCAGTACTGGCAAAAAAACAAGTCAGCTATCTCGTTCTCAACAGTGGATTTGAGAGAGGAGTTTGATGAGTCAAATCCAGTAGACTGAAGCTTTTCACTTTGACCATGAGCCTCAGCAGTGTGCTTGATGACCTTATCGGCAGTCACCTTGCGATGACTGTGTCTTAACTTCTGATGATTCAAAACCCCTCTCAATTTGGGGTTGCTACGAATCGCAGCAGTATGTTTCATGATCCGTTTAGCAGTTGACTTACGAGTACTGTGTCTTAACTTCTGATGATTCAAAACCCCTCTCAATTTGGGGTTGCTACGAATCGCAGCAGTATGTTTCATGATCCGTTCAGCAGTTGACTTACGAGTACTGTGTCTCAACTTCTGATGATTCATAACACCTCTCACTGTGGGGTTGCAATAGCCACAAAACTGGCAGAAATACAAACTCTCATCATCTGCCTGCGAAACATTGGATATGGGAGGGGATGTGTTAGGAGACTTAACTTCTGGGAGTTTGAATGGCTTTAAAACATGTTCCTGTGCTAAATCTTTTTGGAGGGGAGTGCTATGTGAGACTATTCCTATGCCCTGTGACATTTTGCTTTGACTATGAACCTCCGCAGTATGGAAATGGATCTGTTCAACAGTAGCATTGAGATCACTGTGTCTTGACCTTTGGTGATTCAACACCCCCCTCACTGTGAGGTTGCCATAGTTGCAATGCTGGCAGAAAAACATGTTCTCTACATCGTCCTGTGCAACATCGGGTTTAAAGAGGGACGTGTTGGGGGACTTTACTTCTGGGAGTTTGAATGGTTCCAAAACCATATTTTGAGGAGACACCTGTGTTTCGTCCTTAGCGTCCCTGGAAGTGGCAAGAGTTTGTTTTATGTCGTCAATTGTCAATCCTGCCTTCGGATGGCTTTTTTGGTAGTGGACAAGCACGACAACCACTGACTTATTGCTGAAGGCACAATGTTTGCAGTGGTACAGTTCCTCATCCACTCCCATGGAAGCAGAACATTCTTTTAGGGTTGTAGAGTTGATGTTAACAGTTTCTTTACATGGGGACAGAGATCTCTCAGGAGAGACAACCTCTGCATTCTTTAGGCTGGAAGTTCGCCCTAAATGTGATTTAGAGGGTTCGTCTTTAGAAGGCTTGGCAGTAAAACTGCAGTACATTAAAGGACTGCTCATTTTCAGTTTTGGATGTTTGTTTTTGTAATGGGGTTTCAAGTATTTGCCATTAGAAATGGTGAATGGGCAGGCAAAGCACTTGTACACCAAATCAAGCTGATCTGATCGCATCATGAACACATCTGGAGCTTCTCGGTGATGATCCCTATAGTGCTTCTTGAGGTCATCAGGGGTGGCAAACTCAACAGGACACTCCAAGCAACGGAAGGTGGCAGTCCAATCATCTGGATTAATGATGTACTGAAAGTCATACCTGATGTAAGGGTGCATTCTCTGGTAATGGGTGCTCAAACTGCGAGATGACTTGTGACTGTAGTCACAATGTTTGCAACGGTAAAGTATTTTGTGTTTGTCCCTGCTTTCTCTATTTTCCAATTGATTGTGCTCATCTTTTTCAGTTCCTGAGGCATCTAGTTCAGTTCTCCAGGCATCCCCCTCCTCTTCATCCTCGCTAACCTCAAAGGTGAAAGCAGTGCCCCCTGACAGCTTGCTTTGGATGACTGTACTTTCAGGGCTTGTTTTGATATTTTTCTTAGCAGGACTCAAAGCGGTGTCATCATGCATCCTCTTCTTGGTGGCATTAGCCAATGGCTCTGTTAGTGACATTTCATTATACGTTTCAGGTTTGGGATCCCGCTGTTCTGTCGCTGTTCCGTCCAGCAGACTTAGCCCCATGCTGTAAAAAAGGTAACTGTGCTCACTTCGCTGGTGAGTGTGAAGATCTTCTAGCCAAGTTGCAGAAAAGTTGCAGAGTGAGCAGCAGTGAGAGCCCTTCTGTTCATTTTCTGTATGAGATCTCTCTTCAGTTACTTTAGAGACACCTTTACCACCGTCTTGGTCATAGCTAAAGAAAGGCGCATGTGACATGAGGGTCACATCATGCGCACGTGATGGCCTTGAGAGGTTGGGCAACTTCAGTTGTGAGGAATTTAAAGATGACCCATGTGCAATTTTGAATTTGGAAATATTTCCTGAGGATCCCACTTGAGCTTGCAGGTTCTCCAGCAATAGACTAGAGCTAGGAATGTTTATGGTTTTTGAGGTAGACTTGGATTTCGGGAAATTCAATCTCCCCACTTCCCCTTGTTTGCATTGGAGTCTCGACACATTGTGTTGGTTCTTCTTCCCTGGCAGTGGCACTTTGGCATTAAGCAGCTTGCCCCTTAAATACCGTTTCTGTGTTTTCAGGGTCCTGCCCTTACCAGGACCCTTTACCGAAACCTTGTGATTTGTTCTTTCATGTTTGACAATAACAGGCCAACTGGAAGATGTAAACATACAATGCCGGCAAGAGAAACTCTCCTCTGAATTGTTGTAGAGAGTGCTACTGTGAGGTTGTGTGGAACTCTCTGAGGGATTACAACTCCCATCATTTTGTGAAGGATCCACATCAACGCCATGCACCTTCTTCATGTGTTCAAGGAGGAAATATTTTGATTTGAATAGGAGGACACAATGGTTACACTGGAATGACTGACTTGGAGACATGGATTGTTGAGAGGCTGGTTGACCGTGGGTCATTTGATCAGACTTGTCGAGGTGCCCGGAATCTGTGGGTGTATAAAAGAGCTTAATCTATACAACTGCAGAATAATACATGTATCAGATATTAATTATTACATGTGCTATGTGTCTAAGTATTACCAGACCAACCAAGCACCTAAAAAGGCAGGTGATAGAGTTCACCATTCTCCTGTTAACAACTTGTATTATGGGGTTGGCTGTTGGCAGATTTTTTTTTATTGAGTATACAAGTCAAAAATTAGAAGAACAACAAGTCAAACCTTCCTCCATCTCCCCTGGCTCTGCGAGTTTCTTGATCCCAGAACTTTACTGACAAACGGGAGAGAAACCTACGGGGGAGCATAATAATTTGATGACATAACACACTAGCAAAACCAGACTAAACATGCAAAATGCAAACATACTGATAAAAGGAGACATTTACCAACTTCTCCACAACTGAGCGACTCTACAACCAATCCAAATGACTTTGGCTAAATAACTGAATAAGACAATAGGTGTGATTTATCTGAATAGGATTTAGGCCTATAGCTGATCTGAAGATAACATTTTTGCAGCAAGTCCCACAAGTTCACTGTCATGTATACATTTAATAAATTGTAAGTACAGTTAGTCACACTGAAAAGTGTTGCTAAACAAGTTGTCATAGGTCGAGACTTAAAACGTATGGTTTGCTAGTGATATTCTTATAGTTCTGTCTCTGTGCACAATATCACATTCTCACTACTGAAAAAGTAGTGACTTTTAGCTTATCAACACACAAGATTGGTGTCATTATAACCATAATCAACTGCATCTTATGATGACTAGCTCTGAATGTCCTCTTGGAAAAGCATATAACTATTTTAATAGCCTAACTTTAAGTCCTGAACAACCAAGACATAAGGTGACTCCAGAAAGGCAAGTGTAATGTAGGCAAAACACACTACATAGCTTAGGCCATGATATTTTACCATGGGCATACATTCATCCAACCAGCTATAATTGAGTCCATGCATTCATAAACAAACACAAAATAAGAAAAGGACATTTACTGAAGTAAATGTGGTGTGCTTGCTGGTCTTGAAGTATTTATGGTTGTGAAATAGTAGTGAGTGACAGCAGTAGTATGTTTTCAAAGGCTGTGTGTTAGTTATGACCTATTTTGAGGTTTGTAGTTGTGGAGTTATTATAGTGGGTTACTGTGGGCTAGTATAGTAGGCTAGAGTGAGTACAATATAATCAATAAGCCATATAATGTGTTTTAAGCGCTTAAAATGTTTTCGTTGAAACATTCTGAAAGTTGTGTCAGTGATTTTAGTTAATGTTGAGGCCTGCATTCCGCCATTTAAATGAATGGCGATACAACAAACTTTCCAGTTTATGAAGTAGGAATGATAGCAAAAATCTGTGTAGAAGCCATCTACGCTGAGCCAGTCTGCACATGTCAACATTGGGGTGGTGTTTGTAGCTGTCGTCAGTAGATGTGTGGGAGTGGTCAGTAGTTGTGTGGTCAGTAGTTGTGTGGTCAGATAGGATAGCCTGAACATGTGAAAAAAGGTTTGGTACCTATAGCGCGAACGGTTCAAGAGTTACTGTTGGTGAGTTATTTTGTTAATTTATATAGTTGTAGTTGATAAAGGTTTTAAAGGATTTGAATGTGTTAAAGTTAGTCTTGTAGCTTAATTGGCCAAGGAGCAGGAACCTTTCTGAATAGCTACCTCTGTATTCCTATGGTTCTCATTCAAATCCATGTTAATTTATACACATTTGAAATGGTTATGGTTCAAAAACTATAAATAGTATCAAAAATCTAAATGCAAGTAGTCTGAACATCTCAACATTGGTTTAGTGTTGATAGCTTAAACAGTGAAAGAGGAGATGCGTCTCCATTTTTTTACCATTTAAGTCTATGGCTATTGACTAGCATTTAGTTTTATGCAAATATGGTTGTAGTATAAAAAGTATAAATACTATAAAAAGATTCTCAAGCAATCTAAGTTAGGAATGTCTGCACATTTGAAAGCTGGTTTCGTGTGTATATAGCTTAAATCGTTTAAGCTCTAGAGCGAGGAATAATAACTAACTAGAAAAGTAAATTTCCTGAAGAAAATATGGTGTGCATGCTAGTTTGTGAAGGGTCGATTGATTGATTGATAGGATAGCATGAACATAATAAAGTTGATTTGGTGTCTCTAGCTTGAACAGTTCAAAGGTTACTGTTGGTGAGTTATTTTATGCTAAATGAATATAGTTGATAAAGACCTTAAAGAATTTGAAGTTAGGATAGCCTGAATGTTTTAAAGTTGTTCTTGTAGCTTAATTGGAGCAGGACCATTTTAAATAGCTACCACTGTATTACTGTGATTCTAACACGGAACCCAAACCGGCTGCGCGCGTGCGCCGTCTTCATACATACATTTATTTTGTCCCCCTACACCAAACGCGATCACGACACGCAGGTTAAAATATCGACATTAATTTGGGGACAGGTCGAAAAGCATTAAACATTTATGGCAATTTAGCTAGCTAATTTGTCCTATTTAGCTAGCTTGTTGTCGCTAGCTAATTTGTCCTGGGATATAAACCTTGAGTTATTCTTTTACCTGAAATGCACAAGGTCCTCTACTCCGACAATTAATCCACACATAAAATGGCCAACCGAATCGTTTCTAGTCATCTCTCCTCCTTCCAGGCATATTTCATCTTTGAACTTATATGGTGATTGGCATCTAAACTTTCATAGTATTACCACGACGACCAGCAACACAGTTTGTCTTTCAATCACCTACTATAACCAATAAGGAGATGGCACGTGGGTACCTGCTTCTATAAACCAATGAGGAGATGGGAGAGGCAGAACTTGCAGTGCGATCTGCGTCAGAAATAGAAAGGGCTTCTATTTTAGCCCTTGGCAACGCAAACGTTCGCGAGCAGTGTGGGTGCAATAATTGAATAACAGATTTCTAAATTTATTTTGCTCGCGACACGAGCGGTTTAGTCAAGGTATATTTCAAACCAATGTTAATTTTAGCAAAAAAACAGTTATAGTTAAAAGGTATAAATAGTATAAAGAATCTGAATGCAAGCAATCTCAATGTTGGTTTGGTGTTGATAGCCTAAACGTGTAAGTGGAGATGCGTGCCAAAATGTTCCCCATGTAAGTCTATGGCCCTTTTATTGCCATTGCAATTTATTGGGAGAGCATTTAAATATTGTTCTAGTACTGAAAGTATGGATGCTATCAAAAATAATTTCTTAAACAATTTAAGTTGGGGCTGTCTGCACATTTGAAAGTTGGTTTCGTGTTTTTAACTTATTGGGTTAGAATTGGCATTTGTTCTAATATGCAAATGAACATAGCCTGAACCTGAGAAAGTTGGTTTGGTATCTTTAGATTGAACAGTTCAATAATTACTGTTGGTGGGTTATTTTATGCTAATGTATGCACATTTGTATAGTTATAGTTGATAAAAGTTTATGATTTAGTTGGGTCAGTCTGAACATCTCAATGTTAGTTTGGCATTGATAGCTGAAATGGTGTATTTGGCAAATCCAAATACTTCCCATTCAAGCCTACGTTTATTCATGTGTAATGTTTGTAGTTCAAAAAGTATAAATGTTATCAACATTCTCGACGCAACCAATCCATATTGGGTCAGTTTGAACATCTCAACGTTGATAGTTTAAATGGTGGAGGAGATACACCCACATTTCCTAAATGTTCCGATGTAAATCTATGCCACTTTTATTGCCATTGAAATGTATTGGGAATCATTTACATTTTGTTGTAGTTCAAAAAGTATTCATGCCATCAACAATATTTTGGGCAGTCTGCACATTTGTAAATTGGTTTCGCGTTAATAGCTAAAGTCGTTTAAGGGCTAGAGCGAACAGAATAAATCAAATAATATGAGTATGTAAGAAATCCAGAGTTGTGTACTGCTTTGCAATCACACCTAAGTGGCCACACTGTGTGTCTTCAGACGTTGCATGTTTATAAGCCTAGTCCTCAGATCGAAGAGGACCAGAAAATGATTAACCACAAAATGTCAGTTGATCTTTCCGTTGAAATCCTCAACCCAGCAACAGATCAAAGGATTAGGAGACTTCAGCACACAATCCGGCACATGCGAGACAACACCTCTTGTGAAATTGTGAACTAGAATATTTGGACATTTGCAGCCTTATACTAGAATGGGTAATTTGCTTTAACACAACAGTATTAGCTAGGTAGCCAAAGCTTGAACTGAGTTCTCTGGCTGCATTGACATAATATATCTAGATTATCTTAAATGTAACCCCTGATAACATATTGCAAACTCTGATTACTGCACAGATTTACCAAATAACACTTGTTGCATTTGTTATTAGAATCAAACTTGTGAACAATCAAGTTTACACCATTTCGGTCCCAGCTCTGTCACTTGTCGAACAGGAACTAAAATTGCAAGGGGAGTGGAATCGGAACCCCCTTTGCCTTTCTATTGATCCAGTTCAGAAATATGAAAAATGTTACGAAGCAAACACCTACAAAACGTGGCCCGCAATGAACATTTACCAAGACGTTAATGGAATAGATTGAATAGCCAACTCACACGTTTCCACAGAGAATCGGTGAGACTCAGGCCATATTTCGATTCCTCAATGTGTTAGCTCTGTAGTCGATGTTCGTCGCCATTTTTTCCCGCTCCTACAACAACCTCATGTGTCTTCTTCCGTCTGCAAACCAACGAACCAGCAACGCCGGGGTCGAGGGGCTACACACAAAACAATTTAGCAGTCAAGATAGTGGCAGGGGGTGGCGTGCAATGCAAATAAATCTGTCAGTCAACGATGAAGCCAAAGAGAGTACAATCATGAAGATGGGCAGAAACTGCTTCTCCAATAGAAATCCCCGATAACGCTTGTAAGCGATGTCATGGCGACGTTGTCTAGCTAAGCGCATGCGTAAAAACGGTATCTTGCGCCAAACTGCGCATGTGCTTGCGGTCAAAATTAAAGACACACCTTAGAAATAAAGTTTTTTTGACGAAAATAAAAACGTGTCAGTTTGCCACTTTCACTTGGTTGGAGTAATATGTTCAACTACTTAAAACACGTTCTCAAATCTAGGTTGTGTCTTTAGATTTTGAGAAAATTAACAATTAAGGAAACTTCTCATTGGGCGCATTGGAGTGGATCACTTTTGTCAAGTTGTTGACCATCATTATTCACAGCCTTTCAAAGTGTGTTGCATTATGATTCTAAAATTTTTCCGACACGTCAACTACATGAACTTTACTGAAATCATTTGATCAAAGGTCATGCAGTTTTTGATTAAGTCACCTTCACGTAGCTGCAGTTGCTTCTCACCAACTGCACCATCCCAGGTAGCACAAAGGTCTAGCCCACATCTGGCCTGATTCTGGCATGCCAGATCTAAAACTTCTGGCCATGGTCTGGCAGCCAGAGTCCGAAATCAATGACGGTACAGACTAGGCCCGAGTCAATCGGCCCAGATCTGGCAAACTGAACTGAGCCAAAGCTGCCATTTTAGGGCCAGAATCGGCGCAGCATTGGCCCAAGTCCACTCGATTCTACCCTTCCTCCCCCACCACCACTAAACAAATATTATATTAAATGTCGGCAGTAATATTGTAGCTATCAACCGAACTATGAACAACATAAACATTAAAAAATGCATGACATTTTCTCATTTTACAGTAGCATTTATATCCAAATAAATGTCACTAAATTACAGATTAAATGCAAATGACGCTACTTTGATATTATTCTATCTGCAGACACATTCTACTGCACTGTTGGAGTTAGGAACACAAGCATTTCGCTACACCTGCAATAACATCTGCTAAATATGTGTATGTGACCAACAACATTTTATTTTATTTGACATGACTGTGTTAGCCATAGTTGGCTAGCCAGCAAGCAAGGCAATTTCTCGCATGGAATAGCCTTAATTTCTCAGAACAAGAATAGACTGACGAGTTTCAGAAGAAAGTTCTTTGTTTCTGGCTATTTTGAGCCTCTAATCGAACCCACAAATGCTGATGCTCCAGATACTCAACTAGTCTACAGAAGGCCAGTTTTATTGCTTCTTTAATCAGAACAACCGTTTTCAGCTGTGCTAACATAATTGCAAAAGGAGTTTCTAATGGTCAATTAGACTTTTGAAATGATAAACTTGGATTAGCTAACACAACGTGCCATTGGAACACAGGAGTGATGGTTGCTGATAATGGGCCTCTGTACGCCTATGTAGATATTCCATAGAAAATCAGCTGTTTCTAGCTACAATAGTCATTTACAAAATTAACAATATCTACACTGTATTTCTGGGCAATTTTATGTTATTTTAATGGATAAAAAATGTGCTTTTCTTTCATAATCAAGGACATTTCTAAGTGACCCCAAACTTTTGAACAGTACAATATATTGTTTGTGTTACTGTAATTCAGCGTTTAGCTGCCATAGTACACATGAAACGAAATAAACCATTATTCGGTATCATCATTCAATCTTGGAGTGCTCTTTGCGATCTCCACTTGAGACCATTTGGGTCGTGTTAGTCCTTTGTAACTCACTGAACATAGCTAGCTTTATACTATGGGTGGGTCTAATCCTGAATGCTGATTGGTTAAAACCGCATTCCAGCCGATGTCTATTCCACAAGTTACCATCGGCTAAATCTATGATCTATGTTACATCTGACTGCAATCCACTGTCTCATCAGCCCAGCCAAGCAATTTATAAACTTGATCTCCACTATAAAAATCATCTAGACGTTATCTCACATTTCTTTTCGACTAACATTTCGTTTTCAACAGCCGAGATTTGTATAAACCTGCTGTCTGCTAGCGACTGCTAATTAGGCCTACCCTAGAAAAATAGCCTGTGACACTGATGTGCTGTCGTGGATTATGTATCCCAAGTCGTCCTATAATTTACGTGGCCACCAGCATATGCCTAAAAATCGCTAATGACATTATATTGAGCCAAGATTGGCCGAGTGACTGAAATGAATAGAATTAGTGTGAGTGGGGTTCCCCCAAAAAAATCTGTAGTAAAATCAAATTAATTAAAAGCATAGATTCTCTGGAGTCCTCCATCTAATAGCCTAATGCAACTTTCACTGGGGAATGAAATCAAATGACATTTTATTGGTCACATACACATGGTTAACAGATGTTAATGCGAGTGTAGCAAAATGCTTGTGCTTCTAGTTCCAACTAAAATCGAACAAGTAATCTAACAAATTTACAACATCTACCTTTTACACACAAATACACACAAATGTAAAGGGATGAATAAGAATATGTACAAATAACATATGGATGTCACGAGTGTGTGTAGGAACGGACCAAAGCGCAGCGTGGGTATCGTTACACATATTTAAAGTTTAATGTGAAACTATGCAAGACATACAATAAACCATAAACAAAACAACAAACCGTGACGAAGAGGTGCAACATACACTAACTCAAAATAATCTCCCACAAACACTAGTGGGAAAAACAACAACTTAAATATGATCCCCAATTAGAGACAACGATGACCGGCTGCCTCTAATTGGGAATCATACAAAAAACCCAACCTAGAAAAAATAACCTAGAACAACATAGAAATAAATAAACTAGACAAAACCCCCAACATAGAAAAAAGAAACTAGAACCAAACAGAAATAAATAAACTAGACAAAACCCCCCAGTCACGCCCTGACTTACTCTACCATAGAAAAATACAAGCTCTCTATGGTCAGGACGTGACAATGGATGAGTGATGGCGTGCGGCATAGGCAAGATGCAGTCGATGGTGTAGAATAAAGTATATACATATGAGTTGAGTAATGTAGGATATGTAAACATTATTAAAGTGGCTTTATTTAAAGTGATGAGTGATAACGCTATGTGAACATTATTAAAGTGGCGTTATTTAAAGTGACTAGTGAGACCTTTTATTAAGTCAGTTTATTTAAGTGGCCAGAGATTTGAGTCTGTATGTTGGCAGCAGCCTCCCTATGTTAGTGATGGCTGTTTAACAGTCTGATGGCCTTGAGATTTTTATTTTCTTTTGTGTTATTGACTGTACGTTTGTTTATGTGTAACTCTGTGTTGTTGTTTTTGTCGCACTGCTTTGCTTTAGCTTGGCCAGGTCGCAGTTGTAAATGAGAACTTGTTCTCAGCTGGCCTACCTAGTTAAATAAAGGTGAAATAAAAATAACTAAAATAAAGATAGAAGCTGTTTTTCAGCCTCTTGGTCCCAGCTTTGATGCACCTGTCCTGACCTCGCCTTCTGGATGATAGCGGGGTGAACAGGCAGTGGCTCGGGTGGTTGTTGTCCTTGATTAAATTTTTGGCCTGAGGTTGAAGAGGCGCTCTTGCGCCTTCTTCACCACGCTGTCTGTGTGGGTGGACCATTTCAGTTTGTCCGTGATGTGTACGCCGAGGAACTTAAAACGTTCCACCTTCTCCACTACTGCCCCATCGATGTGGATGGGGGGGTGCTCCCTCTGCTGTTTCCTGAAGTCCACGATAATTTCCTTTGTTTTGTTGACGTTGAGTGAGAGGTTTTTTTCCTGACACCACACTCTGAGGGCCCTCACCTCCTCCCTGTAGGCTGTCTTGTCGTTTTTGGTAACCAGGCCTACCACTGTAGTGTCGTCTGCAAACTTGATGTTTGAGTTGGAAGCGTGCATGGCCACGCAGTCATGGGTGAACAGGGAGTACAGGAGAGGGCTGAGAGTGCACCCTTGTGGGGCCCCAGTGTTGAGGATCAGCGGGGTGGAGATGTTGTTTCCTACCTTCACCACCTGGGGGCGGGCCGTCAGAAAGTCCAGGACCCAGTTGCACAGGGCGAGGTCGAGACCCAAGGTCTTGAGCTTAATGACGAGTTTGGAAGGTACTATGGTGTTAAATGCTGAGCTGTAGTCAATAAACAGCATTCTTACATAGGTATTCCTCTTGTCCAGATGGGATAGGGCAGTGTGCAGTGTGGTTGGTTTTCTTTTTGTAATCCGTAATTGACTGTAGACCCTGCCACATACGTCTCGTGTTTGAGCCGTTGAATTGCGACTCTACTTTGTCTCTAATCTGATGCTTTGCTTGTTTGATTGCCTTGCGGAAGGAATAGCTGCACTGTTTGTATTCGGTCGTGTTTCCAATCACCTTGCCATGATTAAAAGCGGTGGTTCGCGCTTTCAGTTTTGCGCCAAAGCTGCCATCAATCCACGGTTTCTGGTTAGGGAAAGTTTTAATGGTCACAGAGGGTACGACATCTTCGATGCACTTGCTAATAAACTCGCTCACCGAGTCAGCGTATACATCAATGTTATTGTCTGAGGCTATCCTAAACATATCCCAGTCCATGTGACCGAAGGAATCTTGAAGCGTGGAATCCGATTGGTCAGACCAGCGTTGTATTGACCTGAGCACAGGCGTTTCCTGTTTAAGTTTCTGTCTAGGATCAACAAAATGGAGTCATGGTCAGATTTGCCAAAGGCAGAGCAGGGGAGGGCTTTGTATGCGTCGCGAAAGTTTGAGTAGCAATGAACCGGAAAGCTACCAGCTCTCTTTGCGCATTTGATATGCTGATAGAATTTAGGAAGTATGGTTCTTAGTTTAACTTTGTTAAAATCCACAGCTACAATAAATGCAGCCTCAGGATGTATGGTTTCCAGTTACATAGAGTCCAGTGAAGTTCTTTCAGGGCCGATGAGGGATCTGCTTGGGGGGGATATACATGGCTGTGACTATAATCGAAGAGAATTCTCCTGGAAGATAATGCGGTCGGCATTTGATTGTAAGGAATTCTAGGTCGGGTGAACAAAAGGACTTGAGTTCCTGTATGTTGTTGTGATTACACCATGAGTCATTAATCATAAGGCATACACCCTCGCCCTTCTTACCAGAGATGTTTGTTTCTGTCGGCGCGATGCATGAAGAAACCGGGTGGCTGTACCGACTCCGATAACATATCCCGAGTGAGCCATGTCTCTATGAAGCAGAGAATGTTACAATCTCTGATGTCTCTTGCTTCAATATATCCACATAATTTCCATTCCTCATGATGCCATCTATTTTGTGAAGTGCTCCAGTCCCTCCTGCAGCAAAGCACCCCCACAACATGATGCTGCCACCCCTGTCCTTCACGGTTGGGAGGGTGTTCTTCGGCTTGCAAGCGTCCCCCTTTTTTCTCCAAACATAACGAGGGTCATTATGGCCAAATATAATTATTTTTGTTTCATCAGACCAGAGGACATTTCCCCAAAAAGTACGTCCCCATGTGCAGTTTCAAAACCGTAGTCTGGCTTTTTTAAGGAGGTTTTGGAGCAGTGGCTTCTTCCTTGCTGAGCGGCCTTTCAGGTTATGTCGATATAGGACTCGTTTTTACTGTGGATATAGATACTTTGTACCTGTTTCCTCCAGCATCTTCACAAGGTCCTTTGCTGTTGTTCTGGGATTGATTTGCATTTTTCGCACCAAAGTACGTTCATCTCTAGGAGA
The DNA here is from genome assembly GCF_901001165.1 of Salmo trutta. NCBI lineage: Eukaryota > Metazoa > Chordata > Actinopteri > Salmoniformes > Salmonidae > Salmo > Salmo trutta. The sequence continues at coordinate 26,717,345 of NC_042983.1, read as the reverse complement.
CAGAACACGTCTCCTTCCTGAGCGGTATGACGGCTGCGTGGTCCCATGGTGTTTATACTTGCGTACTATTGTTTGTACAGATGAACATGGTACCTTCAGGCATTTGGAAATTGCTCCCAAGGATGAACCAGACTTGTGGAGGTCTACAATTTTTTTTCTGGGGTCTTGGCTGATTTCTTTTGATTTTCCCATGATGTCAAGCAGAGGCACTGCGTTTGAAGGTAGACCTTGAAATACATCAACAGGTATACCTCCAGTTGACTCAAATGATGAAAATTTGCCTATCAGAAGCTTCTAAAGCCATGACATAATTTTCTGTAATTTTCCAAGCTGTTTAAAGGCACAGTCAAATTAGTGTATGTAAACTTCTAAACCACTGGAATTGTGATACAGTGAATTATAAGTGAAATAATCTGTCTGTAAACAATTATTGGAAAAATTACTTGTGTCATGCACAAAGTAGATGTCCTAACCAACTTGCAAAAACTATAGTTTGTTTACAATAAATTTGTGGAGTGGTTGAAAAACTAGTTTTAATGACTCCAACCTAAGTGTATTTGCATATGTTATGGTCTTGTGAAGGCTGGCTGAATTCTGGCAAAGAGTATGTTATTTTATCTCAGCATGTCTACAGATTGTCCCTTCTCCCGGTTTTTGTTTAGTTGGAAATGTTGATACTGGAGACTGTTGTCAGAAGAAACTGTAACCAAGCATTTATAGTGGCTTAGAAATGCATTGCAGATAATTGTAATGTTGGTTATCCTCCCACAATGTTACAATGGATGGCAGAAATGTCAAGTTATGTATCACCAGATTTGATTTATTACAAGATTAAGGGTAAACTGGGCAACTTTCATAACGTCTGGATGCCTTATATGGAATACAGGAAGACAAAAGGAGTCTGTATTGAAAACATGTCATTGTCAGGGGAGATATCTTTTTAGGCAATCCCTAGCTGCTGGGCTGCTCAGTCCTGGTCCTGGGGGTCAGCCATCCTGTGGGTTGTCCCTCTGCCCTTGGTCTAACACATCCGAAACCAATGTTTCACCAAGATCCTAAAGCTGAGTGGGGTGTGTTGGGTTGGGGCACTGGACCCCGAGGGACAGGACGGGGTGATCCAGCTAAATTGTGTGCAAGTTAAAAGAGCTACAGTACTATTAGGCCTGTGACATGAACTATACTGAAAAAATATATAAACACAACATGCAACAATTTGAAAGATTTTGCTGAGTTTCAGTTCATAAAAGGAAATAAGTCAATTTAAATAATTTCATTAGGCCCTAATCTATGGATTTCACATGACTGGGCAGGGGTGCAGCCATGGGTGGGCAATCAGAATGAGTTTTCCAGGCAATCAGAATGAGTTTTCCCCCACAAAAGGGCTTTATTACAGACAGAAATACTCCTCAGCGCCCACTCCCAACCTCAGATGATCCCGCAGGTGAAGAAACCGGATGTGGAGGTCCTGGTCTTGCGTGGTTACACGTGGTCTGCGATTGTGAATTGGACAGACTGCCAAATTCTTTAAAATGACGTTGGAGGTGGCTTATGGTAGACAAATAAAAATTGAATTATCTGGCAACAGCTCTGGTCGACATTCCTGCAGTCATCATGACAATTGCACGTTTCCTCAAAACTTGAGACATCTGTGGCATTGTGTTGTGTGACAAAACTGCACATTTTAAATGGTCTTTTTATTGATCCCAGCACAAGGTGCACCTGTGTAATGATCATACTGTTTAATCAGCTTCTTGATATGCCACACCTGGATGGATTATCTTGACAAAATGCTCACTAACAGGGATGTAAACAAATTTGTGCACAAAATTTGACAGAAATAAGCTTTTTGTGCATATGGAAAATGTATGTGATTTTGTATTTTAGCTCATGAAACATGGGACCATCACTTGTTACGTATTGCATTTATATTTTTGTTCAGTGTATATGGAGGATTTTTTGTTTCTGTGTGTTAATGTATTTGAGGTGTATGTGTCTTTGTTTTTTTTGTTTGTTTCTACTTTTGTTTCCAAACCTTTCCCTTGGGAAGGTGAGAAGGAAATTGTGTCGGGAGAGAGTTGAGTTATGTACTAGACTGGTGGGGGTCGGGCGTGCAGGCGGCTCGAGCTGGATGGGTGATCTGGCTAAAACTTGATATAGTGGATATCTTAATAAAGACAATCTAAAGTCTTAGTATTTTTTAAAGAGTTGTTCATTTGTTAGGTTATTACTCCCATTGATGGACTGGAAAACCAACTAAATATGGTCACAGGTCACAGTGCCGTCTCCAATGACCACACTGTTTTCTCCTAATGCTAGCTGCAATGCAGTCATCCACGACAGGTATCTGCCGACAGCACCCCTTGGGATAAAGACGTTTCGAAACCTCTTGGTGCAGAATCTGAACCAAGGAAATATTACGATATCTCGTCACATTCAATCAGCAAACCTGATTGACCATTCTTTTCATGATTTCAAGCCAGCAGTCTCTGTGAATGAGCAACTTCCCTCCTTCTTGGAGTCGTGCAATGCTGTAGTTGAGATGAATTTCTCTTGTCCTTCAGACACTTCCGCAAGCACTGCGGCCGTCTCAGCAATAAAAACATTGACGTACAGAGTGTACTCTGCTTCCGATGATACATTTCCCACTTTGTGGGGGACTGAAACCCCTTACAATGACACTAACGGTATCAGTCCCGCAACTGACCTGATGACTCCCACTGGTGAAACGCTGTGTGATATCGAAGACAGATATCCTTGTCTCAGTTCACAGGTACTGGAGAGGTTGCCACACAAGGATGCTGTGGTGACTGACAGGCCTCGACAGCCACTGAGTGTTTTGAAGCACAAACACCAGGAGATTTGGTTGAAAGGTTACAGCCAATCTAATAACAATGCGGCTGCTGACAACTCGTACAAAGGGTCCGACCTTTTCGTTTGTGCCTCTGATACCAACACCAACTGCTGGTGGGGGGGAATACTAGCCCAGACCCATGACGAGCCTCATCAAGACCGGTGGGGGGGTCGAGACTAGGTGCAACACTGTACGAGGCCGCCAGAGCAGGAAAAATGTAGTTGTAAACTTCCCCACGAGAACAGAGAGGAGCGGACAGGCCCCTCGACGGGGATAACCTTAGAACACATCTAAGATATCACTGAGGTGTACCACACTGGTCGTAAAAGAAGTCCAGTGGACTTTCCACCTCCAAAACAAATGGCAACAATAAGTATTGCTTGCCATGTGTAGTTTCAACTACAATGCAACTAGTAAAATGCTCTAATCATGTGTTCCAGTAGGATAACATTTCAGAATAAATAAGTAGGATAACTGGTCCCCTTGAGCACCAGTACCAATGCCAGCACAGTCAGTCCAGCCACAATCAGTAAGAAGGTAAGAGACCTCACAAGTCAAATTGCTATTGATGACAGCAACAGAGGAGTTAGTAGTCACTCAGATTGCAACACGTGGAAGGGAATCTCCAAATCTCCAAAACACTCTTCTGATGGTTAACACACATGCCTCTAATAAATAGAATCCCTGAATAGTCATGAACCATGATCACACCATGTACGACTGGTTGGTTCAGTGCTTATAGAGTACTTCCGTCGTGAGGTTAGCTTCCCGTGGATAACATAGCTATGAAATAGACTCCTTCATACCTATTGCCACTACAATGGTGTAAGACACATTGACGTGTAGTAAAACTACTACAGGTCCCATTAACCTGTTTGGGATAGGGGGCAGTATTTTCACGGCCGGATAAAAAACCTACCCGATTTAATCTGGTTACTACTCCTGCCCAGAAACGAGAATATGCATATAATTAGTAGATTTGGATAGAAAACACTCTAAAGTTTCTAAAACTGTTTGAACGGTGTCTGTGAGTATAACAGAACTCATATGGCAGGCCAAAACCTGAGAAGATTCTATACAGGATGTGCTCTGTCTGACAATTTGTTCTCCTTCTAGGGCATCTCTATCAAAAATACAGCATCTCTGCTGTAACGTGACATTTTCTAAGGCTTTCATTGGCTCTCAGAAGGCGCCAGAAAGTGGAATGAGAGCTCCAGTCTCTGGGCGAAAAACAGCAGGAGTTTTTGTGAGTGGTCCTGCTGAGAACAATGACACTGGAGCGCGCGTGCACGAGACGACTCCATGTTTTTCTTTCAGTGTTTGAACGAATACAACGTCGCCCGGTTGGAATATTATCGCTATTTTACGAGAAAAATAGCATAAAAATTTATTTTAAACAGCGTTTGACATGCTTCGAAGTACGGTAATGGAATATTTAGACATTTTTTTCACGAAATGCGCCCGCGCGTCACCCTTTGGATAGTGACCTCAACGCACGAACAAAACGGAGCTATTTGAATATAACTATGGATTATTTCGAACCAAAACAACATTTGTTGTTGAAGTAGAAGTCCTGGGAGTGCATTCTGAAGAAGAACAGCAAAGGTAATCCAATTTTTCTTATAGTAAATCTGAGTTTGGTGAGGGCCAAACTTGGTGGGTGTCAAATTAGCTAGCCATGATGGCCGGGCTACGTACTCAGAATATTGCAAAATGTGCTTTCACCGAAAAGCTATTTTAAAATCTGACACCGCGATTGCATAAAGGAGTTCTGTATCTATAATTCTTAAAATAATTGTTATGTTTTTTGTCAACGTTTATCATGAGTAATTTAGTAAATTCACCGGAAGTTTGCGGTGGGTAAGCTAGTTCTGAACATCACATGCTAATGTAAAAAGCAGTTTTTTTATATAAATATGAACTTGATTGAACAAAACATGCATGTATTGTATAACATAATGTCCTAGGAGTGTCATCTGATGAAGATCATCAAAGGTTAGTGCTGCATTTAGCTGTGGTTTTGGTTTTTGTGACATATATGCTTGCTTTGAAAATAGCAGTGTGATTATTTTTGGGAGGGTACTCTCCTGACATAATCTAATGTTTTGCTTTCGTTGTAAAGCCTTTTTGAAATCAGACAATGTGGTTAGATAAAGGAGAGTCTTGTCTTTAAAATGGTGTAAAATAGTCATATGTTTGAGAAATGTAAGTTTTTGAGGTATTTGTATTTCGCGCCACGCTATACCATTGGATATTGGTGAGGCGTCTGTCCCTAACAGGTTTTAACATAGGTCTTGAGGTTGACATCAATTCTTCCTAACCTCCAGGCATTGACATGGAAATGATCTAATGACGTCAGACTCATCCTGAACAGGTTGCAGCCTACCAGAATACTTGGTTTTCCTTCCCTTGGCATGTGCGCATATGTAAGGATAAACGCACAAGTACAACAGAACATTTAATGAGGGTTTATGCTAGGATCACTTAAGGAGTCCAAGCCAAATACCAGCCTTAGTAAAGTTGAACATTTACCCTGAGGCCTTTGACTCTACAGCTACAGTACTCACCAGTTTGTCCCCAGAGGTCCATAGGTTATCCCTTTAGACTGTCCGAAGCTAGATGCCTTACAGCTGTAGACTTATCATGTAGTTATCAACTTAGGATGGTGCCCTAAGCCACACACTACCAAGTAGGAACGCCCTAGATATGACATTAGACAATGCCATGATAGGGTCATTTTGCCAAGACTGTGGATGCATATGGAATACAGTCCCATTAGATGATTAAGGTGTTGTAACTATATTTTGTATATCTTTTCTTTATGCTTTTATTCATTTTTTTGTTCCATTGTCTTTGACACTTAGGAAGTGATAGAGCCATAAACACAATACAACCATCAGTTAGTGCCACAACGCATTTGGGGAAGAAACGTAATTATATATTTTGTGAGTGTGTGCGTTAACATCTTCCTAAGTTACTGCCCAGATCTACCAGCCTGGATGACCAGACGACGGGTCCGGAACGGTGATCCCCAACCCGGACATCCGCTGCCCATTCTTGTGGTGGAAGAAAGCCTACCAGGGTAAACCACCAGAGGGGGGCCGCAACGTCCCCCGGTTTTATGACTAAACAACCAGATCATAAATACCTTGCAGAAACTCCGCTTTTGGCTCTACAGTATTGTGAATGGAATGTCTGAGTGTTACACAGAGAGACTGTGTCGCCAAAACTTCAACATCAAAAGATTGGACATTAAATAAACATTAGTTTTGAAATCCAAACGTTTGGAATGGTTGGTGGGGATCCCAAACAATAATCGTGTCATATCATTTAGTATTTTGTGATGTCATTAAGGATGGTATTGTCACGACTGTTTAAATGATCGGACCAAAATGCAGCGTCTGTTTCGTTCCACATATTTATTAGACTGTGAAACTTAATGCAATACCAAAATAAACTGAAGGACAAAACAACAAACCGTGACGCAGGAGGAACAAACAATACTCACAAAATATATCACCCACAAAAACAGGTGGGACAAACATCAACTTAAATATGACCTCCAATTAGAGACAACGACAACCGGCTGCCTCTAATTGGAGGTCAAGCCAAACAAAAACCAACATAGAAATACAAAACTAGAAACTGAACATAGAAATACAAAAACAGACAAACACCCCCTGTCACGCCCTGACCTACTCTACCATAGAAAATAACAACTTACTATGGTCAGGACGTGACAGGTATATCATGATAACTGTAACTCAGAGTGTACACGTCCGAGTTACCAGGTTTGCATCGAAATGTTGTATAAAATAAATGATTAATAACCCTTTCATGCGTGAGTTCCAAATATCTCTAACAATCGAAACAGCGTGAGTTTTTTATGCACGTGATGTTAGAACGTTCTCTCCATTCCAGAATATGATTGCTACGCAACAGTACATTTAATCCGCGCTGGCCTCAAACCAAAGTACACAGCCTGTTTTTATTTTTAGGCTGTTTTCAACTTGTCAATTTCTAATTATTTTCTAACAAGTTTTTTATTTTCTAAGAACAGTTTGAATTGAGGTGTGTTCCGCCTCATTCATTCACATAAAAGTAGTCATTTTTACTTTTGCCAACCAATTAATTGCGGACCAAATCTCCCGTCCTGCACACACGTGTTTACATTTTCTGTCTGTTGCCTGCATCGCAGTCAAAGTTGTTTTTGATACCAATAATAACTTTGGAAATGTGTGCGTTTCTATCAAAGTAAGTGCCTTATTATGTTAAAATAGTTTCTGTATGTCGTGTTATACCGTTTCTACTGTAGCTCACAGTATGTAAGTCGCTCTGGATAAGAGCGTCTGCTAAATGACGTAAATGTAAATGTATGTATGGAGCATAATATATTTGTGTATATTCTTTATAACCGTGGACACGCGAGGTAACATTACTCATTTCATAACCTTTATGGTGTTATATTCAATCGTACTTATGTAGCTAGCTACATTATTCTATTAGCTCTGTAAAACAATGCTAATTGCGTCAGAAGTATTGACTTGTTGTATTTTGAAGCTACCCTGGAGAAATTAAAAAATATATTCTAATACTCTTGGTCATTTTCTGAGTGCATTCCACAAAGCTGTTTATCATGTCCGCCTTATCCACTGCCCCCATTTTGAGGTTATAGTCAAGCATGCAGTCTGGTTTGATTTTTCTCTCTCCCGTCAGGTGGTCCACCTTCCCTATGGCCAACATGGTTGCTGTATGGACAGTGGAGAGGACATGGATGTCTCGTTTGTCATGCCACTTTACTGCCAGCTGTTGACATTTCTTATTTTGAATAACGGGTCATTTAGGATGGCAGTAGCATTGTTGATGAAATGCAGTCATAGCAGCAGAACTAGGAAGCAGTCTTGGGAAAAGAGGGTGGCAAAGAAGGGAGTTGCAAACATAGGATCTGTGCTCCAGTATTCTCTTAGGGAGTTCTTCTTTACCCACCCCATGAGAAGGACTGTCACCAGGAAGGTATACATTTCACTAATTATGGTTGTCCCCCCCTGGCTCTCTCTTCTCCTGTAGCTCCAAGGCATAGCGATTGGTCTCTGCTATGTCTCCCACCAGCTCCTCTGTCCAGAAACAACTTGAAGCACTCTGCCTCAGATGGAAATGGAAAGGGCCATTGCAGTCCAGACTGGGACTCATCAAAGCAAACAGCGGGGCCAGGAGGGGTGAAATGGCTGGCAGCCTTCCAGCTACCACAGAACTCCTATACTTCCTCCACTATCGGTCTGCCTCCATCAGCACCAGCATCTTCAAAGGGAACTAGGACTTTGTCAGTGGACAATGGGTCCTCAGATTCAGGGTTCTCAATGGCTTGGGGCAGCTCCCCACTGTCACTGTCAGAATCTGATTCCTGACTTTCAGACTCATTGTCAGAATTTCTTTAAATCTCCAGAATTTCCACATTTGTGAGATGTCTCCTTTTGAAAGACATTGATAATGCTACAGCTTAGCTCACTCGCTACATACATAAAAAACAACACTGAATGGTTCAGAGTGGGAGTGAGAGGTTACGTGATTGACTGCCTGCACGCGCCATTTGTATCAATAAATCACTATCAGAAAATGTTTTGTGTGGCAATTATTGATATATTTACTGTTTTATTCATGTTTTCCAATTACCGGTGATAAATCATGCATTCCAATGATTAGATTGTAATGGGCACATAGTATGTGTGTAAAATACTTTTTTGAAGGTTGTACTGATTATGAGCTAAGCTAATTTCAGCTATGTGTGGAGCCATGTTTGTTGACATACAATGCATTCTGTGTTTCACGTAATCGTCTGTCGGACCAAAGATGCTATAACAAAATTAGGTGAGTGAATGGTGGAATGTGAACGATGGTAGATGACACACCCCTTCAACATGCATACTATAAACAGACCAAACTCATCTTGTCTTCTCTTATCTTTGGTTTCTGTGAGGGAAAAAAGCATAGCTGCGCGCTGAAACTAATCATCTCGGATTACTTTTTGGATTACTTTTGAAACTAATCATCTCGGATTACTTTCTAGAAAGTATTTTACTAAATTATTTTGATGAATGGTGAGCTCACCCGTGATGTGATTAATTATACATATTAATTGCTATTAGCTAATTCATATTGTAGTTTATGTCATCCGACAGTCAGAAAATATGACCGCTTGTGTTGCGTCAATCTTTCCTCAGTTAGCGCTAGGACAAATGTAGCCTACATTTTTCCGGTTTGGATGATAGTGTTATGCTATAGATACTTCTGTGAATATCTGAACATTGCATCCAAAAATAAACTGCTCACATTCTGGACATAACTTTGTAAGAACTGTGTTTGTGTAAATAGTTTCTGAAAAAAGTGTGGCCAGCTCAATTGCTGATTGTTGTGTCATTCGAAACTGGCCGTTCTAAATAAGCATTCTAAATAAGCGTTCTAATCACACGGGTGTGATCGTACGCTTCAGGGACCACTGTAGAACGATCACACCCGTGTGATGGTACGTGTGAAAGGGTTAAGTATAAGAATACTTTTGTGAAGATAACAATGTGATTTTAGCCTTCTATATGAGATTATTGTTGTCATATAAAGTTTTATCAAGTCAAGAAAAGAAGAACAGTTCCCTATCGCTACTGTGTGGTACACCTCTGATGTATCCATTCTAACAACAACTCTGAGACAAAGAAGCCTACAACTAAGGACATTGTGACCTCTTGTGGACAACCAGAGACTTACATTGAACCACTTCCCATAGACCAGTGGTTCCCAAACTTTTTATAGTCCCGTACCCCTTCAAACATTCAACCTCCAGCTGCGTACCCCCTCTAGCACCAGGGTCAGCGCACTCTCAAATGTCATTTTTTGCAATCATTGTAAGCCTGCCACACACACTATACAATACATTTATTAAACATAAGAATGAGTGTGAGTTTTTGCCGCAACCCGGCTCGTGGGAAGTGACAAAGAGCTCTTATAGGACCAGGGCACAAATAATATAATAATAATAATTAATACTTTTGATCTTTATTTAGCGATCTTACAAATAAAACCTTATTTGTTCAACAAACATGGTGAATAACTCACCACAGGTTAATGAGAAGGGTGTGCTTGAAAGGATGCACATAACTCTGCAATGTTGGGTTATATTGGAGAGTCTCAGTCTTAAATCATTTTCCACACACAGTCTGTGTCTGTATTTAGTTGTCATAATAGTGAGGGCAGAGAATCCACTCTCACATAGGTACGTGGTTGCAAAGGGCATCAGTGTCTTAACAGCGCAATTTGCCAAGGCAAGAAACTCTGAGCACAGCCCTAAATCTGGCAGTGGCTTCTGATTAAATTGCATTTTCACAGAACCGCTTGTTGCAATTTCGATGGACTGGAGGCAGGGCATAAAAAGGATAATGAATCCAGTTGTTTGTGTCGCCCATTTTGGGAAAGTACCTGCGTAATTGTGCACCCAGCTCACTCAGGTGCTTCGCTATATCACATTTGACATTGTCTGTAAGCTGAGTTTGTTGAGTTTATTTTATTTTTACAGGGACAGTGCACATTAATCAACGTTTCAGTAAAAGTGCCAGTTTTAGCCAGCCGGCTAATTTTCAACCGCAGTCCCTGGGCAGGTTATTAAAAACAATTACAATACAGACAATCATTCAGCAGTGAGCACATGCAGAGCAACATAGGACAAGCAAGACAGCATACAGACAGAGCAACATAGAACAAAAAGCAACAAGACAAAATCCATAAAAGCAACAAAGTGTTTCCACACCTCACAAGCTACAGACAACATGGAAAGCGGCATGGAAAGCTTGAGATCATTTGCACACAAAAAATCATACACTGATGGAAAGACATGTGTGTTGTCCTTGTTAATGCAGACAGAAAAGAGCTCCAACTTCTTAATCATAGCCTCAATTTTGTCCAGCACATTTAAGATAGTTGCGGAGAGTCCCCGTAATCCTAGATTCAGATCATTCAGGTGAGAAAAAACATCACCCAGATAGACCAGTTGTGTGAGAAACTCGTCATCATGCAAGCGGTCAGACATGTGAAAATTATGGTCAGTTAACACAACTTTAAGCTTGTCTCTCAATTAAAAAAAAATGTGTCAGTAATTTGCCCCTTGATAACCAGCGCACTTCTGTATGTTGTAAAAGCGTTACATGGTTGCTGCCCATATCATTGCATAATGCAGAAAATATATGAGAGTTCAGGGGCCTTGCTTTAACAAAGTTAACCATTTTTTCACTGTGGTGTCCAAAACGTCTTTCAAGCTGTCAGGCATTCCCTTGGCAGCAAGAGCATCTCGGTGGATGCTGTAGTGTACCCAAGTGGTGTCAGGAGCAACTGCTTAAATGCGCATTACCACTCCACTATGTCTCTTTGTCATGGCTTTTGTGCCATCAGTACAGATACCAACAAATCTTGACCACCAAAGTTAATTTGATGTCACAAAGCTGTCCAGTACTTTAAAAATATCCTCTCATGTTGTCCTGATTTCCAGTGGTTTGCAGAAGAGGATGTCTTCCTTAATTGACCCCCCATAAACGTAATGGACATATACCAGGAGCTGTACCAGGCCCACCAAGTCTGTTGACTCATCCAGTTAGCACGCATATAATTCACTGGCTTGTATGTGAAGCTGTAATTGTTTCAAAACATCTCCTGCCATGTCACTGATGCATTGTGAAACAGTGTTGTTTGATGAAGGCATTGTCTGTATAGTTTTTTGGCCTTTTACCCCAGCATTGTCCCAGCCATATCCGCGGCAGCAGGAAGAATTAAGTCCTCCACAATCGTATGGGGCTTGCCTATCCTAGCCACTCGGTAACTCACCATATAAGAAGCTTCTAGCTTCTCCTTATTAATGGCATCTGTTGCTTTTATACATGTATTACTACTCAAAAGTTGTCTGCCTGACCATACTGCCTGCCCCTGAGCCTGCCTGCCATCCTGTTCCTTTTCCCCACTACTTTGGATTATCAACCCCTGCCTGCCTTGACCTGTCGTTTGCCTGCCCCTGTTGCTGTAATAAACATTGTTACTTCGACACAGTCTGCATCTAGGTCTTACCTTCAAACCTGATACATATTCCTATGAGCATAGCTTCCACATGTATGTACAATAAGTCTACTCTCTTTGTCTCTCCCTCTCTTTCTTTCCTCACCCCCTTTCCATTGTGTAACAAGCCGTCATATCGGGTTAGTCCACTAGGGACCTTTCTTTGCATTATGTTAGTAATCAATATAACCTATACCGTGTGTGTGTGTTTATGTAATCCTGTGTGATTATTTAGTTAGTTAGTAAATAAATAATTAAGCCAATTTTTGTACCGCTGATTCATCACTTAGGCTAGGGTTTGTGCAGATTTACGAGGTCAACGACGTTCAGAATGAGACTGATATGAGGAAATGATTAATTGATGATTGGTATGATATCAATATTTTCGGATATATTCTTGAGTTAATTTGGGAAATGGTAACTCATTAAACAAACTTCTCCCATGGTGCCCCAGATTCCTAATGAGTTAATTGTTACATGATTAATTTAATTGGGTAATAATTAAACATAGGAGGTAACTATTTGATGAATAGCAGTCATCACATTAATGGTAGTCACGTCACGACAAAGGACAAAGATAATCCAATATTTTTGGTAAGAAGGAGCAAGCAAGCAGACAATGCCACACTTGCTAAGTGTTTTTTGACATTTGCAATCCACAATGAATGTCCTTTCCATACATCAATGGCCCTTTTGGGGGCCCTAAGCAAGATTTGGTCATCCCGTTACTAATTTGCCATGAGGTGGAGAGAAACCTTTTCAATTTTAAAGCAACTTTCCTGCAATTCAATACATTTTGCATTGACTTATGCCTTGTTTATATGATATCTGTGTGAGAGTGACTAATAAAATCAATGGGGGCCCCATGTAGGTCAGGGCCCCTGGGCACATGCCTTGTGTGCCTGATCGGCAGTGGTGTGGTGGGGGCATACCCTGTATCAATTATGTAGTACAATAGAAATATACAAAAATGTATATTCACGTGAGCCGCACGCAAAGCCTAGTTTCAACAGAATAGCATCTGCAGGCAGCAAAAACAGGCAGCTCTCAACTGGTTGTCGCATGGAGCAGCTCACAGAACAACATCAGTAGCCAGTAGGGTAGGTAGGAAAGCAACCTTGTCTCAGAGCATTTATGTACAGTGCATTCAGAAAGTATTCAGACCCCTTCCATTTTTCCACATTTTGTAAAATGTTTTCCTCATTAATCTATACACAATACCCCAAAATGACAAAGCGAAAACAGGTTTAAAGAACATTTTGGGAATTTATTACAATTAAAAAATAGATACCTTATTTACATAAGTATTCAGACCCTTTGCTATGAGACTCCAAATTGAGCTCAGGTACATCCTGTTTCCATTGATCATCCTTGAGATGTTTCTACAACTTGATTGGAGTCCACCTGTGGTAAATTCAATTGATTGGACATGATTTGGAAAGGCACACACCTGTCTAATTAAGGTCCCACAGTTGACAGTGCATGTCAGGGCAAAAACCAAGCCATGAGCAATCGGGGGAGAAGGGCCTTGGTCAGGGACGTGACCAAGAATCCGGTCACTCTGACAGAGTTCCAGTGTTCCACTGTGGAGATGGGAGAACCTTCCAGAAGAACAACCATCTCTGCAGCACTCCACCAATCAGGCCTTTATGGTAGAGTGGCCAGACGGAAGCCACTCCTCAGTAGAAGGCACATGACAGCCCGCTTGGAGTTTGCCAAAAGGCACCTAAAGGACTCTCAGACCATGAGAAACAAGATTCTCTGCTCTGATGAAACCTAGATTGAACTCTTTGGCCTGAATGCCAAACATCACGTCTGAAGGAAACCTGCCACCATCCCTACGGTGAAGCATGGTGGTAGCATCATGCTGTGGGGATGTTTTTTTAGCTGAGACTAGTCAGGATCGAGGCAAAGATGAACAGAGCAAAGTACAGAGAGGTCCTTGATGAAAACCTGCTCCAGAGCGCACAGACTGTGGCGAAGGTTCACCTTCCAACAGGACAATGACACTAAGCACACAGCCAAGACAACGCAGGAGTGGCTTCGAGACAAGTCTCTGAATGTCCTTCAGTGGCCCAGCCAGAGCCCGGACTTGAACACGATTGAACATCTCTGGAGAGACCTGAAAATAGCTGCGCAGCAATGCTCCCCATCCAACCTGACAGAACTTGAGAGGATCTGCAGAGAAGAATGGGTGAATCTCCCCAAATACAGATGTGCAGAGCTTGTAGCGTCACACCCAAGAAGACTCGAGGCTGTAATCGCTGCCAAATGTGCTTCAACAAAGTACTGCGCAAAGGGTCTGAATACTTATGTAAATGTGATATTTCCGTTTTTTATTATTATTATACATCAGAATGTTAAATGTGCAACCAGAGGGAAAACAATTCTAGACCACCTTTACTCCACACACCTTTACTCCGTACAAAGCTCTCCCTCACCCTCATTTGGGAAATCTGACCATAACTCTTTCCTCCTGATTCCTGCTTACAAGCAACAATTAAAGCAGGAAGCACCAGTGACTCAGTCTATAAAAAAGTGGTCAGATGAAGCAGATGATAAACTACAAGACTGTTTTGCTAGCACAGACTGGAATATGTTCCGGGATTCTTCCGATGGCATTGAGGAGTACACCACATCAGTCACTGGCTTAATCAATAAGTGCATCGAGGACGTCGTCCCCACAGTGACTGTATGTACATGGATTACAGGCAGCATTCACACTGAGCTAAAGGGTAGAGCTGCCACTTTCAAGGAGCGGGACTTTAACCCGGAAGCTTATAAGAAATCCCGCTATGCCCTCTGACGATCTATCAAACAGGCAAAGCATCAATACAGGACTAATATCGAATCGTACTACACCGGCTCCGACGCTCGTCAGATGTGGCAGGGCTTGCAAACTATTACAGACTACAAAGGGAAGCACTGCCGAGAGCTGCCCAGTGACACGAGCCTACCAGACGAGCTAAATAACTTCTATGCTCGCTTCGAGGCAAGTAACACTGAAACATGCATGAGAGCATCAACTGTTCCGGATGACTGTGTGATCACGCTCTCTGCAGCCGATGTGAGTAAGACCTTTAAATAGGTCAACATTCACAAGGCCGCTGGTCCAGATGGATTACCAGGACGTGTACTCCGAGCATGTGCTAATCAACTGGCAAGTGTCTTCACTGACATTTTCAACCTCTCCCTGTCGGAGTCTGTAATACCAACATGTTTCAAGCAGACCACCATAGTCCCTGTGCCCAAGAACACTAAGCAATCCTAAATGACTACCGACCCGTAGCACTCACATCTGTAGCCATGAAATGCTTTGAAAGGCTGGTCATGGCTCACATCAACACCATTATCCCAGAAACCCTAGACCCACTCCAATTTGCATACCGCACCAACAGATCCACAGATGATGCACTCTCTATTGCACTCCATACTGCCCTTTCCCACCTGGACATAAGGAACACCTATGTGAGAATGCTATTCATTGACTACAGCTCAGCGTTCAACACAATAGTGCCCTGGAAGCTCATCACTAAGCTAAGGACCCTGGGACTAAACACCTCCCTCTGCAACTGGATCCTGGACTTCCTGACAGGCCACCTCCAGGTGGTGAGGATAGGTAACAACACATCCGCCATGCTGATCCTCAACACGTGGGCCCCTCAGGGGTGCATCCGCAGTCCCCTCCTGTTCTCCCTGTTCACTCATGACTGCACGGCCAGGCACGACTCCAACACCATTAAGTTTGCCGGCGACACAACAGTGGTAAGTCTGATCACCGACAACGATGAGACAGCCTATAGGGAGGAGGTCAGAGACCTGACCATGTGGTACAAGGACAACAACCTCTCCCTCAACGTGATCAAGACAAAGGAGATGATTGTGGACTACAGGAAAAGGAGGACCGAGCATGCCCCCATTCTAATCGACAGGCTGTAGAGGAGCAGGTTGAGAGCTTCAAGTTCCTTGGCATCCACATCACCAACAAACTAACATGGTCCAACCACACCAAGACAGTTGTGAAGAGTGCACAACAAAACCTATTCTCCCTCAGGAGACTGAAAAACTTTGGCATGGGTTCTCAGATCCTCAAAAGGTTCTACAGCTGCACCATCGAAAGCATCCTGACTGGTTGCATCTCTGCCTGGTTGCATCTCTGCCTGGCATGGCAACTGTTCGGCCTCCGACCGCAAGGCACTCCAGAGGGTAGTGCGTACGGCCCAATACATCACCAGGGCCAAACTTCCTGCCATCTAGGAAGGCCCCAAAAAATTCAAAGACGGCAAGCGGTACCAGAGCGCCAAGTCTAAGTCCAAGAGGCTTCTAAACAGCTTCTACCCCCAAGCCATAAGACTCCTGAACAGCTCATAAAATGGCTACCCAGACTATTTTTATTGCCCCCCCCCCACGCCGCTGCTACTCTCTGTTATTATCTATGCATAGCCACTTTAATAACTCTACCTACATGTACAGAATTACCTCAATTACCTCGACACCGGTGCCCCCTGCACATTGACACATTGACTCTGTACTGGTACCCCCTGTATATAGCCCGCTATTGTTATTTACTGCTGCTCTTGAATTATTTGTTATTCTTTTCTCTTACTTTTTTAGGGATTTTATTAAAACTGCATTGTTGGTTAAGGGCTTGTAAGTAAGCATTTCACTGTGTGTAGATTGATGAGGAAAAATAACAATTTAATACATTTTAGAATAAGGCTGTAAAGTAACAAAATGTGGAAAAGTCAAGGGGTCGGAATACTTTCTGAATGCACTGTAAATGCGAGACCCTCCATTTAGTATGGAAAGGGAAAGGGGGATACCTAGTCAGTTGTACAACTGAATGCCTTCAACTCAAATGTGTCTTCTGCATTTAACCCTCTGAATCAGAGGTGCGGGGGGCTGCCTTAATCGACATCCACGTCGGGTATGTTATGTTTTGTATGTTATGTATTCATTTGTGGATAGCCATCACCCACTTCGTATAATATGTTATGAATTAGAATTCGTATTATATGTTATGCATTTGCAAAACGTACAATGTATTACAAAATTGCAAATTGTACAATATGGTATGAATTTGCAAAATGTATCATATGTTAGGAATTCTAGCTAGGTGGCTAAATTTAGCTAGGCTAGGGGTTAGGGTTAAGGTTGGGGTTAAGTTTAGGAGTTAGGTTAAAGGGTTAAGTTTAGGGTTAGCTTTAGGGGAAGGTTTATCTAAAAGGGTTAAGGTTAGGGTTAGGGGAGGGTTAACTAAAAGGGTTAAGGTTAGGGTTAAGAGAAGGGTTAGCTAACATGCTAAGTAGTTGCTAAGTAGCTAAAAAGTAGTAAGTAGTTGAAAATTGCTAATTGCAAAAGTTGTCTTCAATGAGATTCGAACTTGCAACATTTGGGTTGCTAGACGTTCACGTGATACGCGTGATACATTTACAATGTTACGTCTAGTTTATGAGACCAGGTTGGTTGATTGGGTGGACATGTCAGTTCATGCTGCAAGAGCTCTGTTAGGTTGGAGGACGTCCTCTGGAAGCTGTCATAATTACTGTGTATGTCTATGGAAGGGGGTGAGAACCATGAGCCTCCTAGGTTTTGTATTGAAGTCAATGTACCCAGAGGAGGACGGAAACTAGCCGTCCTCCGGGTACACCATTATGCTACCCCTGAGAGTGCTTTGAGGCTACTGTAGACCTTCATTGCAAAACAGTGTGTTTTAATAAATTATTTGTTGGCGTGAATATATTTAGTATAGTTTTATCAAAAAATAATTACTTTTTTATTGTTTCATTATTATTATTATTACTTTTATTCACTGAGGAGGATGGTCCACCCATTCCTCCACTGATGAGCCTCCACTGGTGTAAATACTTTCTGAAGGCACTGTAGGTATTACAGACTGGGTCAGGGAGAGGTTTAAAATATCAGTGAAGACATTTGCCAGCTGGTTAGCACATGCTCTGAGTATGTGTCCTGGTAAACTGTCTAAATGTTTAAAGAATAAACTGACATGGAAATGTACAAAATCAGAGGACTTAATTGAAAGACTTTGACTGTATATAAATGTTTTTGCTTCGTCTTTGTTTTGCAGGTTGCCAGGACAGCTACTCGGCCCCTTGCTGCAGAGAAAATATCTTAGATGCAGGCCCTATTCTTCTTGGGAGGTCAGCGTTTTCTGGTACTGGGGGTCCTACTTTGCCTCAATTATTACATGTACATTCCCCGTTGACACTGAAGAACATATTAGCCAGCTGTGAAAGACTTCTCTAGATTTAAATCTAGGCTAGATTGTGAAAGTGCACATCGTAATCGTGACTGGAGTGCTGTCTTGTCTAAGAGCAGAACACAGCAAATTAAAACCAGTTATGTGATGACATTTAATTTTCCTGTTCACAGCATAGCACTTGGAGCTGCTTCCCTATCTCAGGTAGTCACATATCCACTAATGAAGAGCATCACCTACTGGCCACAGCTTGTATTGGGTCTGTCTTTGAAAACATTAATCTGCATTGCTTCAATTGTCACAAATACTAGCATCGCCTTTGCAATAGAGAGTAAAATAAATGAGTAGCCTTGCCTTGTGCGAGCCAGAACGGCTCATAGGAGCAAGAGCGCATTTATAAGTACACCCTCTGGACAGGACGCTAGTCTATCGCAGGGCCATACCCTCAATCTATTCTCTTAATGCTGAGTGATAGAACTCCCATCTTTACAGTCTTTGGTATGACTCAGTCAGGGATCGAACTCACAACCTTCCAATCACAGGGTGGACACTGACCACAAGGCCACTGAAGACTGACCTTCAATTGGGGAGAACTGCTTGGTTGGTCAGCTGTCATTGGCTCCTGTAACTGGTCGGTGTGCCTACTATTGTATTTCTCGGGAGTGGTGTGGACATCCATTTATGACACCATCTATGCCCATCAGGTATTAGGTGTACACTTGTGCTATGACTGTCATGTTGTGCCTATTTAACATTGCTATTACAAATGTTTGTACTTCCTCAGTTCATGCGGTTTGTTGAAGAATATTCTAGATTGTTCTATGAATGACAACTTTTTATAATGTGTGCATTGCATTCCTTCCTACTGTCACCGGGACAAAGATGACGATATCAGAGTAGGGGTCAAGTCTACAGCATTGAGGTTCCAGGAGCACACCAACCCTCGGCTCAGTGGGTTCATGATGGCCATGATGTTAAGGCTGGTTGTGGCTGGGTTCAACGCAGAACAGACTCTGCCTTACTATGCAACACTGTCCACTGTGGCTATTCACCTCCCATATCAGGTGGGGGTATATTTGATATGCTATGTGCTAACATTTCAGTTTTTGGCCATGGTTATGTTGACATTTTACACAGAACCCTCAACTGAAATCAATCCACAATACCCGTTAGTGACAATGCATCCCAACAATTATTTTCATTTTATGTGACTAATTGTGATGCTTTTGTTTTTAATTGGGTATATTTACACATTGGACATCAACAAACCAGAGGACTGCTGAAAGAAATTTATTTCAATCAGAAACCTTGGACTACTCTCGTTCTTGGGAATAGTCTGTGTAAATGTGTGGAAAGAAAGAAGATACACTTTATTTCCAAGTGTTTGATACCACTCCATTCACTCCATTCCAGCCATTATGATGAGCCGTCCTCCCCTAACCAGCTTCCTGTGAGTAATACACCACCCATTATTTTGTCTTTACTCTATTAGGCGTTGTCTCTCAATAAAGCTCATATTGGGCAATACTTTTTGTGGCTTTAAGATCTCTTGCTTCTAGGAAAATCAAGGTCAAGAACAACCAATCAACCCTATAATTCTAACAGCCCTATAATAATTTATAATAAAATTATTATAAAATCAGTTTGTACAATCTGCTGACCCTCGGCTGGTAGATGCATTCAACAAGGTACAGCGCCTTCAGAAAGTATTCACACCCTTTGAAGCTGAAAAGTCTTGAGTCAGTAAGTATTCAACCCGTTTGTTACGGCAAGCCTAAACAAGTACAGGAGGAAACATTTTATTTATTTATTTATTTTCACCTTTATTTAACCAGGTAGGCAAGTTGAGAACAAGTTCTCATTTACAATTGCGACCTGGCCAAGATAAAGCAAAGCAGTTCGACAACATACAAAACACAGAGTTACACATGGAGTAAAACAACATACAGTCAATAATACAGTAGAAAAATAAGTCTATATACAATGTGAGCAAATGAGGGGAAATAAGGGAGGTAAAGGCAAAAAAAGGCCAGGGTGGCAAATTAAATACAATATCGCAAGTAAAACACTGGAATGGTAGATTTGTAGTGGAAGAAAGTGCAAAGTAGAAATAGAAATAATGGGGTGCAAAGGAGCTAAATAAATAAATAAATACAGTAGGGTAGTTGTTTGGGCTAAATTATAGATGGGCTATGTACAGGTGCAGTGATCTGTGAGCTGCTCTGACAGCTGGTGCTTAAAGCTGATGATGATTTTAAAACAGTTACAGAGTTTAATGGCTGCGATAGGAGATAACTGAGGATGGATCAACAACATTGTAGTTACTCCACAATACTATCCTAAATAACAAAGTGAAAAGAAGGAAGCCTGTACATAATACAAATATTTCAAAAGATGCATCCTGTTTGCTAAAAAGTAACACTGCAAAAAATGTGGCAAAGAAATTATTTAACTTTTATGTTTGTGGCAAATCACACAACATATCACTGAGTACCACTCTTCATATTTTCAAGCATGGTGTTGGCTGCATAATGCTATGGGTATGCTTGTCATTGGCAAGGACTAAGAAGTTATTTAGGATAAAAAATACACATAATAGAGCTAAGCACAGGTTCTGTGTGTAGATAATTTACAAAAAAATATATTTTAATTACACTTTGTAATATAACAAAACATGCAAAAAGTCAAGGGGTGTGAATACTTTCAAATAATATTTTATTGGTCACATATAGATGGTTAGCAGATGTTATTGCGAGTGTAGCAAAATGCTTGTGCTTCTAGTTCCGACACTGTAGCAATATCTAACAAGTAATATCTAACAATTCCACAACAAATACCTAATACACACAAATTTAAGTAAAGGAACAATAATATATAAATATAAATATATGGATGAGCAATGTCAGAGCGGAATAGGCTAAGATGCAATAGATAGTATAGATTACAGTATGTACATATGAGATGAGTAATGCAAGATATTTAAACATTATTAAAGTGACATTATTAAAGTATGATCTGAAGTATGATAACAACTGCTCCAAAATAATCAAATGTTTGCACTCTGCCAGAGCACAACACCTTCCCTTCAGTCCTAAAAACAAAGAAGCATTAGCACTGTTGAGCAAAAGTGGTGTGCTTTTAACATCAAGGACTACGAATAACATCAATCAAATAATTTTACAGCAACATTTTTAAACCCAGATGTTAGGATTATTCTTCATCTTGTCATAAACTGAAGATGAATAGAACATTAAGAAGAGGAAAAACACCAGTGTATGTCCGACCCAACATTCTCAAAGAGGAAGTACTTCGAAGCTCGACTGCAATAACAACACACGCCATGACCATCTGAGTACTTACCCAACCCAGATAGGTGCACACCAATATCCTCCTAGTAGACGTGAGCTTTGGCTTTAAGTACTTGTACAGTATCTTCGGAAAGTATTCAGACCCCTTGACTTTCCACATTTTGTTGGGTTACAGCCTTATTCTAAAATTGATTAAATAGTTTTCCCCCTCATCAATCTACACACAATACCCCATAATGACAAAGCAAAATCAGATTCAGATTTTTTAGCTAATTTATCAAAAATAAACTGAAATATCACATTTACATAAGTATTCAGACCCTTTACTTAGTACTTTGTTGAAGCACCTTTGGCAGCGATTACAGCGTTGAGTCTTCTTGGGTATGATGCTACAAGCTTGGCATAACTGTATTTGGGGAGTTTCTCCCATTCCTCTCTGCAGATCCTCTCAAGCTCTGTCATGTTGGATGGGGAGCTTTGCTGTACATCTATTTCATATCTCTCCAGAGATGGTCGATCGTGTTCAAGTCCGGGCTCTGGCTGGGCCACTCAAGGACATTCAGAGACTTGTCTCGAAGCCACTCCTACGTTGTCTTGGCTGTATGCTTACGGTCGTTGTCCTGTTGGAAAGTGAACCTTCGCCCCAGTCTGAGGTCCTGAGCGCTCTGGAGCAGGTTTTCATCTAGGATCTCTCTGTACTTTGCTCCGTTCATCTTTGCCTTGATCCTGACTAGTCTCCCTAGTCCCTGCCACTGAAAACATCCCCACAGCATGATGCTGCTACTACCATGCTTCACCGTAGGGATGGTGCCAGGTTTCCTCCAGACATGGAGCTTGGTATTCAGGCCAAAGAGTTCAATCTTGGTTTCATCAGACCAGAGAATCTTGTTTCTCATGGTCTGAGAGTCTTTAGAGTCTCATGTGCCTTTTACTGAGGAGTGGATTGCGTCTGGTCACTCTACCATAAAGGCCTGATTGGTGGAGTGCTGCAGAGATGGTTGTCCTTCTGGAAGTTTCTCCTATCTCCACAGAGAAACTAGAGCTCTGTCAGAGTGACCATCGGGTTCTTGGTCACCTCCCTGACCAAGACCCTTCTCCCCCGATTGCTCAGTTTGGCCGGGGCGACCAGCTCTAGGAAATGTCTTGGTGGTTCCAAACTTCTTCCATTTAAGAATGATGGAGGCCACTCTGTTCTTGGGACCTTCAATGCTGCAGAAATGTGTTGGTAGCCTTCCCCAGATCTGTGCCTCAACACAATCCTGTCTCTGCAATCTACGGTCAATTCCTTCGACCTCATGGCTTGGTTTGTGACATGCACTGTCAACTGTGGGACATTATTTAGACAGGCGTGTGACTTTCCAAATCATGTCCAATCAATTGAATTTACCACAGGTGGACTCCAATCATATTGTAGAAACATCTCAAGGATGATCAATGGAAACAGGATGCACCTGAGCTCAATTTGGAGTCTCATAGCAAAGGGTCTGGATACTTATGTAAATAAGGTATTTCTGTTTTTATTTTTAAGAAATGTGAAAACATTTCTAACAACTTGTTTTTGCTTTGTTATTATGGGGTATTGTGTGTAGATTGCTAAGGATTTTTTATTTTATTAAATCCATTTTAGAATAATGCTGTAACGTACACAAAATATAGAAAAAGTCAAGGGGTCTGAATACTTTCCAAAGGCACTGTATAACTGGTAGTCTGCTCTCGCAGTTTCAGTCCAGACAAGAATCCCCACAAACTGACCGATATGTAAGCCATGCCACCAGGTTGAAAACCCAAACGTCATTACCAGCAGAGCAGTTTTTCTTCTTTGGAAAACCAGCCTACGTAGCAATGTGGCTGTCGTACCATTCCACCGACAGGCAAATTCAGACACCTGGAAGGACATCTCTGTGGTCCAGAGATCTCCATCAGACAGGCCGCTCCAGTTTGTGCCATCCTCCCTGGCCCTCCCCATGAACCCAAGCCCAGCAGCATTATTCAGACTGATCCTCCAGTGGGAGTAATATCTGATCCTCAATACCACAGCACCTTAAATTACATTTTGGGGGAAAAAGCCAGCTCGGCTCCTTCACTCATTGAATCAGATGGCTCATTCATCACAAAGCCCACTGATATTGCAAACTACTTTAATAACTTTTACATTGGCAAGATAAGCAAACTTATGGATGACATGCCAGCAACAAACGCTGACACAACACATCCAAGTATATTGAACCAAATTATGAAAGACAAGAATTGTACTTTTGAATTCTGTAAAGTCAGTGTGGAGGAGGTGAAACAGTTATTGTTGTCTATCAACAATGACAAGCCACCGGGGTCTGACAATCTGGATGGAAAATAACTGAGGATAATAGCAGACGATATTGTCACATCTTCAATTTAAGCCTACTAAAAAGTGTGTGCCCTCAGGCCTGGAGGGAAGCTAAAGTCATTCTGCAACCTAAGAATAGTAAAGCCCCCTTTACTGGCTCAAATAGCCGACCAATCAGCATGTTATCAACCCTTAGTAAACTTCTGGCAAAAATTGTGTTTGACCAGATACAATGCTATTTCTGAGTAAACAAATTGACAACAGAATTTCAGCATGCTTATAGGGAAGGACACTCAACAAGCACAGCACTTACAAAAATGACTGATGATTGGCTGAGAGAAATTGATGATAAAATGATTGTGGGGGCTGTCTTGTTAGACTTCAGTTTAGCTTTTGACATTATCGATCATAGTCTGCTGCTGGAAAAACGTATGTGTTATGGCTTTGCACCCCCTGCTATAATGTGGATAAAGAGTTACTTGTCTAACAGAATACAGAGGATGTTCTTTAATGGAAGCTTCTCAAATATAATCCAGTTAGAATCAAGAAATCCCCAGGGTAGCTGTTTAGGCCCCTTGCTTTTTTCAATTTTTACTAACTGACTTTGAGTAAAGCCAGAGTGTCTATGTATGAGGATGACTCAACACTATACACATCAGCTACTACAGAGACTGTAATGACTGCAACACTCAACAAAGAGCTGCAGTTAGTTTCAGAGTGGGTGGCAAGGAATAAGTTAGCCCTAAATATTTCTAAAAATAAAAGCATTGTATTTGGAACAAAACACTCACTACACCCTAAATCTTAACTAAATCTTGTAATAAATAATTTGGAAATTGAGAAAGTTGAGATTACTAAACTGCTTGGAGTAACCCTAGATTGTAAACTGTCATGGTCAAAACATATTGATTCAGTAGTAGCTAAGATGGGGAGAAGTCTGTCTATAATAAAGCGATGCTCTGCCTTCTTAATAACTACACTATCAACAAGGCAGGTCCTACAGGCCCTAGTTTTGTTGCACCTTGACTACTGTTCAGTCATGTGGTCAGGTGCCACAAAAAAGGACTTAGAAAAATTGCAATTGGCTCAGAACAGGGCAGCACAGCTGGTCCTTGGATGTACACCAAGAGCTAATATTAATAATATGCATGTCAATCTCTCCTGGCTGAAAGTGGAGGAGAGATTGACTTCATCACTACTTTTATTTATGAGAGGTATTGGCATGTTGAATGCACCGAGCTGTCTGTCTAAACTACTGGCACACAGCTCGGACACCCATGCATACCCCACAAGACATGCCACAAGAGGTCTCTTCACAGTCCCCAAGTCCAGAACAGACTACAGGAGGCACGCAGTACTACATAGAGCCATGACTACATGGAACTCTATTCCACATCAAGTAACACACAATAACATACACACTATACATACACATGGATTTAGTACTGTACATATGTGGAAATGGTGGAGTAGGGGCCTGAGGGCACACAGTGTGTTGTGAAATCTGTGAATGTATTGTAATGTTTTTAAAATTGTATAAACTGCCTTAATTTTGCTGGACCCCAGGAAGAGTAGCTGCTGCTTTGTCAGCAAGGCCCCATATCCATAGGACATCAGTGAGGACATTTTTGGAGTTGGAGACAGACAAACTCGAGGCATTGTCTCTCAGGAGACGAGTGAGATAGTTCCTATCCCAGTCCAGATATAACACCTGAAAGACCTTGTAGGAGATAACGCCCAGAGGCTGGGGAGGAGGGCTGATGGCTATCTGCTCTACAAAATATACAAATTGGTCAAATGAGGACAGGGGCCGCCGAGCAAGGCAGTGAAGTTGAGGGCATAGCTGATAAGTGGTAGAAAGACCCGGCCCCAGCATTGTGACTGAGTCATTAATGCCACTCTGCCTGTAAGTCCTGTAGGTCCACTGACACGGAGGTTACTCACTGGGTGAGCAGCATCAAGAAAGACACTGATAGGAGAAGCCTGACTGAAAATCTAAGTAAAGCAGTTTGAGATAAAGTTTCCACATGTACAGTGCCTTGCAAAAGTATTCATCACACTTGGCGTTTTTCCTATTTTGTTGCATTACAACCTGTAATTTAAATGGATTTTTATTTGGCTTTCATGTAATGGACATACACAAAATAGTCTAAATTGATGAAGTGAAATGAAAAAAATATATATATATATATTTTAAAAAATTCAAAGAAATTCTAAACGGAAAAGTGGTGCGTGCATATGGATTCACCCCCTTTGCTATGAAGCCCTAAATAAGATCTGGTGCAACCAATTACCTTCAGAAGTCACATAATTAGTTAAATAAAGTCTATCTATGTGCAATCAAATCAAAGTTTATTTGTCACGTGCGCCGAATACAACAGGTGTTGTGCTTACAACAGTGAAATGCTTACTTACAGGCTCTAACCAATAGCGCAAAAAAGGTGTTAGGTGAACAATAGGTAAATAAAGAAATAAAACAACAGTAAAAAGACAGGCAATATACAGTAGCGAGGCTATAAAAGTAGCGAGGCTACATACAGACACCGGTTAGTCAAGCTGATTGAGGTAGTATGTACATGTAGATATGGTTAAATTGACTTTGCATATATGATGAACAGAGAGTAGCAGTAGCGTAAAAGAGGGGTTGGCGGGTGGTGGGTGGTGGGACACAATGCAGATAGCCCAGTTAGCCAATGTGCGGGAGCACTGGTTGGTCGGCACAATTGAGATAGTATGTACATGAATTTTTAGTTAAAGTGACTATGCATATATGATAAACAGAGAGTAGCATCAGCATAAAAAAAGGGATTGGGGGGGGCACACAATGCAAATAGTAGCCATTTGATTACCTGTTCAGGAGTCTTATGGCTTGGGGGTAAAAACTGTTGAGAAGCCTTTTTGTCCTAGACTTGGCACTCCGGTACCGCTTGCCATGCGGAAGTAGAGAGAACAGTCTATGACTGGGGTGGCTGGGGTCTTTGACAATTTTTAGGTCCTTCCTCTGACACCGCCTGGTGTAGAGGTCCTAGATGGCAGGCAGCTTTGCCCCAGTGATGTACTGGGCCGTACGCACTACCCTCTGTCGTGCCTTGCGGTCAGAGGCCGAGCAATTGCCGTACCAGGCAGTGATGCAACCAGTCAGGATGCTCTCGATGTTGCAGCTGTAGAACCTTTTGAGGATCTCAGGACCCATGCCAAATCTTTTTAGTTTCCTGAGGGGGAATAGGCTTTGTCGTGCCCTCTTCACGACTGTCTTGGTGTGTTTGGACCATTCTAGTTTGTTGTTGATGTGGACACCAAGGAACTTGAAGCTCTCAACCTGCTCCACTACAGCCCCGTCGATGAGAATGGGGGCATGCTCGGTCCTCCTTTTCCTGTAGTCCACAATCATGTCCTTAGTCTTAGTTACGTTGAGGGATAGGTTGTTATTCTGGCACCACCACCTCCTCCCTATAGGCTGTCTCGTCGTTGTCGGTGATTAGGCCTACAACTGTTGTGTCATCTGCAAACTTAATGATGGTGTTGGAGTCGTGTCTGGCCATGCAGTCGTGGGTGAACAGGGAGTACAAGAGGGGACTGAGCATGCACCCCTGTGGAGCTCCAGTGTTGAGGATCAGCGTGGCAGATGTGTTGCTACTTACCCTCACCACCTGGGGGGGGGGTCAGGAAGTCCAGGATCCAGTTGCAGAGGGAGGTGGTTAGTCCCAGGATCCTTAGCTTAGTGATGAGCTTTGAGGGCACTATGGTGTTGAACGCTGAGCTGTAGTCAATGAATAACATTCTCACATAAGTGTTCCTTTTGTCCAGGTGGGAAAGGGCAGTGTGGAGTGCAATAGAGATTGCATCATCTGTGGATCTGTTTGGGCGGTATGCAAATTGGAGTGGGTCTAGGGTTTCTAGGATAATGGTGTTGATGTGAGCCATTATCAACCTTTCAAAGCATTTCATGGCTACGGACGTGAGTGCTACGGGTTGGTAGTCATTTAGGCAGGTTGCCTTTGTGTTCTTGGGCACAGGAACTATGGTGGTCTGCTTGAAACATGTTGGTATTACAGACTCAATCAGGGACATGTTGAAAATGTCAGTGAAGACACCTGCCAGTTGGTCAGCACATGCTCGGAGCACATGTCCTGGTAATCCATCTGGCCACGTAGCCTTGTGTATGTTGACCTGTTTAAAGGTCTTACGTCGGCTACGGAGAGCGTGATCACACAGTCGCCCGGAACAGCTGATGCTCTCATGCATGCATCAGTGTTGCTTGCCTCGAAGCAAGCATAGAAGTGATTTAGCTCGTCTGGCAGTCACTGGGCACCTGTTCTGAAAGGCCCCAGAGTCTGCAACACCACTAAGCAAGGGGCACAACCAAGCAAGCTGCACCATGAAGACCAAGGAGCTCTCCAAACAGGTCAGGGACAAAGTTGTGGAGAAGTACAGATCAGGGTTGGGTTATAAAAAAATATCTGAAACTGAACATCCCATAGAGCACCATTAAATCCATTATTAAAAAATTGTAAGAATATGGCACCACAAACCAAACCTGCCAAGAGAGAGCCGCCCACCAAAACTCACGGACCAGGCAAGGAGGACATTAATCAGAGGCAACAAAGAGACCAAAGATAACCCTGAAGGAGCTGCAAAGCTCCACAGCAGAGATTGGAGTATCTGTCCATAGGACCACTTTAATCTGTACACTCCACAGAGCTGGGCATTACGGAAGAGTGGCCAGAAAAAAAGCCATTGCTTCGAGAAAAAAATCAGCAAACACGTTTGGTGTTCGCCAAGAGGCATGTGGGATACTACCCAAACATATGGAAGAAGGTACTCTGGTCAGATGAGACAAAAATGTAGCTTTTTGGCCATCAAGGAAAACGCTGTCTGGCGCAAACCCAACACCTCTCATCACCCCCAGAACACCCTCCCCACAGTGAAGCATGGTGGTGGCAGCATCGTGTTGTGGGGATGTTTTTCATCGGCAGGGACTGGAAAACGGGCCAGAATTGAAGGAATCATGGATGCCGCTAAATACAGATAAATTCTTGAGGGAAACCTGGCGTATCTACAAAGTATTGACTTTGGGGGGGGGGTGAATAGTTATGCACGCTCAAGTTTTCAGTTTTTTTGTCTTATTTCGTGTTTGTTCACAACAACAAAAAATATTTTCCATCTTCAAAGTGGTAGGCATGTTGTGTAAATCAAATGACACAAACCCCACAAAAATCAATTTTAATTCCAGGTTGTAAGGCAACAAAATAGGAAAAATGCCAAGGGGGGTGAATACTTTTGAGGGACCATATATATGGTTTCTTGGGTTGACTGTCTCTTGATGGACATTCTACCTGTGTCTGGCATGAAAATAATTCTCATTGTTTACTGATAAGCAAGCAGTATATTTGAGCCAAGGGCACCTGAGTGGCACAGCGGTCTAAGGCACTGCATCTCAGTGCAAGAGGTGTCACTACAGTCCTTGGTTCAAATCCAGGCTGTATCAGGCCAGCATCCCGGAGTTGCCTCTTCACTGTTGACATTGAGACTGGTGTTTTGCAGGTACTATTTAATGAAGCTGCTAGTTGAGGACTTGTGAGGAATCTGTTTCTCAAACTAGACATTCTAATGTACTTGTCCTCTTGCTCAGTTGTGCACCGGGGCCTCCCACTCCTCTTTCTATTCTGGTTAGAGACAGTTTGCGCTGTTTTGTGAAGGGAGTAGTACACAACTTTGTACGAGATCTTCAGTTTCTTGGCAATTTCTCGCATGGAATAGCCTTCATTTCTCAGAACAAGAATAGACTGACAAGTTTCAGGAGAAAGTTCTTTGTTTTTGGCCATTTTGAGCCTATAATCGAACCCACAAATGCTGATGCTCCAGATACTCAACTAGTCTAAAGCCCAGTTTTATTGCTTCTTTAAATCAGAACAACAGTTTTCAGCTGTGCTAACATAATTGCAAAAGGGTTTTCTAATTATCAATTAGCCTTTTAAAATGATAAACTTGGATTAGCTAACACAACGTGCCATTGGAACACAGGAGTGATGGTTGCTGATAATGGGCCTCTGTACGCCTATGTCGACATTCCATAAAAAATCTGCCGTTTCCAGCTACAATAGTCATTTACAACATTAACAATGTCTACACTGTATTTCTGATCAATTTGTTGTTATTTTAATGGACAAAATAATTAGCTTTTCTTTCAAAAACAAAGACATTTCTAAGTGACCCCAAACTTTTGAACGGTACTGTATATTTTAGGCTATTTATATCGAAAATTGGTATAAACTGTATGTATAATTATATGATAATATTTTAAGCTGACTATAATTCACTTACAACATTTCTGATACATCACATGCCATACTTTTATTTTCCTGCATAAGTACAAGCAGGGAATGCATCCCCTATGGCTCTAATGCCATTGATTCCAATTAGACTGGTTTTGGATTTCTCCCTGACAAAGATTTTCACCCATTCGGGATGATATAACCCCTCTAGTAATTTAATAGGATCTCTATGGTGCAAGCAGCCTCCATTCTCAGTTAATCTGTGCTCAAAGTATTTTATAATTGCTTAATTTAGAAACATTATTGCAAAGATGTCAACAATACTGAATATGGTCCAGATTGCCAAAAAGGCAGTAAGAGGCTTGGCTTCAATGTGACCTCCATTCTAAAACAACATTCGATGTTACCTTTCTTACCCCTTCACAATTTCTGTCATGGCAGGCACTATCCATCAGGCAAGATAGTTCCATCATTTTATTGCTTTCAACAAATATTGAAAATAACTGGATAATTAAGGTACCCTACATCAACCAGCATAATAAAACATGCCTCCTGGTGGCCCTGTGAATATTACCCAAGGATGGCACATTACAAAATAATGGAAATAAAATAATTGAGATAAAGATGTAAAACACACATTTTGTACCTAATGGGATTGCACTGTTTACTTACTTAGACGATTCCCCTACACATGCACAAGCATACTGCATTGGCATGTCGTTTCGAGCGCTCTTGCTATGGTCGTAAGCATGTAATACATTTGAATTAATACAAAACACAGCATCTTCGCTCCAACTGACAGCTAACTGGCGGGAGATGATGGTCGCCGGATACAAACAGCGGATTCGTTTTATTTACAGTGGGCGGGCACGTGAGAAAGTTCACTGCAGCTGTTTGACTGGGGCTCGTCAGCGCGTCAGCGACCTTTCTCTTATCGATTGGTTCGTTCTTTTTTAAGGGGCAGGCGTATAAACTAAGCAGTTTGAAGTAGATGGCAGAGACTTTTGGTGAAATCACATCTCTGAGGGTTTCAGTTGAGGTCGGAAGCGTGAAGGATTTCTTTGAATAGCTTTTTGTTTTAGTGAGTTAAAAATGCAAAGCTGTGCAAAGTCTTGGGGGATCCTATTCGCCAAATCGGTGAATTCACATGCACCTTGCAGACATATATCTGGTAAAAGCCGAATCTTTGGGAAACTACAGACTAGAATCCAAAACCGCAATGCTTTTGTAACTGTCCGCGGTCTTCGGACGTCTGCAGTCTATGCTTCTTCCAGACAGATAGACAGAATACTGCCGAGACACGATGATTTTGCAGAGAGACATATTGGTCCAGGCGAAAGGGAGAAAAGGGAGATGCTGGATGTTCTTGGACTTGAGGTAAGATTGATAAACATTTGGATAGAGAATTGATAGGACAGAAAGTAGGCTAATGTGTCGATCTAATGAATTGCAGGCGCTCTTGCATGTTTCTTGTCATAAACAGCTGAACTTTCAACAATGTATATAGTTTTAGTGCGTTTTTTTGTGATCTATACATTGTTTTTCAGTCAATCGCCCAGTTGATAGAAGATACAGTTCCAGAATCCATCCGTATTCAAAGAAGTATGAAAATGGATGATCCTCTCTGTAAGTTTATCTTCTTTCCATCATCTTTAACAGCACATGTTATTGTTGAGTCTGCCTATTTTGCTGGTCTGAGTTTTCTTTTAACATTGTAAATCAAGCCAAGCAAGCGACTGGCTGAAATGTAGGTTGCACTCCTATTGTGAAGCCCTCTTCACCGTTAAGTCTTCCTTTGAACATATTTGGAGTTGTTTTTGCGGAACTCAACGAGCAGCACCAATCTCCTGTTCGGAAGCCGATGCTAATAGGATGGCAATTGGAGTGTAAAGTTCAGCCTTGAGCTCCTGTCCCAAGTCCAGTTCAATCTGGTTATAGCCGTTAACATTACATCACAGACGAATGACATGTGCAAACGTGCTTCATGGAATTCCTAATATGGTTAATTTGATGGGTTTTGGTATTCTTACTTTAATACATATTTTTTTTTTACATTTAATAATAGATAGACGGATTTTCAATCGATTAAGAGAATTAGGAGACTTTTTAAATGTCTTACTATCAATAATAGTTTATTGTCTACAAAACACTTACTAGGCACATTTCCCTGGCAAACCCCTGCATAATTCCACCAGAGACAGACATCTCATACTGTTATCACTTGAGATTTACAAGGCTATAAACATATGACTAATGTCAGTACATTGTATTACTAATTTACCTTGTTCTGTGTAATGGATTGCATTTATTAAAATCATTGTTCTAAAGAAACTGACAATATTGACATAATATACGATATTTAATTAAGCAAAGTAATTTGAAAACAGACAAAAGTATTGCTGATGACAATTTTCATCGAAGGCACATCAAAGATGATTCTTATTTTGCCAATATTCTCACCAGTCCACATTGATGCATTCTTACCAGTGATCCATCTCTACAATAATCAATGTAATACAAACTACTCGTTTTGGGGTGTCAATGTCATGTATTGAAACTCTCAGCTGTCAAAATCCCTAGTATTATTGCTGCAGAATTTTCTGTTTTGCATCAGTTACATGAGTCATTGTTTTCACTATCCTGATATTCCAGCAGTGCTCAACATGGTGAGAGGAATAAGTAATTCAATTGCTAATGAAGGCTTGGCCTAGTGTACTCAAATACCACTGTACTACTTACTGATCAGATGCTATAAAATAACACTTATCTGTTATTTGGGGAGTTTCCAACATTATTGTTATGCAAAATGATTGACTTAATATTCACAATGCTTAATAAGAAGGTCGAGGGGGGTTCTAAGACCACCCTCGGTCACTCCTTTCTGTCTTGTTCCATTATGTAGCTAACCATGCTGAAGGAACAAACTGGAGGCCATACTGCTTTTTGCTTGTTCAGCTTTTAGGAGGGGGGGGGCTTGGTTTGCAAAGCCAGCAAGGGATTCTCTTCACAACAATAGATGTGCTGGATGGTTCTGAATCAGGCTTTTCTGATGCTTTGAGGAACTTTGGGACCATGGGAAAGCTGTCCTCTCTAACGAAATGTTTAGCTCCACAGTAGCCCCCCCCCACACTAAACCACTGGCCTCCACTACTGATAATGCTTTCACTTGTTTTGTTATTAGTTGTCAGATTTCCAAACAGCCTTCTCTTGTGCAGCGGAGTCATAAAGCAGTACATTTAAAAAAATGGATTTACAGTTAAATTCTTTGTGCCACCTAAACTCAAACTGCAAATGTTCACCGTTTTCTGATCGTGTGGTGGTATACCCCATTAGAAATCACCAGAGAAATGCTCATCCTGATTATGAGAGTACTTTTGGGCACTTGATTCAGAGGGGTAGTATTGTCTATTCCTTGCTGAGGGCGTTGCTAAGCAGTGACGGAATGCCTGAGGAATTCCAGTGTCTAGGTGTGTATTGGCTGATCTCCCCTACAGCACTGGAGAATTAGGCTAGATTACTAACCTTTGGGAAAGGGCCCATATGGTACAATAGATAGAAATATGATGCACAAATGGAAGTGCATTCTACACGCACAGAAATGTTGTATACAGTTCACACAGAACACGACACAGTGACGTGGAGTACACAAAGCTGTTTACTGTAATTTCCTTTCCACTCCATTTTGACAGTGAATCTGATGCTATATGATGTTACTGCCCATTTTGTTTGAGTGGTTTGTTCAGAAAATGTATGGGTATAATTGTTTAATGCACTTTTTCCTCAAATATATGTGATGCCAATTGTGATTTCTCTTTCTGCAGGTGAGAATGAAGTCTTGGAGCATCTCCAAAAGATTGCATCAAAGAACAAGGTGTGGAGGTCTTATATTGGAATGGGCTACTACAACTGCTCAGTGCCTCCAGTTATACAGAGAAACCTTCTGGAGAATTCAGGATGGTAATGGTCACTTTGGTACAAATACACAAAAACAAAAGAGTTGTGATGTGTTCTGCATCTAGCCAAGTTGTCTCCATCAGTAGGGCAAGATGCTGTATATTTGATTGTGCACTCAAGGTGCATATATGTATGGGCTTCTGCTTGTCATTAAAGCACTAATTGCTACATTGCAGAAAAACGTGCCGCTAATCAAATACATCTTTTGACTTGAGGCTCAAGTTTCCAGTTTAGGTTTGCACTGCATTAAATGACATCCTCACATGTGGGATCTTGGGATATGTTTTTTGTCCGACTTAAAACAAGACAGCACTGACTTTTTCTTTATTTTCATAAACTTCCACCCACTTCACCCTAGTATCTTGATTCCTTGAAAAACTGTTTGGTTTTTCTGTGTATTGTAATACATTCTTACATTTAAACAAATATTTTTGTCATTTACCCAGAGCGATTAGTGCATTCATCTTAAGATGGCTAGGTGAGACAACCACATATCACAGTCGTAGCAGGTACATGTAATCTGTAATCATTTCTCTGTGTCTCCTGTTCTCCTCAGGGTGACACAGTACACCCCCTATCAGCCTGAGGTGGCTCAGGGTCGCCTGGAGAGTCTGCTCAACTACCAGACCATGATCTGTGACATCACGGGCATGGCTGTGGCCAACGCCTCTCTGCTGGATGAGGCGACAGCCGCCGCTGAGGCCATGCAGCTCTGCCATAGGTGAGGGGAGAATAAACATAAGAGAAATAGTGGCTGACCATTAAAGGGTAGTTACTTTAGTATAGTTAATGTAAAGGATCTAGTTATAGTCTATAAATAAGGCCCAGAGTTTCTCCTGGTGAGGTTACTTTTTCAGGAAAAACTCCTGGCCCTACACATGTTAAAGTTGCACTATGATTCCTAAAATTGTAATAATTTGCAGAATTTGTGACAAAACAAGCAAGTATAGTGTAGAGAATCATCGTTCCATCTAAACCGCTGTGAAATGTTTTCCATAACCAAAAGGATTGTTTGAAGCTGGTGTACAAAACTTAGTTAAAGACGCTAAAACAAAACGTAAGAACGGGAAGCATAGAAATAGTTCGCATTGAACAGATCTACGGCTTCTTAGACTTGCTTTCAATGAGACTGACAGATATATAACTCAATTTCTATGTGGATTTGGTCAGGCTGCCCAAAAAGTTGTTTGTTGTTATGTTCCCTACAGACAGAACAAGAGAAGGACGTTCTACATCGACTCACGATGCCACCCTCAGACGATTGCTGTGGTGCAGACCAGAGCCAAGTACGGACATCCTTCAAAGCTTCACTCGGACCAAGGTTAGAACTGTGTACTAAAAGCAGCATCCTCATTATGGGTGCTCTGATTGTTGACCAACAGCTACATCGGGGTCAAGACGGTGCTGAAGCTGCCTCATGAGATGGACTTCAGTGGGAAGGATGTGAGCGGTGTGCTGTTCCAGTATCCAGACACCGACGGCAGAGTGGAGGATTTCACTGCGCTGGTGGACCGTGCTCACAAGGGAGGGGTAAGAGAGCTGCCACAGCTGACATTGGTAGTAATGGTTTATTAACCTAGGATGCTATCTGAAAGTAAATTGTGGGTTGGGGTTTGGTTGTTATTTTGGATTTGTTGCTCCTCGTTTGGTAGGAAAGGACCCTTTATTATGTGGTGATTCCAGTTTGGTACCGAAGTGACTTGTTTGAAGACTCCCCGTCTCTCATCCCTGTAGGCTCTGGCTTGCTGTGCCACCGACCTGCTGGCCCTGTGTGTGCTGCGCCCCCCTGGAGAGTTTGGGGTGGACATCGCCCTTGGCAGCTCCCAGAGGTTCGGAGTACCACTCTGCTACGGTGGTCCCCACGCTGCCTTCTTCTCTGTCAAAGAAAACCTGGTCAGGATGATGCCTGGCAGGATGGTGGGAGTGACCAGGTGAGGGCCCTTAAGATTCACATTGGCCCTTTTCAGAATGGAAGTCAGGTCTCTTGAGATTGTAAAAT
Source organism: Salmo trutta (assembly GCF_901001165.1). NCBI lineage: Eukaryota > Metazoa > Chordata > Actinopteri > Salmoniformes > Salmonidae > Salmo > Salmo trutta. The sequence continues at coordinate 26,681,331 of NC_042983.1, read as the reverse complement.
GTTGGGCTTTATAAACAACATGTTGATTGACTTTATATAATTCTTGCTCACAGTGGAAAAGACTGAATTATACAGAATGCACATGTACATAAAGACTATCTCGATGCACATTGGTTTGAAATGTCCCTTGTTCGTCTGCAGGGATGCAGCTGGTAAGGAGGTGTACCGTCTGGCTCTGCAGACCAGAGAGCAGCACATACGTAGAGACAAGGCCACCAGCAACATCTGTACTGCACAGGTACTGTACACCCCCCTGCTGTACACCCCCCCCCCCAATACCGACACGCTGTACACCCCCCCCAATACCGACACGCTGTACACCCCCCCCCCCAATACCGACACGCTGTACACCCCCCCCTAATACCGACACGCTGTACACCCCCACCCCCCAATTCCGACACGCTGTACACCCCCACCCCCCAATTCCGACACGCTGTACACCCCCACCCCCCAATTCCGACACGCTGTACACCCCCACCCCCCAATTCCGACACGCTGTACACCCCCCCCCAATACCGACACGCTGTACACCCCCCCCCCCAATACCGACACGCTGTACACCCCCCCCCCCAATACCGACACGCCGTACAGCCCCCCCCCCCCCAATACCGACACGCTGTACACCCCGCCCCAATACCGACACGCTGTACACCCCCCCCCCAATACCGACACGCTGTACACCCCCCCAATACCGACACGCTGTACACCCCCCCCAATACCGACACGCTGTACACCCCCGCCCCCAATACCGACACGCTGTACACCCCCGCCCCCAATACCGACACGCTGTACACACCCCCCCCAATACCGACACGCTGTACACCCCCGCCCCCAATACCGACACGCTGTACACCCCCGCCCCCAATACCGACACGCTGTACACACCCCCCCCAATACCGACACGCCGTACACACCCCCGCCCCCAATACCGACACGCCGTACACCCCCGCCCCCAATACCGACACGCCGTACACCCCCCCCCCCCCCCCCCCAATACCGACACGCTGTACACACCCCAATACCGACACGCTGTACACCCCCCCCCCCAGAACAGGATTGTTACCTTAGTGTATTCAACTCTTATGAAAGTTTGTTTGTGTAAAAAAAAATGTCAATGTAGTGGTTGTCTTCATTAATATTTTTAAAACATTTTATTTAAAGGAAAGTTTCTCACCTTCAAATGTATCTGTCTTTCAGGCTCTGCTGGCCAACATGGCAGCCATGTTTGGGGTGTATCATGGACCCCAGGGCTTAAAGCACATTGCTGAGAGGACACACAATGCTGCACTGATACTGGCTGAAGGTATGTCCTCCGACACCCTGACTGCACAGGTCCATTTTTACGATCAATCAATGGTTAGCAAATTTCAACCAAAAGTGTGCATTGAGAAAGACAATGGTAACATTGCTTATTTTCAGATGATTTACAAATGTGTTCTTAGATTTTTTTATTTTTTTTGAAATGCCTCTCTCCCTCCTTTTGTATCAGGTCTGAAGCGGGCCGGACACAGGCTGCACAGTGAGATGTTCTTCGACACGCTGAAGGTTGGCTGCAGTGTGGCAGCCAAGGACATCCTGGAGAGGGCTGTCCAAAGGGAGATCAATCTGCGTGTCTACAGTGATGGAGTGGTGAGTAGTAACAGATACAGTTTGGGAACAAATTACATACACATCCACCCAGAGTTATTACATGTGCTTTATTGACAACATTTGACCCTTAGAATACATTGTCATTAAAGCACACAGAAGCATAGATACACTCATATTAAGACTCCCTCCATAGAGCTCCACAGTGGCGGTGTCATAACCTAGCAGTCAAACAGGGAAATGGTTCCAATTGTTTTTGTAACATTCATTTTTCCCATAGGGGATTTTAGAAACACTTAAAATAAGGGCTGTGTTTCATTTAGGCTTACCCTGGCGGGATGTTTTGATAACCATGTAAATCTCTCGGACAAGGTGACTTTTGGTTGAAATGATTTATTTCTTTACCTAGTTAGGTGTGTCTCTGGATGAGACCGTGACGGAGAGAGACTTGGACGATCTGCTCTGGGTCTTTGGATGTGAATCCTCAGCGGTACGATTGCTTTCAATGGAAAAATATTATGCATATATTCAGCATTGCTTTCTTAAGCGAGTGCAAAGGTCCATCTTGAAGCCATAGGACAAATATCAAATTTCATTTAAATCTCAATTTACAGGAGCTGATTGCTGAGAAGATGGGTGAAAGGGTGAAAGGCATTATGGGTAGTCCTTTCAAGAGGACCAGCAAGTACCTCATTCACACAGTCTTCAACAGGTTGGTCTGTTTGTATCTGCCACATATTACAATATTTACCGTAATAAGGATGAGCTTGTTATGCCATAACTGTTGATGACTTGTGTTCTTAGTGATCATCGTATTATCAGTATAATGACACCAGACTGGTGAGAGACATTAGCTGATGTTCCGTGATTATTAATTGTCTTTGTTGTCCCAAACTCCAATTGATGCTTGGTAGAATAATTCCTTGCACTGATAGCATAAGGTTGTTACGCATACAGTACCAGTAGAAAGTTTGGACGCACCTACTCATTCAAGGGTTTTTCTTTATTTGACTATTTCCTACATTGTAGAATAATAGTGAAGACATCAAAACTATGAAATAACACATATGGAATCATGTAAACAAAAAAGTGTTAAACAAAAATATATTTTAGATTCTTCAAAGTAGCCACCCTTTGCTTTGACAGCTTTGCACACTCTTGGCATTCTCTCAACCAGCTTCACCTGGAATGCTTTTCCAACAGTTCCCATATATACTGAGCACTTGTTGGCTACTTTTCCTTCAGTCTGCGGTCCAACTCATCCCAAACCATCTCAATTGGGTTGAGGTCAGCTGATTGTTGTGGCCAGGTCATCTGATGCAGCACTCACTCTCCTTCTTGGTCAATGCTGTGGGAGCCATGCTGGTTAAGTGTGCCTTGAATTCTAAATAAATCACAGACAGTGTCACCAGCAAAGCACCATCACACCTCCTCCTCCATGCTTCACGGTGGGAACTACACATGCAGAGATCATCTGTTCACTTACTCTGCTTCTCACCAAGACAAGGCGGTTGAAACCAAAAATCTTGGACTCATCAGCAAATTTGGACTCATCAGACCAAAGGACAGATTTCCACCGGTCTAATGTCCATTGCTCATCTTTCTTGGCCCAAGCAAGTATCTTCTTCTTATTGGTGTCCTTTAGTAGGGGTTTCTTTGCAGCAGTTTGGCCATGAAGGCCTGATTTCACGCAGTTTCCTCTGAACAGTTGCTGTTGAAATGTGTCTGTTACTTGAACTCTGAAGAATTTATTTGGGCTGCAATTTCTGAGGCCGGTAACTCTAATGAACGTATCCTCTGCAGCAGAGGTAACTCTGGGTCTTCCTTTCCTGTGGCGGGCCTCATGAGAGCCAGTTTTATCTTAGCGCTTGATGGTTTGTGCGACTGCACTTGAAGAAACTTTCAAAGTTCTTGACATTTTCCAGATTGACTGACTGTGTCTTAAAGTAATGATTTACTGTCGTTTCTCTTTGCTTATTTGAGCTGTTCTTACCATAATATGGACTTGGTCTTTTACCAAATAGGGCTATCTTCTGTATACCACCCCTACCTTGTCACAACACAACTGATTGGCTCAAACGCATTAAGAAGGAAAGAAATTCCACAAATGAACAAGGCACACCTGTTAATTGAAATGCATTCCAGGTGACTACCTCATGAAGCTGGTTGAGAGAATGCCAAGAGGGTGCAAAGTTGTCATCAAGACAAAGGGTGGCTACTTTGAAGAATCTCAAATATAAAATATTTTAATTTGTTTCACACTTTTTTTTTTTTTTTGGTTACTACATGATTCCATGTGTTATTTCACAGTTTTGATGTCTTCACTATTATTCTACAATGTAGAAAATAGTAAAAATAAAGAAACCCTGGATTTGGTAGGTGCCAACTTTTGACTGGTACTGTATACGGGACAATACAGGGTTTAAGCACTAAGGTTTTTAAAGTAAAATAACACATTAGGCCTAAAACGTATCTTTATAATCTTGATTCACTCCTATTCTTCATCCCATGCAGTTACCATTCGGAGACCAACATTGTGCGCTACATGAAACGCTTGGAGAACAAGGACATCTCTCTGGTTCACAGCATGATCCCACTGGTGAGTTATGGGAAAGCAAAGAAGAAATGTTTTACTTTGGAGCTTTTTTTTTACATGGTCTGAATTCTAAAAACCTACGAACTACTGAAAAGATTTCTCAGCCATCGGCATTTGTAATATCCATTTTGTTTTCCATGTCAGGGTTCCTGCACAATGAAGCTAAACAGTTCTTCAGAGCTCATGGTGAGTGAATATCAGGGTTGGGGTCAATTCGGTTAGAAGGCAGTCAATTCAGGAAGTACTGAGATTGAACCAATAATTAAAGGGCTTTAGCTTGCAATGGTTTCCCAATAAACTTAAAAGCTATTTATTCTAAAAGTTTCCATTTTTAAATTCAAATCAGTTCCTGAATTGACTCTTCGATTTGAATTGACCCCAACCCTGATTAATGAATCTTTTCTTTCACCTCCTTGTGGTGGAGTGAAAAACACTAGCTTACCTTATGACTTGTAAGGACATCGCTGACTGTCATTTCCCATATTTCTCCCTTTGTTCTCTCTTTCCCAATGTTTTTAGCCCATCACCTGGAAGGAGTTTGCCAACCTTCACCCCTTCTGCCCCCTGGACCAGGCTGAGGGTTATCAGCAGCTCTTCAGGCAGCTGGAGAAGGACCTCTGTGAGGTGACTGGCTATGACAAGATCTCCTTCCAACCCAACAGGTAAGCCCCTCACCGACAGCAATATTCAGTCTGGGGTATTCATGACCAACTGGGATTTCAGTTTCCCAGACTCCTCATCCGAGCGTGATTTCCCTGTCGCCCTCTGTTACACATATCACATTGTCCAGTTGATTAATTTTACTCGATCATATAACTGTCAGTTTGTGGCTGATAACTATGGTTCCAAGTCCCCCACTTATCAGTATAAATGGGGTTGATGAATAGCACGTCGTGCTACATTGGCCTGGAAAGATAGCGGCCTGGTTGTTCAACTCTTATTCCATGCTTTTCCTTTACAGTTACTATGACGCTCATATAGACTAACCTTTGAACTCGGCACGTTTGCTTATGCTGAGACTTCACTTGGAGCATGTGTCTGTGAGCATGTCTGGTACATTAAGACTGTATAACCTCGTCTTTCAGTGGCGCTCAGGGAGAATACGCTGGCCTCGCGGCCATCAAAGCCTACCTGAACTCTAAAGGAGAGGCCCATAGAACAGTAAGTATGGTTCTGATTAAACTAAACACATCTTTGCTAGCACACATGCTAGGCCCTGTAGAGTCAAAATAACCCACCCTTGGTTAATTGTTATAACATTATATCAAAGTATATGTTGGGGTTTGCGTACTACAAATGACCATAATTCATTTTCAGTCTGAATGATTTCTGCCGTCACCCATTTCCATGTAAACAACCTGTATGTAATACATGATACTTAGACCCACCTACAATCATTTATCACATGTAAGGCCATAAAGGGACTTGTTTTAAGTACAATCACTTGTTTGTCAACAGACAGAGCTTTTCCAATACAATGTCTGAAGAAGAGGGTTGTTGGATACTTCTACAGGAACTTTGAAAGGCCCCAAGTGTCACAATGTGCTGGGTTGAAGTGGCTTGAGTACATCCGGTGATGGGAATATGATAGAATAGTGACCGAAGATAAGACTGCCGTTAATCTCCATAAGTAGCTTTCCAGTTTTATAATTTAGCCTTTATTTTTGAACTGTCATAAGCACTTCTTTGATAGTGACATGAGCTCTTGAAACAGTCAAGGTCCACAGTTGTGCAAATAAGGGACAGAAAATACCACACTGTCTGGAAGTTACTTGATTCCAAGATCCCATATTTGGTGTTTTTTGTGAACTGCAAGTCATGGGCAAAATAGATTGAGCTCGGTTTGTTTTTCCTGTTGGGGGGGGGGGGGAATGTAAACGTTACCCAACAAACACACAGGTCTTGGTGACCTTGTGTGACAATATTGCAAAATGTCAAAATAAGTCTCCTTAATAAAGGGATAAAATAAATTGAAGACCTATTTTCAATCATGTTTGATGTCAATTGGAGATTTGCGCTTCGAAATCTTAAGACTGTGATTGCATATCTAATGGTTGACTTGTTTAGGCCTAATTCTCTCTTTTACTTTGATGGTCTGAGTGTAACTGTTTCTGATATTTTCCTTTTGCTCAGGTTTGTCTGATTCCCAAGTCAGCCCATGGTACCAACCCGGCCAGTGCCCAGATGGCTGGCATGAAGGTGCAGGTGGTGGAGGTGGACAAGGATGGCAACATTGACATGGCAAATCTCAAGGCACTGGTAAGAGCTGGTTGGAGTGATTCTGCTAAGCTTACTGTTAGAGTAGCCTTTCAGTCTAACCAGCCACACTAAAATATCATTGTGAACATGATGGCCCGACAGTCAGGTCACTCACTATGTACTGGTAGTGTAATTGGCGGTCAATTACCCCCACTTAAAAGTGGACGGTTATGTTGCAGACACAGACTAACACATTATTCCCCTCTCAGGTGGACAAACACAAGACTAACCTGGCAGCCATGATGATCACGTACCCCTCCACCTTCGGTGTGTTTGAGGAGAGCATTGATGATGTCTGCAATCTCATCCACCAGAACGGAGGACAGGTCTACCTGGACGGTGCTAATATGAACGCACAGGTGCGAGAAGAGTATAAACTGTTGAAAGACCTTTTTTGGGGGGAAAAAAACAAATTGGGTTGCTTATCCAGATGTTAATTGAATCATGGACCCATTATTTTAATATTGAGTCATATTACAGAAGTGTATTTGAAAGACCCTTATGAAAGTATATATATTTTTGTTTTACAAGTGTCTCAGGGATTACACTATTCTACAGCGTACGGTTGAATATTTTCAGTATTTTACAAATGTTCCGTCCTGAGAATAAATCACTTTTCTCTCCGGGTAAGCCAGTATTTCCCGCCAAAACAGGAAGTGCCATTCTAAAGCATAAATACACTACATGGCCAAAAGTATGTGGACATCCCTTCAAATTAGTGGATTTGGCTATTTCAGCCACATCTGTTGCTGACCGGTGTATAAAATTGAGCACACAGCCATGTAATCTCCATAGACAAACATTGGCAGTAGAATGGCCATACTGAAGAGCTCTGTGACTTTCAACATGGCACCATCATTGGATGCCACCTTTCCAACAAGTCAGTTCGTCCAACTTCTGCCCTGCTAGAGCTGCTCCGGTCAACTGTAAGTGCTGTTATTGTGAAGTGGAAACGTCTAAGAGGAACAACGGCTCAGCTGCAAAGTGGTAAACCAAACAAGCTCCCAGAACGGGACCACCGAGTGTGAGTGTGTGTGTGTGTGTGTGTGTGTGTGTGTGTAGAGTGTAAAACAAATGTCTGTCCTCGGTTGCAACATTCGGTACTTAGTTACAAACTGCCTCTGGAAGCAATGTGAGCAGAAGAACTGTTCGTCGGGTGCTTCATGGAATGGGTTTCCATGGCCGAGCAGCCACACAAGCCTAAGATCACCATGTGCAATGCCAAGAGTCTGCTGGAGTGGTGTAAAGCTCGCTGCCATTGGACTCTGGTTTGGCGGATGCCAGGAGAACGCTACCTGATGCATAGTGCCAACTGTAAAGTTCGGAGGAATAATGGCCTGGGGCTGTTTTTCATGGTTCGGGCTAGGCCCCTTAGTTCCAGTGAAGGGAAATCTTAATGCTACGTTAAACAATGACATTCTAGTGAATTCTGTGCTTCCAACTTTGTGGCAACAGTTTGGGGTAGGACGTTTCAGCATGACAATGCCCACGTGCACAAAGTGAAGTCCATACAGAAATGGTTTGTCAATCGGCGTGGAAGAACTTGACTGACCTGCACAGAGCCCTGACCTCAACCCCATCGAACATCTTTGGGATGAATTGGACCTCAAATGCCCGACCTCAAATGCTCTTGTGGCTGAATGGAAGCAAGTCCCTGCATGTTCCAACATCTTGTGGAAAGCCTTCCCAGAAGAGTGGAGGCTGTTATATCAGCAAAGGTGGGACCAACTCCATATTAATGCCTATGATTTTTGGAATGGGATGTTCCATGAGCAGGTGTCCACATCATTTTGGTCGTGTAGTGTATTTGAGCTATTCAATTTGATTATTTTTTTAACACAGGTCTAATGCATTTTACCCCCAGAGTACAGTAGCGCCCTCTTCTGCAGATGAGTAACTTTGGAGAATTGCCTTTCTACCACATTGTCATCACCGCTCTCTCCTACCTGCTCTGCTCTCTACTCTACAGGTGGGCCTGTGTCGTCCTGGTGACTATGGATCTGACGTCTCTCACTTGAACCTCCACAAGACTTTCTGTATCCCCCACGGAGGCGGAGGACCAGGGATGGGACCTATTGGAGTGTAAGTGACAAACTGGATAGTTTCCCTCAAATGCACATTGGTGGGCAAAGCACAAACTCAAACTGCCCAAAGCAAATCTAGAACTGGCAAAATCCATTATAAATGTGGAGTTTTTATCCTGATCAGGAAACACTACTCTCAGTAAGTATTAGTGCAAAAAAAACACAATTTAAAAAGTGGATAAGTAATTACTTTTGACTTTAAATCGAGTTGTGTATGATAAACAGGAAGGAGCACCTCGCCCCATTCCTGCCTAGCCACCCAGTGGTCTTAATGTCAGCTGGCAACATGTCCAGCTCCCTGGGCACCATCAGTGCTGCCCCCTGGGGCTCCAGTGCCATCCTGCCCATCTCCTGGGCTTACATCAAGGTCAGTACTACATCTATCCTATGAGCAGGTTGACGTTTGTCATGAATATTGGCTTGGAGGAAGAACTGAGTGGTATCTGCTAGATTGGCCAGATGCAAAGTCAATATTGGCTATATTGTGAAAATGTAATGGAAACCAAAATGTGTTTTTTGGTCTTAATTTAAGGTTAGGCATCAGGATTAGCATGGTGGTTAATGTTAGGTTTAAAATCAGACTCTATGACTTTGTGGCTATGCTAGCTTGTGACCACTGCAGAGCTGCCTCCAGTACACAAGACATTACATGCATCCTATGGTTCAGTGCCATGGAATTTCAATAATGATAGATTTGTTAGAATAGTGTTATTCAGGATACTCAAATTGTCTTTCTAGGCAAATGCAGAGAGAAAACATGCAACTAAAGCAGCGACATCAGTTGAGTACATGTCGATATAGACCCTGACCTTGTATCCTACTGTGTAGATGATGGGAGCCAAGGGGCTGGTTCACGCCACAGAGGTGGCTATCCTGAATGCCAACTATATGGCCAAGAGACTGGAGAGCCACTACAAAATCCTCTTCAAAGGCAGGAAAGGTGAGTGGTAATTCCTATTCACCCCGTTTTACAGCGTTTTCCAAACTAGGGGTCATGACCTTGTCGGATTTCCTGATTTGAAGATGGGGTCACGAGAAACTAATGCGCCATTTAGTTCATAGAACCACGGGTACATGAGTGACCTTTGATATCCGGTAAAAGCGGTCGGGACAAACCGAGCGGTCTGTTTTACTTCCTACAAATGTGGCTCACATTTTTGAACAGTTGGAGCTATAAGCTATTATGACCCCATTCCTGAAAGCTAAGACTCGCAGGAACACGTACGTGTCTTTTTCCCTCTAAGACGAGCACAAGCTGCACAGGACTTAAAACAAGAGTGGACAGGACCAGTCACTAAATCTGACTGGAGGGAAAAAGAACACCATCACTGAAAGCAATGATCTTTTCTACACAGAAGATCATACAATTATTGCCAGATGCTTTTCTTAGATTTTGTTCCTGAACTTCAATACCTTTGCATCTGTCACTTGGAACCATATTCCATTTGTAATGGACGGTCACACTCCCAAATTTTGCTTTTGATTACATCACTTTGTAAAGTCCTTCAGTAATTAGCCAACACTAGCAAAATGTTGCTTTAACACTGATTGTTTTGGTCCACAGGCTTTTGTGCTCATGAATTTATTTTGGATGTGAGGCCATTCAAGAAGTCCGCAAACATTGAAGCGGTGGATGTGGCGAAAAGGCTACAGGATTACGGTGAGCTGGAACATACTGCATTAACAGATAGTTGGGCACTGCTGAAAAGTCAACATGGTCCACTTGTCTCTTACTCTAAGTAAAAAAATGAGAAGTTTTATTATTGAATTTCCTCGTGAGCCTTCTCATCCCCCTGTGTTTCTAACCTTGGTCAGGTTTCCATGCCCCCACCATGTCGTGGCCCGTGGCAGGAACCCTGATGATCGAGCCCACTGAGTCGGAGGACAAGGCAGAGATGGACCGCTTCTGTGACTCGCTGATGGGAATCAGACAGGAAATAGCAGATATTGAGGAAGGCAGGATGGATGCCCGCATTAACCCATTGAAGGTACGCCACTGGCCTGACTCAGACAACTAACAAATTGTGTCAAGCCATGCAATCAGCTACATACAGTGGTCATTAAACTCATTGCAATTTTACTAAGTCAAATCGGTGTTAGTTTCAACTTAACTGTTTTGTGTTGTTGACATCCTCTGAGGAAAAGGCAAGCATTTTTTAAACTGTCTGTTTGAGATGGGGTTTCTGAAGTGTAATTATTTTTTAATGTATGCTTTGGCCACATACGAGAATAGGATGAGTCAACATTATTTGGAGTGGAGTATGAACTTTAAAAGCAAGATTTTCACTAGACGGTTTAAGAAATACCACTGTGATATGGACAACCTTTTATTATAGTGTTATTGAGCATAAATCTGTTTTTAGTGGTAGCACCTAAAATGTAGCACGAGTTGCTGTATGTCACCAGAACAGCTAAAATAGGTGTTCACTGGGGTCTGTGTCCACAGATGGCACCTCACTCCCTGGCAAGCATCACCTCCTCTACCTGGGACAGGCCCTACTCCAGGGAGTATGCTGCTTTCCCCCTGGTGAGTCTTCCCTCTGGAAAACATCACACTACCAACTCCATTAAAAATGTATTTTCATGCAAATGTCAACATGTTTACATCAGCGTTAGCAAAATCTTTACACATTACTCTTTCTAATAACAAATTGTAAGCAAGGTAAACTCGCTTTCCCCATTTCCAGCCATTCGTGAGGCCTGAGACCAAATTCTGGCCATCCATCTCCAGGATTGACGACATCTACGGTGACCAGCACCTGGTCTGCACCTGCCCCCCCATGGACGTGTATGAGTCACCATACGAGGAGAAGAGAGCTTCCTCATGACAAACGCCTCCGTTATACCAGTCATCACACTTCCAAATTCAGAAAATCCATTGAGTTGTATCGTACACTGTAGTTTCTGTATTTCAATGTGCCTCGACTCTTTTCTGTTGTACAAATAGTTGCCTTGACTTCCTTCATGTTTTTATGCTCTAAAGTAGCGGATCGGACTGACACGTAGATCAAGTTGTAGGGTTTTGTTAATATTTGCTCTGTTCTGTGCATGAAAGTGTATTTTGACACATTTGCCTAATCACTTATGCTAGTCTTGATAAGAATTATGGATAGTTTTAATCTTAAGGAAAATAGTTGTATTAAACATTGTCAATCTTTTCCACATAAGGAAATACTGCCATCTAGATGTGAATGTTAAACACCAATAACTTTCTCACATGATTTGTTTTGAGACACTAATACATTGACATTTATCTCCAAAACAGAGACTAAAGTGATGTTCATCGAACTAAATTGGGCTTTAAGTATTAGTTCAAAGAATGACTTCAGTTCTCTGCCTATGGACATGGCATGAGAACCCCGTTCCTTTTAATCCTATTAGGTGATCATCTTTGCTTAGCCTCACTGTACAACTGGAACAGTTGTGGGTGCATGACTTAAGTGCTGTGGTGAATATCAATGTAAAGATTGTTAGACCCAAAATAGACAACTTGTAAGATCTACAGCCTGTATGCGTGATTAAATTACACATCGACTTGTGGTTTTTGCAGCTCGATATGAAGAGCATCAGTTCTGGTCACACACCATTGTTCTCACAAATGACTAGCATCTGCCTTGGTCTGGTTAGTGTAATTATGGTAGCAAATCAACTTAAGGAGCAGGGGAGAGCGATTGTTCCCTAGACAATTGACTTGTGCCCATTGGGATGAAAGGTGCAGGTTTGTGCCATTGTATAGCCACCACACATTCAATGCCTTAATTTTTTATTCATTCAATAAATTGCAAAAATAAACATGTAATGCACTTTGATGGGTGCAAAATTACCCTTTTTGTCTTACATTTGGATGGGGGGGGAATTTAGTCTAGACAATGTAACGCAGCTGCGTGGGATGTTGGATTTTAAAGTCTGGTGGTTTCATTGCAGCCAATGGCAGAGTCCTTGATAACACAAGGAGCCAGTTGTGGATTGGATAGCTCTAGAACTCAGAAAATGCCAAAAAACACTGGAAGGTGTCAGCTAGCACACATCTGCCCCTAGTAATGCTACTCAAGTAGAAAGAATGGTACCGGAGAGAGCAGGGCTTGGGTACTGCCAGAGTTCTAAACAAAATAAATGCTGTGCCTGTAGTCTCACTAATTATGTGCCATCTTCAGAGGAGCTAGAGGTTGTAATGGACTAAATGGAACGGTATCAAACATGGTAGCTGTTCAATTTATTCCAGTCATTACAATGAGCCCGTCCTCTAACTCCTACCAGCCACCTCTGCTCTGCCGTTGACCCATTTTGGTGAAGGAAGATTTAAAAGCTACAGAAGACATTCAGCTTTTGAAACAGACTGATCATTATTTCAGAAACATCATTATCAGGGGAGGACTAAATGGTGTGGCAACAGCTGACAACCTTTGATGTGGATGGGAGGAACTTGCACAGCCATTAAGCTTAACATATTTGAATAGTCTTTATTGAAAAAAAAAGGGAAAAAAAAGTAATATAGATAAGGCACTGGTGACATGTAAAGTGCTGAGCCACAGCTCCAGTACTAGATTGCCATGGGTAATATTCTATTGTGTAAAAGGGGGATAAATAACATTGATTTATCATTAACCCTATAGCACATGACATTCGAGTTAATGTATGGGTAAAGCGGTACATCGAAATACTTAACTTTACTCACATTATGTGCCTAAGCATAGGTGTTAGCATGTCTAACCAAAAAAACATTTAAAATATAGGTAAAATACATGCATTGCACCAGAGATTAAAACAAAATACCTGTATGAACATTAGTTATACTGTATGCCAAGTATATAAGACAATTGCAAGACAAATCAGTGACCATTCAAATACATAATGGTAGGCATTAAAAGTGATAAAAACTACTGTACAACCTAGTCAAACATATGTAAACCGGGAACTTTACAAATGGTGAATGACCAGGTATAATGTCAACACCCTCCATTACTTACTCCTGTGACGCAGCTTAATATAGATAAAACCCTGACTAGGCGATACAAGCTCAGAATGAAGCCATCCCAAGAGCTCATGAACTGCAAACATTTACTGCCATATCCCCTGAAACAGAGTAACATTATTTGCAGTTGCTCTCACTAACAACCAGCTTCACTCCCATCTTGTAGGCAAAGGCCTGAGTGGCCTCTAGCTTGGTGTCACTGGGAGAGGCCTTCTTCCGCTCGACAAGTCGATCCACCAGCACCACAAACACACCAGATATGATGAGAACCAATCCAGACAGGTAGAAGCATGCACCAAAGTCTTTGTCCAGGTCAACCAGCCAACCTGTGCAAAGAGAAGAAATTTGAGCCCACAAACTGCTGCCCTGGATGAATAAACCAGTAGCTTCACTGATTAAAAGCTTAGTTCATTCAAAGTGAAAATGGGTGCAATTCAGTTAGTGCATGTCAACATTGTAATTTCACCCCATCTCACCTGCAGCAGGTGGACCAATGAATCCCCCGATACTTCTAAAAAGCATGAAGAGTCCCAGGCCGCTGTCGAACCCCTCCAGGCCCACTATGTCCACAATAGACATCACATGGATGGCTACAACGCAGCCAAACAGAAAACCGTAGAGCGAGGAGAAGACCAGAAGGACCGAGTAGTCCTTGCCAATGGGCAGCAGCAGTAGCACTACTCCCAACATGGTGACCACCATTGTCAGCAGCTGTAGGTTCCTCACCAGCCTCAGATTGGCCAGCCAACCACAGGCCAGCCGACCAAGCAAGTCAGCCAATGCCAGCACAGACAGGATGGATGCCGCCCAGTAGTTCTTCAATCCCAGGCTGGTGGCATAGGGAACCACGAATAGAGGTGGGATGAAAAATCCTGCAGCAGCGAAAATGGCAAACAGGATGTAGAGCAGAAATTCTGGTTTCCTTAGCAACGTCCACTGGAAGCTTAGCTTCTTTGGTATCGGGTCATCAGCAGCTTTGGAGTCCTGGTGGTTGTCCTTATTTGGCTTGGTGGGATTATGGGGTTTGGATTCAAGAGGTCTCATGAGGGCTCCACAGACGCAGATGTTGAGCTGAAGGCTCCCTATGACGAGCAGAGCTCCCTGCCAGGTGTAGACCTCGATGAGCCACTGGAAGAAAGGACTGAACACCATGGCGAAAACACACTCCCCAGAGCTGGCTATGGCGTACGCTATGGGACGCCACTTCAGGAAGTAGTGGCTCACTATGCTGTTGGCTGGTAACCAGGAAAATGAAAGTCCCAAACCTAAAAATAAAGTGAAGATAAATCTTGGCTCTGTGTTGGTCTGTTACTAAATGTAATACATTATACATGTGTATGTGCTCAAATTTAATGAGCCAATATAGCTAATCAATAACTACACCAAGTTGTTCAGTTACAATGTGTTCTGGTTGGGGTCACAAGGTAAAATTCATCAGGATTGTTTACCCTCAGTGATGACCATTTCAGTTCTATTTCTCAAACTTCCGAAATAGAAAATCACTCGAGGTAATGCCTTTTGTTCTCCTCTGATTATTTTAACTGTACTGGTACAGTAGGTTTTATGGGCTGGTGATCGTTGTCTCCTGTGATTGGTCATTGACAACAAAAAATACATAAACTTATTTTTTCCACTTGGGGAGCCCTCAACCCTACCTTGCAGTACACCTATGCTGAGGTACATCCATGGAAGACTGAGGTCGAGAGAAGCCAGGATCATCCCTGAAGCAGTGAGGAGCCCTCCCATCATGATGACTGCCCTCTGGGTACAGTGCATGCTCAGGACACTGGCGACTGGGGCTGAGGTGAGGAGACAAATCATTACAGGAATCAGAGTGGATTCTAGTGGTTACTACAACAAAATGTCAACCTTGTCTCTAGTTGCTTGAGCATGAAACCCATGTTTGTTTTTGGCCAACTTATAACGCTCTATAACCATGCAACACATTTCAGTTGAATAATGAAATGGAAGTTAAACTGCAATGTAAACAAGACAAGTTGCCCTCACTTACCTCCCAAGTGAAACATGACTATCATAGTGGAGGTGACCCATGAGGTGGTGCTGGTGAGGACTCCAAAGTGCTTCTGGATCTCTAGGAAGAATAGGCCGAAGTTCTTAAGGACGCCTGTAGTGAGGCCCATGATAAAGAAGGCTGAGGTGACCACCACCCATCCATAGCCCCCATCAGGGGGGCCACCTGCCTTCATACCAGGGTTCTGCGTCACAGCTCTACAGCCTTCGAAGAACATATGTACAGTAGGCACATGTTCACTGCTGCAATGTGGTCAGTAAATGGGTGGTTCTACCACTTTATTTTGACATGGTCATAAAGAGCACATGTTCAACTTAATAAAAAACAAATATTGCACCCCCCCCCAAAAAAACACTATAGATATTAAATGAAGTGCCTTTTTTAATATAAACAGGCTTTCAAAATGCAATATTTGTGGACAATTTCTACTTAATGTCAAAGGCAAGCAAAAGGCACTCATTTCGTGGACCCAAATACACTTAGTTGCAACCTGGTCTCAGAGCATTTTGTATTATTCTGTATGTAAATCCAAGATGCTCCATTAACCTCTCTCTTGGGGAGGTGGGACGTTAGCTAATTCAAAGTTGTCAAACATACGACTATTTTACACCATTTTAAAGATACACCTCTCCTTAATGTAACCACATTGTCCGATTTCAAAAAGGCTTTACGGCGAAAGCATAAAGTTAGATCATGTTAGGACAGTTCCAACACAAGAAAAACCAAACAGCCATTTTCCTAGCAAGGACAGGCATCACAAAAACCAGAAAACCAGCTAAAATTATGCACTAACCTTTGACGATGATCTTCAGATGACACTCCTAGGACATCATGTTACACAATACATGCATTTTTTGTTCGATCAAGTTGATATTTATATCCAAAAATAGCATTTTACATTGGCACGTGATGTTCAGAAAATATTTTGCCTCCAATACTGCTGGTGAATCAGCACAACAATTTACAAAAATACTCATCATAAACGTTGATAAAATATTAAACTGTTATTCAAAGAATTATAGATGAACATCTCCTTTATGCAACCGCTGTGACAGATTTAAAAAAAGCTTCACGGGGAAAGCACACTTTGCAATAATCTGAGTACTGCGCTCAGAAAAAGACATCAAGCAATACAGATACCCGCCATTTTGGAGTCATCTAAAATCATAAATAGCATTACAAATATTCACTTACCTTTGATGATCTTCATCAGAAGGCACTTTCCAGGAATCCCAGGTCCACAATAAATGTTGTTTTGTTCGATAAAGTCCATAATTTATGTCCAAATACCTCGTTGTTTGCGCGTTCAGTAAGCTATTCCAAGTGTAGGAAGCGCAGCCAAAATGTCACGACAAAAAGTAAAAAAATATATATATTTACGTTGGTTCAAACATGTCAAACGTTGTATAGCATCAATCTTTAGGGCCTTTTTAACTTAAAACTTCAATAATATTCCAACCGGACGATTTCAATGTCTTGAAAAACGTTTTGGAACACAGCTACCCCTTACGTGAACACGCGCCAATGAACTCATGTGCTTTCCTGAGTCAACAACTTCCAACTTCCTTTGTTCGCTCTCTGTTCACCATAGACGCCTCAAACAACTTTCTAAAGACTGTTGACATCTAGTGGAAGCCTTAGGAAGTGCAAAATGAACCCTAAGTCACTGTGTTAGCTAGGCTAGGATTTAGGGTTAAGTTTAAGAAATGGGTGACGGGTTAGCTAAAAGGGTTAAAGTTAAGGGAAGGGTTAGCTAACATGCTAAGTAGTTGAAAAGTTGCTAATTTGCTCAAATGCTAAAGTTGTATGTCATGTGCTTCGAACTCGCAACCTTTGGGTAGCTAGACTTTTTCGTATATGTCCAACCCTCCTTTTGTTTATGCCTTAAGTAACCATCTGTCTTAAAACCTCTCTTGGGTAGGGGGCAGTATTTTCACAGCTGGATGAAAAACGTACCCAAATTAAACGGCCTACTACTCGGGCCCAGGAACTAGAATATGCATATTATTAGTAGATTTGGATAGAAAACACTCTGAAGTTTCTAAAACTGTTTGAATGATGTCTGTGAGTATAACAGAACTCATATGGCAGGCAAAAACCTGAGAAAAATCCAACCAGGAAGTGGGAAATCTGGTTCTTGTAGTCTTTTCAAGTCATTGCCTATCTAACATTAGGGAGGTTGCTAACGTTAGTCCCCTAACTAGAATTAGTAACATATGTTTAGCAAATTCCTAACATATTGTACGTTTTGCAAATTCCTAACATGTTGACTGTCTGATTTACGTACAGAATCATACGAAATGCTCCGAGACCAGGTTGACAGCGAGTAGGTAACACTTTCTTAGAGCCTCAGCTTGTCTGCCTTAATGTATTTCTGAGCATGATGACAGTTTCTGAATTTCTGACTAGAAAGTCGTGTCTATTGGCGCTCTAAACTCAGCTTCTCGGTCGTTCAAGCGAATGACCGCACGTAGTGGACCTGCACTGCAAACAATGCAATGACAATCCGCACCACATGTGATACAATGCATCGATCGACAATATCTATTCTTCTTCGCAATGAGATAACAGCAGTTACTGCACTTGCATCATGTCTAGTCATTCTGACTTTTTTTATGTCTAAATTGACAGTATTTATCCTGCTAACTGTTCTGAGAACTCAACGCAAGGATGGAATAAAGAAATGGAGTATCACTCACGACTGGATCGTAGCCTTCTCACTTCGTGCTCTTCTCCTCCTGGTTTATTGGGAGATATTGCTGTTCTCTTCTACTGGCCATATCGTAATTTCTATTTCAGCGCGGGGAGGTCTTCTATATATACATGTCGGAGTTGGACACTCCTCTTCTAGCTCATGCTCATTATGTAAGTCGCGACCAATCATGTATATAAACCCTGGATCGCTGATGCTTTGTATTGGCCAATGAGAGGCTTTGGTCACAACTAATTTATTTGTATTTAACATGTATTTAACTAGGCAAGTCAGTTTAGAACAAATTCTTATTTTACAGCCTACCCCAGCCAAACCCTCCCCTAAAGTGGATGACGCTGGGACAATTGTGCTTTGCCTTATGGGTCTCCCAATCACGGCTGGGATCGAACCAGGGTCTGTAGTGACGCCTCTAGCACAGAGATGCAGTGTCGTTGACAATATGTTAGGTTGGTTGTATCCTACAACATAACCATCGTAGACCACTAAAATGTGCAGTCAAAATTAAGCATGACTGTCAATACTGGAATGGAATGGACCAAGACCCCCAATTGATTAAATCATGCGTGTATGCTTAGTCAATGGTGTATGCCAACATGGAGAGAACCCCATCATTAATGGTGTAATATGCCCTTGCCTTGCGAATCGGGCATGTTCATCATTACATAATTGGCTGAAGGAAATTAATGATGAATATTAGGGCAAACTAGTCCATTTACAACATCTGACAGCCCTTTTCAACTGTCCATGCCCCATCTGTTTGGTATCTCAACAGGTTTCCTGCTCTCTGCACAGGAGAAGGAACCATTGAAGAGTGTAGACGGTACTACTACATAGTAATGTTTGATTCACTGTTTTCACGACGTATGCCAACTCCCACTTCTTCCTCTCACTAGGGTGCATGTGCTCTGAAAGGGATTGGTTTTCCCCTGAGCTGATCCTTTAAAAACAGAGAACATGGTTGAGTGTGAGAATGCAAGTCAATGTAACACATTTTCCAGAGTTGGATAGTAATAAAATGCATTTCCACAGCAGAAGCAAATACACTCCATACATTTTTGGACAGTGAGCACTTCTAAAAAATGTGGCTCTATACTCCAGCATTTTGTATTTAAGATAATGTTTCATATAGGCGACAGTATAGAATGTCAGGTTTTATTTGAGAGTACTTTGAGACATACAGTGGGTATAGAAAGAATGTTCACCTTTAGTTGCCTTACAGCCTGAAATGAAAACTCATAAAATCAGACTTTTTCCAGCTTTATTTTCACATGAACCATCTTCCCATTTTCAACTTCCTGACAGAGGGCTGCAGGTTCTCCTCAAGAATCTGTGGGTATTTTGCACTGTCCATTTTACACTGTCCATCACCCTGACAAGTGCTCCAGTTCCTGCTAAAGAGAAACACCCCCATAACAGGATACTGCCACCGTCTGGCTTTACTGTAGGCATGATGTTCTTTGGGTGTAAAGACCTATTGGGATTTTGCCAGAAAGTTCAATTTTGAACCCTTTGCCACAGCCTCAGAATCTACAATGTGTTTTTTGGCAAAGCTCAAATGAGACTTGATATGGCTTTTTCTGAGTGTTTTTTTTCTTGCCACCCTCCCATAGAAGCCAGATTTGTGGAGCTTGTGATATTGTGGTCACATGCACACATTGACTAGTGTTTGCCAAACAGGCCTGAAGCTCCTTCAAAGTCGACATTGACTTCTTGGCAGCCTCTCTGATCAGTTTCCTTCTTTCCCAGTCATCCAGTTTGTAGGGACGGCCTGATCTATGCAGGGTCTGGGTGGTGCCATATACCTTCCACTTCTTAATAATGGTCGTAACTGTGCTCTGAGGGATAGACAAAGCCTTCAAAATCTTTTCATATCCATCCCGACTCGTGCCTTTCACAACTTTATCTCGTAGATCTTTTGAAAGTACCTTTCCACCCATAGTGGATTCTTTGCTTTGAATTGCACTACTAAGCAATGGAGTCCTCTATGAACACTCTGCTTTTATTCTGAACGAATCAAAGTCACTACAATTGGTCACAGATGGAAGCCAATTAGCTTGATTTGTGATCTGGAAGGTGGTTGGTTATACCTCAGCATGTTTGCAATTACAATTCTAAGGGGGGGTCACCTATCCAAATAGAGTATTTTACTATTTTACTTTTAATTATTTTTCATTTTTTAGAAAGAAAAATGTACTTGGATATTGTGGGCTACTGTCTGTAAATAATTGTATGTGTTTTCATTTCAGGCTGTAAGGCTACAACAAAAGGTGAACATTTTGAAAGGGGGTGGTGACTTTCTATACCCATTGTATTCGTTTTACTGTTTAGAAATGAAAACACTATGTATCTAGTCCCCCCATCTGGACAAATTCCCTTAGTGTATTAAAGTAGTCAAAAGTGTAGTATTTCTTGCACGCAAGAACTACATCAAGCTTGTGACTCTACAAACTTTTTGGATGAATTTGCAGTTGTTTTGGATTATGTTTTTCCCAACAGGAACTGAATGGTGAATAATGTCTTGCGCCATTTTGTAGTCTACATTCATCCTAATTAGAAAAATCATGAATGAATCATTCAGTCATATCCTTGAAGAAACATTAAGTGGATGCTACCATGATTATGGATAATCATAAATCAATCGTGAATGTATGAGTGAGAAGGTTACAGAGGCACAAAGATCATACTCCCCAAAAAATGCTTATCTCCCGTTATTGGTAATTGTGAGAGGGTAGCATTTTGTTGTAGCCTCTGAATGGCATCATTAGTCATGATTTTTCTTATCAGGATTAATTTAGAAGTGTTCAGAAACATCTTATCAACTCAATTAGAAATAAAATTACTCTAGTCATCATTCAGTTGGGCAAAACATAATCCAAAACACAACCAAAACAAACTGCTTGATTAGATAAGCGTTCAACCACCTGAGTCAATACATGTTAGATTCACATTTGGAAGAGATTACAGCTGTGAGTCTGTCTCTAAGAGCTTTGCACGTCTGGATTGTACAATATTTTGCCCATTATTAATTTTTAAATACTTCAAGCTCTGTCAAGTTGGTTGTTGATCATTGCTAGACAGCCATTTTCAAGTCTTACCATACATTTTCAAGCCAATTTAAGTCAAAACTGTAACTAGGCCACTCAGGAACATTCAACATCGTCTTGGTAAGCAACTCCAGTGTATATTTGGCATTGTGCTTTAGGTTATTTTCCTGCTGAAAGTTGAATGTCTCCAAGTGTCTGTTGGAAAGCAGACTGAACCAGTTTTCCTCTAGGATTTTGCCTGTGCTTAGGTCAATTCCATTTATTTTTATCCTAAACAACCTACCTTGTCCTTTCAAATGACAAGCATACCCATAACATGATACAGCCACCATCATGTTTGGAAATACTGAGCGGTACTCAGTGATGTTGTGTTGGATTTGCCCCAAAATAATGCTTTTTATTCAAGAACAAGTGTATTTCTTTCCCACAGTTTTTGCAGTATTACTTTAGTACCTTATTGAAAACAGGATGCATGCTTTGAATGTTTTTTATTCTGTACATGCTTTCTTCTTTTCACCCTGTCATTTAAATTAGTATTGTGGAGTAACTACAATGTTGTTGATCCATCTTCAGTTTTATATCACAGCCATTTAAGTTTTTAACGGTTTTAAAATCACCATTGGCCTCATCCCTGAGTGGTTTCCTTCCTCTCCGGCAACTGAGTTAGGAAGGACGCTTGTATCTTTGTAGTGACTGGGTGTATTGATACACCATGCAAAGTGTAATTAATAACTTCCCCATGCTCAAATGGGTATTCAATGTCTGCTTTTTATTTTAACCGATCTACCAATAGGTGACCTTTGTAAGGCATTGGAAAACCTCCCTGGTCTTCTTGGTTGAATGCGTGCTTGGGACCAACAGATAATTGTATGTGTGGGGTAGAGAGATGGGGTAGTCATTCAAAAATCATGTTAAACACTATTATTGCACACAGAGTG
The DNA here is from genome assembly GCF_901001165.1 of Salmo trutta. Lineage (NCBI taxonomy): Eukaryota > Metazoa > Chordata > Actinopteri > Salmoniformes > Salmonidae > Salmo > Salmo trutta. Next base: position 26,659,106 of record NC_042983.1, on the reverse strand, counting down.
GGTCCATGCAAATTATGTAACTTGCTATGCACATTTTTATTCCTGAACTTATTTTGGCTTGCCATAACAAAGAGGTTGAATACTAATTGACTCAAGACATTCCAGCTTTTCATTTTTAATTAATTTGTAAAAATGTCTAAAAACATAATTCCACTTTGACATTATGGGGTATTGTGTGTAGATTAGTGACACACAATCTCAATTTAATCATCCATTTAAATTCAGGCTGTAACAAAATGTTGAAAAAGTCAAGGTGTGTGAATACTTTCTGAAGGCACTGTATGTATGAAAATACCCTCAAATAAGATCTGACATTCTGTACTGTCGCTTCATATGAAACATTTGATCTCAAATCCAAAGTATAAAGTATGGAGTATAAAGCCAAATAAAAAAAAAGTTATTCAATGTCCAAATACATATGGAGGGGAATGCATGTAGACACATTTTAACAAATAGAAGAATCTGTCATAATCTTTGAAAATGTCAGTAAACTTGTACCTGGGTTTATTCACTGACCAGTTGTGACCCCTGGATTTGATACACTAGTTTGTAACACTCCCATTTTGTAATGACGTGGGGAGAAAATGCATGAGATGTTGCAATAATAAAGTAGCTCTAGGAAAAAGAAAGTATCTCTAGGAACTTAAAGGCAAGTAGTGTCAAATATTTGAAAGGGATTGTGTAGGACTATGCACCATAATGTCTTGATAGAGTTCAATGTTAGCTGACAAACCCAACTAGTGAAATTGAAGAGCTCATGTCACACTAAGATTATACTGATAGTGTGACCAAATACAAATGAAAGAGATTAGTCTTGTGATTTGAGGAGTGATATGATATGAGTGGCCTGTTTGGTTGAAGGGATATTTTTAGAATGGACATGGGATATGGAAGGAATGAGTGTCACACACACTCTCAACTACTGTTGAACTATCCTCAAGCATAGTTCTGCCTGTGTACAAAATATCAGAACAGTCCTATAATCTGTACTGACCTTGAACATAATATTATTGACTGTAAGGCCAGCAGAAAAAGTTACTGACCCCACTAATGGGTTTTTGAAAGACATTCTACAACCCTTTTTCATATGTCATTAATATATATTTTAATCTTACAACACCTGCTTCACAATGGAATTTTAAATCAATGGATTTTTAAATCTCTAAATGTACTTCATTTACACTGACTTCTTGTCTAACATTTCAAATACAGACTGCAGTGTATTCATTTCATTTTATAAAATTATAAAATCCTCTTGACATATGTACACCAATATATGTATATACATACATAAAACGACACAAATAAAAAGAAGAAACATTCCGTTCCATCAGTCCAGCATACTTTCATTTTTCAGATGGGGGGACAGAAAGGTGAAGGCTAGCCCTGCTAGCTTAGAAAACAAAGGGCTGGAGAAGAAAAAAACACACACTCAAGAAAAATGAGACCTTGTTTGATACAAGTGTCTCTATAGTGTCCTGGTAGAAGATCTTGTTCTCAGTCCAATCTATTGCCACACTGCAAAACGACAGGGCCGGGGGGGGGCGGTCACACACACACACACACACACACACACACACACGGCAACCAAGTGAATGCAGAAAAACAGTCTCTTAGCAGAGGGGCACTTAGGGTGTTTGTCTACGTCTCCTTGCTGTCACGGAACAGGTCGACACGCAGGGCCAGCTCCTTGAAGGAGGGCCGCAAGCATGGGTCTTTGTCCCAGCATTCCTGCATTATCTCATGCATCTGAGAGAAAGAACCAAAGATATGTTTATTTGGGATGGTCACAACAGGTAGCCTTCCTATGGTATATATTAATTGAAATCTGATTGTAACATAAACATGTTACCATTCACTCACATTGCTCAGTTAAGGTACTACGTTAACTGTGGAAACCGCAACCCCTCTTTTATACATGTTATGACACTGTATCATTAAGGAAGGCAAACACACTATAAAGACTGAACAATGCAATACAAAATGGACATAATGACTAGAACCCAGCCCTTACCTCCATGGGACAGCCCACAGGTTGAGGCAGCCTGCTGCCTGACTTGAGGAGCTCAATGAGATGATAGACAATCAGCTGGCCCTTCTTGTCATTACCCATCATGCCCATGAACATCTGAGGATGTGGAGAAAGGATGGTTGGTCAGGTGTGAAGTACAAATGATCAAACACGTATATGTAAACTAGGTCAGTGTAATGCAAGAAGTGCAGGGATGTTTGCAGTTTTTTTAGGTCTCTATTGCACACATACAGTATACTTTCCTTTATGTGCAGGCTCATGTGTATACAAGTAGACTCAAGTAGAGTCTGTGACAATGTGCCTTAACATACAGTGCCTTCAGAAAGTATTCACACTCCTTACATTTTTTCTTATTTGATGGTGTTACAAATTAGGATTAAAATGGATTTCATTGTAATTTTTGGTCAATGATCTACACAAAATACTCTAATGCCAAAATAAAAAAAAATGCTAATATTTATAAAAAATGTATGAAAAATAAACACTTATATATCTTGATTAGATAAGTATACACCCCCCTGAGACAATACATGTTAGAATCCCCTTTGGCAGTAATTACAGCTGTGAGTTTTTTGGGGGTAAATCTCTTAAGAGCTTTGCACACCTGGATTGTACAATATTAAAATTATTTAAGCTCTGTCAAGTTGGTTGATAATCATACCTTGACAGCCATTTTCAAGTATTGCTATAGAGTTTCAAGCCGATTTCGGTCAAAACTGTAGCTTGGTCACTCAGGAACATTCAATATCGTCTCGGTAAGCAACCAGTGTAGATTTGGACTTGTGCTTTAGGTTATTGTCCCGCAGAAAGGTGTAATTTTCTCCAAATGTTGTCACGTCCTGACCAGTAATAGGGGTTATTTGTTATTGTAGTTTGGTCAGGACATGGCAGAGGGTATTTGTTTTATGTGGTTCGGGGTGGTGGTGTGTTTAGTAGGGTATTTGATTTATGTATTCCGGGGGTTTTTGGGCACTGTTATATGTTAGTGTATTTCTATGTTTTGTTAATTGGGGTTGGACTCTCAATTGGAGGCAGGTGTTTTCTAGTTGGCTCTGATTGAGAGTCCTATATATAGGTGTGTGTTTGAGTACTTTGTGGGAGATTGTTCTGTGTATAGCCTTGTGCCTTACCAGCCTGTGAATAGTCGTTGTGTTTTCTTTGTATACGTGTTTATTTTGGTTCTCCTTCTTGTACGATTATAATAAAGAAGATGAGTGCACATTTCCTGGCTGCATTTTGGTCTAAATCCGACGACAGCCGTTACAAATGTGTTGGAATTAATTAGACGGAACCAGGTTTTCCTCTAGGATTTTGCCCGTGCTTAGCTGTATTCCATTTCTTTCTATCCTAAAAAACTCCCTAGTCCTTGCCATGACGAGCATACCCTTAACATGATGCAGCCACCACCATGCTTGAAAATATGAAGAGTGGTACTCAGTGATGTGTTGGATTTTCCCCAAATATAACGCTTTGTATTCAGGACCAAAATAATTTTGTTGCCACAATTTTTGCAGTATTACTTAAGTGCCTTGTTGCAAACAGGATGCATGTTTTGGAAAATGTGTATTCTGTGCAGGCATCCTTCTCTTCACTCTGTCATTTAAGTTAGTATTGAAGCACCTTTTTTTGGGGGGGGGGGCTTTATACTCTATACTTTGGATTTGAGATCAAATGTTTCATATGAAGCGACAGTATAGAATGTCAGATCTTATTGAGAAATCAATGTATATCCATCCTTTTTTTTGTTGTTGGTGGATCAGCTTTAATATTGCGGAAAGATTGTAGCTTCCATCAATGTAATTGTCTGCATCATTTCCAATCCCTGATATATTTTGGGGGTAAATACATACATAACATACAGTTGAAGTCGTAAGTTTACATACACTTAGGTTGGAGTCATTAAAACTCATTTTTCAACCACTCCACAAATTTCTTGTTAACAAACTATAGTTTTGGCAAGTTGGATAGGACATCTACTTTGTGCATGACACAAGTCATTTTTCCAACAATTGTTTACAGACAGATTATTTCACTTATAATTCACTGTATCACAATTCCAGTGGGTCAGTACTGAACCTTTGTGCCAAGGGGAATGAATACTTTTGAAGGCACTGTATATGTATGTACAGTTGAAGTTGGAAGTTTACATACACCCTAGCCAAATGCATTTAAAACTCAGTTTTTCACAATCCTTGAAATGTAATCCTACTAAAAATTCCCTGTTTTAGGTCCGTTAGGATCACTACTTTATTTTAAGAATGTGAAATGTCAGAATAATAGTAGAGAAAATGAATTATTTCAGCTTTTATTTCTTTCATCACATTCCCAGTGGGTCATAAGTTTACATACACTCAATTAGTATTTGGTAGCATTGCCTTTAAATTGTTTAACTTGGGTCAAACGTTTTGGGTAGCCTTGCACAAGCTTCCCACAATAAGTTTGAATTTTGGCCCATTCCTCCTGACAGAGCTGGTGTAACTGACTCAGGTTTGTAGGCGTCCTTGCTCGCACACGCTTTTTCAGTTCTGCCCACAAATTCTCTATGGGATTCAGGTCAGGGCTTTGTGATGGCCACTCCAACACCTTGACTTTGTTGTCCTTTAGCCATTTTGCCACAACTTTTAGGTTATGCTTGGGGTCATTGTCCATTGACCCATTTGCGACCAAGCTTTAACTGCCTGACTGATGTCTTGAGATGTTGCTTCAATATATCCACTTAATTGTCCTTCCTCATGAAGCCATCTATTTTGTGAAGTGCACCAGTCCCTCCTGCAGCCACCCCCATGCTTCACGGTTGGGAGGGTGTTCTTCGGCTTGCAAGCCTCCCCCTTTTTCCTCCAAACATAACAATGGTCATTATGGCCCAACAGTTCTATTTTTGTTTCATCAGACCAGAGGACATTTCTCCAAAAAGTACGATCTTTGTCTCCATGTGCAGTTGCAAACCGTAGTCTGGCTTTTTATGGCAGTTTTGGAGCAGTGGCTTCTTCCTTGCTGAGCGGCCTTTCAGGTTATGTCGACATAGGACTCGTTTTACTGTGGATATAGATACTTCATCCCAAGGATGAACCAGACGTGTGGAGGTCCACAATGTTTTTTCTGAGGTCTTGGCTGATTTCTTTTGATTTTCCCATGATGTCAAGCAAAGAGGCACTGAGTTTGAAGGTAGGCCTTGAAATACATCCACAGGTACATCTCCAGTTGACTCAAATGATGTCAATTAGCCTATCAGAAGCTTCTAAAGCCATTACATAATTTTCTGGAATTTTCCAAGCTGTTTAAAGGCACAGTCAACTTGGTGTATGTAAACTTCTGACCCACTGGAATTGTGATACAGTGAATTATAAGTGAAATAATCTGTCTGTAAACAATTATTGGAAAAATTACTTGTGTCATGCACAAAGTAGATGTCCTAACCAACTTGCAAAAACTGTAGTTTGTTAACGATACATTTGTGGAGTGGTTGAAAAACGAGTTGTAATGACTCCAACCTAAGTGTATGTAAACTTCCGACTTCAACTGTGTGTGTGTGTGTGTGTGTGTGTGTGTGTGTATATATATTTATATATATATATATATATATATATATATATATATATATATATATATATATATATATATATATATATATATATAAAAAAAACACATTCTATTGGTTGCAAGAATTTTGTATAATTTAAATTGAAAAATCTGAAGTTTTGAATCCGGCATGGTTTTGCGTGTAAATTCATAAACCATGTGCCATGGAATCGGTACATTGAAAATCACTTCCCAACTATTTTGCAATGTATATGGCACAGCTGTTTTTTGGTCCTGAAATGAAACTGGTATATATTTTTATTTATCACAATTTTCTTTAACCATTTTTGGTCTTTAATGCAGGGCCGACAGACAGGTTTAACTTTTCCCCCACTCCACTTGCTGCTTCCATTTTTGCGGTAATGCTGCTATTAGTTGGTTGTAATTTTGGGTAGAGCAGACATTTCCTATATGTCTGTGTTAGCTGCATGTGTGACATAACTCCACCAGTTGTATTTATGATATAATTTATTATCCTTTTTTAAAATCTAAAAATACTTTTAAATGTTTTTTTATCAAATAGTATATTTGAGTTTAACCACAATATTTGTTGTATTATTTGTTCTGTCTTTTCAGGTGGATTTAAACTGAAATTGAAAACAACTTTCTAAGGCTTGTTTAAAAAAATAACGATATTTTGGATATTATTTTGTTTTCAAATAACTGAAAGTGAGCAGCTGTAATCTGAATAAAGTGAAAAAGGCCATTTTTGAACATGGGGTGAGACATTCTTACTAATTTACTAGAGAACCATTTCATATTTAAGTATAACTTTTGTATGACTGATGCCTTCAGTGAGATATCTAATGCTTTAATATTTAATGATTTCTGCCCTCCGAATTCATATTCATTATATAAATAGGCCCCTTTAATTTTGTCTGGCTTGCCATTCCAAATAAAATTGAATATTCTTTGTTCATATAATTTAAAAAGCAGGTCACTAGGTGTAGGCAAAACCATAAGGAAATAGGTAAACTGTGAAATGACTAGAGTTAATCAGGATGATTTTTTCCCCACAAATAAACAGGCATTTTCCTTTCCATGGTAGCAAGATCTTATCTATTTTTTCTAACTTTCTATAAAAATGTATTGGAGTGAGAATTTCTTTCTTTCGGGATATGTATACCGAGTATGTCCACGTCCCCATCAGACCATTTTATTGGTAAACTACACGGTAATGTAAAAGTTAATTTTTTTTTGTGATCCAATACGTAATATTCACTTATCATAATTCACTTATCATTATTTGGTTTTAATCCAGAGAGGTTAGAAAAGGTATCTAGATCCTCTATGAGGCTGTGGAGGGATTCTAATGGTGGTTTTAAAAGAAAACATGAATCTTCAGCATACAATGACACCTTTGTTTTTAAGCCATGGATTTATAATCCCTTAAAATTAGATCCAACAATAATATTAACAGCTAACATTTCGATGGCAATAATAAATAGATATGCCGATAGTGGACAACCTTGTTTAACCCCTCTTGACAGTTAAACTTTCTGAGATGTAGTCATTATTTACTATTTTACACCTAGGGTTACTATATACATATACTAGAAACTTTAACCCATTTTATAAAGATATTCTCTTTATATTCCAGGCATTTACATATAAACTCCCGTCCTACTTTATAAAAATACTTTTCATAGTCAGCTATGAAAACCAGGCCTGGTTTCCCCGATATTTCATAGTGTTCTATTGTTTCCAGTGCTTGTCTTATATTATCTCCAATGTATCGTCCATGTAAAAAAACTGTCTGATTTGCATGAATAATATCTGACAAAACCTTTTAAATTCTATGCGCCAAGCATTTAGTTAGAATTTTTGTATCACAACACTGAAGTGTAAGAGGCCTCCAATATTTTAAATGGACTGGATCTTTATATATATACACCACTTGGATCCTGTTTCAGTAATAATGAAATCAGACCTTCCTGTTGCGTGTCCGATAATCTACCGTTTATATAGGACTGGTTAAAACATGCTAATAATGGTCCTCTGAGTATATCAAAAAAAGTTTGGTATACTTCAACTGGTGTGCCATCCAGCCCTGGAGTTTTCCCAGACTTAAAGGCTTTAATTGCATCAAGAAGTTCCTCTGTAATTCGGCCTTCACATGAGTCTTTCTGTACAGATGTTAATTTTACATTATTAATAGGAAAAAAATACATACAATTAGCATCGGTTTGTGGAGATGGAGGAGACTGAAATGGAAACATATTCCTAAAGTACTTTACTTCCTCTTTCAAAATATAGTCCGGTGAATCATCTTTTTTCTCACCACCATCATTAAACTCTGTAACTGTTTCAAAATCACCATTGGCCTCATGGTGAAATCCCTGAGAAGTTTCCTTCCTCTCCGGCAACTGCGGTAGGAAGGATGCCTGTATCTTTGTGGTGACTGGGTGTATTGATACACCACCCAAAACCCAATTAACTTCACAATGCTCAAAGGGATATTCAGCATCTGCTTTTGACATTTTTTACACATCTACCAATCGGTGCCCTTCTTTGCAAGGCATTGAAAAACCTCCCTGGTCTTTGTGGTTTAATCTGTGCTTGAAATTCACTACTCGATTGAAGGACCTTACAGATAATTGCATGTGTGGGGTTCAAAAATCCTGTTAACCACTATTATTGAACACAGTGAGTCCATGCAACATATGTGATTTGTTAAGCACATTTCTACTCCTGAACTTGCAATAACAAAGGGGTTGAATACTTATTGACTCAAGACATTTCAGATTTTCATTTTTTATGAATTTCTAAAATGTTCTACAAATATAATTCAAATTTGACATTATAGGGTATTGTGTGTAGATCAGTGGCACAAATCTCAAATTAATACATTTTAATTCAGGCTGTAACAACAAAATATGGAAAAGTAAAACGGTGTGAATACTTTCCGAAGGCACTATAGCTCCAACCTTGGTTCATAGCATGTTTATACTGTGTGAGCAACTTATTCTTATTTTTCTGTCCCTTTCTAGCTTTTGGGCATCAGTTTGTTTTAACAGGCTATGTGATCTTAACGTAGCCTGTTAAAATTACCCTGATGTTCCCCTTGACACCATGGGGCCTTATGCTGTAACATATACCATCTTTGCCTGAGGTCAGCAGGCTTGGCGTATACAAGTAGCAAGTATTTAATGAGACAACATATTAGATGTATTTGAAGAAGAAAAAAAATCAGAAGGGAGAGAGATGAACTCACTGCAGGAGGGCTGCAGTTCTTGTCGCTGTGGGTGAACAGTTCATAGAGCACTACGCCAAAGCTCCAGATGTCAGAAGCCACAGAAAACTTGCTTTCCGTCAGAGACTCTGGGGCATACCTGCACAACAACACAAAAAAGTGTCCCAAATCTCTCTCTTATTTTTCTCTCAAAAAAAGGATGACTATGAATTACACCGCATAGGAAGCCAAGGAAATGGGTGAAAATAAACAGCCAAAGCACAAATCTAACACAGGAACTAACAATTAAGTCAGGAACAAGATTGCACAGTTCATAGAACTTTTAACTAGGGCTGGACGATATGTACAGTATTTTATCACAATATTATCCAAATATTTTTACAGAATGATGGCATTTGACAGTTGTTTTTGAATAATAAGTTCTAAATAAGCTTTGAGTAGTGCATGACCCTAGGGTGGCAACACAAATTCTAAGTGGATTTAACAGGGCCTTCTCTATTCTGACTGTTTTAAAACAGGGGTGTCAAACTCATTCCATGGCCAAGTGTCACACTCCGGCGCCGACAGAGATGGCCGCCTCGCTTTGCGTTCCTAGGAAACTATGCAGTATTTCGTTTTTTTGTGTTATTTCTTACATTGTTACCCCAGGTAATCTTAGGTTTTATTACATTCAGTCGGGAGAAACTATTGGATATAAGAGCAACGTCAACTCACCAACATTACGACCAGGAATACGACTTTCCCGAAGCGGATCCTCTGTTTTGCCCACCACCCAGGACAATGGATCGGATCCCAGCCGGCAACCCAAAACAACGACGCCGTAGAAGGGGCAGACGGAGCGGTCTTCTGGTCAGGTTCCGTAGACGGGCACATCGCGCACCACTCCCGAGCATACTACTCGCCAATGTCCAGTCTCTTGACAACAAGGTAGACGAAATCCGTGCAAGGGTAGCCTTCCAGAGAGACATCAGAGACTGTAACGTTCTTTGTTTCACGGAAACATGGCTCACTCGAAACACGCTATTGGAGTCGGTACAGCCAGCTGGTTTCTTCACGCATCGCGCCGACAGAAACAAACATCTTTCTGGTAAGAAGAAGGGCGGGGGTGTATGCCTTATGATTAACGAGACGTGGTGTGATTATAACAACATACAGGAACTCAAGTCCTTCTGTTCACCTGACTTAGAATTCCTCACAATCAAATGCCGACCGCATTATCTACCTAGAGAATTCTCTTCGATTATAATCACAGCCGCATATATCCCCCCAAGCAGACACATCGATGGCCCTGAACGAACTTCATTTGACTCTATGTAAACTGGAAACCACATATCCTGAGGCTGCATTTATTGTAGCTGGGGATTTTAACAAGGCTAATCTGAAAACAAGGCTCCCTAAATTCTATCAGCATATCGATTGCGCTACCAGGGCTGGCAAAACCCTAGATCATTGTTATTCTAACTTCCGCGACGCATATAAGGCCCTCCCCCGCCCTCCTTTTGGAAAAGCTGACCACGACTCCATTTTGTTGCTTCCAGCCTATAGACAGAAACTAAAACGGGAAGCTCCCGCGCTCAGGCCTGTTCAACGCTGGTCCGACCAATCGGATTCCACGCTTCAAGATTGCTTCGATCACGTGGATTGGGATATGTTCCGCATTGCGGCGAACAACATTGATGAATACACTGATTCGGTGAGCGGGTTTATTAGCAAGTGCGTCGGTGATGTCGTACCCACAGCGTCTATTAAAACATTCCCAAACCAGAAATCGTGGATTGATGGCAGCATTCGCGCAAAACTGAAAGCACGAACCACTGCTTTTTAAACAGGGCAAGGTGACCGGAAACATGACCGAATACAAACTGTGTAGCTATTCCCTCCGCAAGGCAATCAAACAAGCTAAGCGTCAGTATAGAGACAAAGTAGAGTCGCAATTCAACGGCTCAGACATGAGAGATATGTGGCAGGGACTACAGTCAATCATGGACTATAAAAGGAAAACCAGCCCCGTCGCGGACCAGGATGTCTTGCTCCCAGACAGACTAAACAACTTCTTTGCTCGCTTTGAGGACAATACAGTGCCACTGACACGGCCCGCTACCAAAACCTGCGGGCTCTCCTTCACTGCAGCTGACGTGAGCAAAACATTTAAACTTGTCAACCCTCGCAAGGCTGCAGGCCCAGACGGCATCCCCAGTCGCGTCCTCAGAGCATGCGCAGACCAGCTGGCTGGTGTGTTTACGGACATATTTAATCAACCCTTATCCCAGTCTGCTGTCCCCACATGCTTCAAGAGGGCCACCATTGTTCCTGTTCCCAAGAAAGCTAAGGTAACTGAGGTAAATGACTACCGCCCGTAGCACTCACTTCCGTCATCATGAAGTGCTTTGAGAGACTAGTCAAGGACCATATCACCTCCACCCTACCTGACACCCTAGACCCACTCCAATTTGCTTACCGCCCCAATAGGTCCACAGACGACGCAATCGCAATCACACTGCCCTAACCCATCTGGACAAGAGGAATACCTATCTGAGAATGCTGTTCATCGACTACAGCTCAGCATTTAACACCATAGTACCCTCCAAACTCGTCATCAAGTTCGAGACCCTGGGTCTCGACCCCGCCCTGTGCAACTGGGTCCTGGACTTCCTGACGGGCCACCCCCAGATGGTGAGGGTAGGTAACAACATCTCCACCCCGCTGATCCTCAACACTGGGGCCCCACAAGGGTGCGTTCTCAGCCCTCTCCTGTACTCCCTGTTCACCCTTGACTGCGTGGCCATGCACGCCTCCAACTCAATCATCAAGTTTGCAGACGACACTACAGTGATAGGATTGATTACCAACAACGACGAGACGGCCTACAGGGAGGAGGTGAGGGCCCTCGGAGTATGGTGTCTGGAAAATAACCTCACACTCAACGTCAACAAAACAAAGGAGATGATCAAGGACTTCAGGAAACAGCAGAGGGAGCACCCCCCAATCCACATTGACGGGACAGTAGTGGAGAGGGTAGAAAGTTTTAAGTTCCTTGGCGTACACATCACGGACAAACTGAAATGGTCCAACCACACAGACAGCGTGGTGAAGAAGGCACAGCAGCGCCTCTTCAACCTCAAACACTCAAACTTTTGCAGATGCACAATCGAGAGCATCCTGTATCACCGCCTGGTACGGCAACTGCGCCGCCCATAACCGTAAGGCTCTCCAGAGGGTAGTGAGGTCTGCACAACGCATCACCGGGGGCAAACTACCTGCCCTCCAGGACACCTACACCACCCGATGTCACAAGAAGGCCAAAAAGATCATTAAGGACAACAACCACCCGAGCCACTGCGTGTTCACCCCGCTATCATCCAGAAGGCGAGGTCAGTACAGGTGCATCAAATCAGGGACCGAGAGACAGAAGCTGTTTTTCAATCTCAAGGCCATCAGACTGTTAAACAGCCATCACTAACATTGAGTGGCTGCTGCCAACATACTGACTAAACTCCAGCCACTTTAATAATGGAAATATTGATGTAATAAATGTATCACTAGCCACTTTAAACAATGCCACTTCATATAATGTTTACATACCCTACATTACTCATCTCATATGTATATACTGTACTCTATACCATCTACTGCATCTTGCCATCTTGAAGTAATGTATCACTAGCCACTTTAAACAATGCCACTTTTATGTTTACATATCCTACCTTACTCATCTCATATGTATATACAGTACTCTATACCATCTACTGCATCTTGCCTATGCCGTTCTATACCATCACTCATTCATATATTTTTTTTTATGTACACATTCTTATTCATTCCTTTACACTTGTGTGTATAAGGTAATTGTTAGGTCAGATTACTCGTTGGATATTACTGCATTGTTGGAACTAGATGCACAAGCATTTCGCTATACTTGCATTAACATCTGCTAACCATGTGTATGTGACAAATTAAATTTGATTTGAAGTGTCTGCTGGTTTTTGGTTTCACCTTTCAATTTGTGTCCAATTAAGATCTAGACAACCAGGTGAGGGGAGTTCTTAACTAATCAGTGACCCTAATTAATCTATTGCGAACATGGAAGGAGCGAAAACCTGCAGACACTCGGCCCTCCATGGAATGCGTTTTGACACGTGTTTTAAACTGGTTTAGTCAACTTCAACCCAAAATCATTTTCAGCATTAATCCATTTTTGCATTTACTGCACTCGTTTGCTATCATTTCCACACTGTGGCTTGTTTGTTCTGTCTTTATCATCAAAAAGTCACTTTTCCCTTATTTTTCTCTGTAACCATGTTTCCATCCACAGTTTTTATGCGAGTAAAGGCATACTGTATAAATAATCATCACGACAGCTTTGTTAGAAACAGGAAGTTTCGGTACAATTTTATAAATGCTGGCAGATGATTTCTTCATTCGACATGTTGCAATCCTTTAGTGTCTATAAAATCGTGCGAGAAATGGCGGTGGAAATGCCTCAATACCGGTATGTAGTAAATATAAGTAAACCGCCTAGTCCTACTTTAAATTATTATGTTGGTTGAATTCAAAAAATATCATTGGTCACTACGAAAATAAAAACTGTTCTTTCTGTCAGTGACCGAATAAAACTGTCCCTCCAGGATTTGCAGCGTTTTTTAAAATGATTTTCACATTTTGCAATATCCAATGATTTCAATGATGATAATAAGCAGGGAATTGTTAATTTTTCTAAAAAAGATAGCAGAATCCTGGAGGGACTGCTAAAGGTGTCTAACCAGAAGATGGGGCTCTCTCCAGGCTCCTTGACCATATAGTACTCCTTGTCCTGGGGCAGGACCTTGCTCAGGCCAAAGTCCCCTATCTTCACCCTCAGCTCACTCTCTACCAGGATGTTCCGGGTTGCCAGATCTCTGTGGATGTAGCGCTTGGTTGCCAGGTACTCCATACCCTGCACACACAAAAGAACAAAGACAAAAACGTTCAGATCTCATACATGCTTTACCTTAACTTCCCACTAGACTGCAGTCTGTATTAGTGTGTATTAGAATGTTATGAACTATCACCATATGGTATCAACATCAGGCATTTAGCTGAGGGTAGATATCTGGATATGGAAGAGTAAAACCATTATAATCAAAAGGTTCATGTTAATTTCATATCTGGTCACTATCAGTACCTTGCATATCTGAGCGGTATAATGCACCAGTTTCATGTGGTCTATTCTCTGCTTGTTCTTTATGAGGTAATCTCTCAGACTCCCATAGGGCAGGTATTCCATGATCAGTCGCAGGTTTCTCCGGCCTGCAGACAACAAACAAATAGAGAAACATTCACCTCTGCACTGACTTAGGAATCTATGAATAACTTGCTGAACTTGTCTTGTCTTGTCTTGTCTTGTGACTGAATTAAAAGGATCTGTTGGAGTTACAAGGCAAATACTATTCACCTTCTGTGACTTCCAGAGAACATAAAAACACTGCCAAATGTCCTTCTGACTCAGAGTTCCCACATCAATAGTGTATTCTAGACTTATCTTTTCAGAAGCAAACAGGTTACTAATGATCGGATCCTGGACTAACAGGTTACTGGAATTTCGACTTCCTGACGGGTGGAGCCGAGGTGGTGAGGGTAGGCAACAACACCACCACGCTGACCCTTAACACAGGGGCCCCACAGGGGTGTGTGCTTAGTCCCCTCCTGTGCTCCCTGTTCACCCATGACTGTGTGGCCATGCACGACTAACACCATTATCAAGTTCGCTGACGACACAACGGTGGTAGGCCTGATCACAGGCAACGATGAGTCAGCCTACAGGGAGGAGGTCAGTGACGTGGCAGCGTGGTGCCGGAGCAACAACCTCTCTCTCAATGTCAGCAAAACGAAGGAGCTGATCATGGAATACAGGAAACGGGGGGGGCACACCCCCATCCACATCGACGGGGCAGCAGTGTAGCAGGTTAAGAGCGTCATGTTCCACGGTATCCAAATCCTTAAAGACTCAAATGGTCCAAACACACACGGAGTCGTGAAGAAGGCGTGACAGTGCCGCTTCCCCCTCAGGGAGGTTGAAAAAGTTTGCCATGGCCCCTCAAATCCTGAAAAGGTTCTACAGCTGTACCATTGAGAGCATATTGACTGGCTGCATCACTGCTTGGTATGGCAATAGACCCACCCTCGATCGCATGGTGCTACAGAGGGTTGTGAGGATAGCCCAGTACATCACTGGGGCCGAGCTCCCTGCCATCCAGGACCTCTGTATCAGGCGGTGTGAAAAGAAGGCCCGGAAAAGCATCAAAGACCCCAACCACCCAGGTCATAGACCATTTTCTCTGCTGCCACATCGCAAGAGGTACTGGTGCATCAAGTCTGACAACAACAGGCTCTTGAACAGCTTCTATCCCCAAGAAATACGACTGATAAATAGCTGCACGGACCGAGTTTACCTTGTATCTTATTGACCTTAGTGCAAAATACTGAAATATGTTTCGATGCACACTTACAGGGCCCTACACACTCACACCATCATTTGCTCACTCACACAAAACATGAACACACATTTATACAGACTCTACACACCTGCACACCCACTCACATGCAAGCTGCTGCTACTCTGTTTATTTTATCCTGTTGCCTAGTCACCTTACCCCTATACATATCTACCTCCAACACTCCAGTATCACTGCACATTGTAAATATGGTATTGGACCTGACCATGTATATAGTATGCTTACTTATTTATTGTGTTCTTCATATTTCGTCTTATTTCTCATGTTTTTTTTTCTAGTATTACATTGTTATTGATTATTGCATTGTTGGGTTTTGAGTTTGCAAGAAAGGCATTTCACTGTACTTGTGCATGTGACATTAAAACTTTAAACTTGAGCCTTAAAAGGGATACTTCAGGGTTTTGGCAATGAAGCGTTAGCGCAATGGCTGGAAGTTTATGGGTATCTGCTAGCATGCTAGTACATTGAACAAAAATATTAACGCAACATGTAAAGTGTTGGTCCCGTGTTTCATGAGCTGAAATAAAAGATCCCAGAAATGTTCCATTTGCACAATAAGCTTCTTTCGCTCAAATTTTGTGCACAAATTTGTTTACATTCCTGTTAGTGGGAATTTCTCCTTTGACAAGATAATCCATCCACCTGACAGGTGTGGCATATCAAGAAGCTGATTAAACAGCATGATCATTACACAGGTGCACCTTGTGCTGGGGACAATAAAAGGACAGTCTAAAATGTGCAGCTTTGTCACACAACCCAATGACACATATGTCTCAAGTTTTGAGGGAGCGTGAAATTAGCATGCTGACTGCAGGAATGTCCACCAGAGCTGTTGCCAGATAATGGAATGTTCATTTCTCCACCATAAGCTACCTCCAACTTCGTTTTAGAGAATTTGGCATTACGTCCAACCGGCCTCACAACCGCAGACCATGGGTAGCTGTCCACCAGGACAGCTGATTAAACTGAGTATTTCCGTCTGTAATAAAGCCCTTTTGTCGGGAAAAAATGATTCTGATTGACTGGGGCTGGCTCCCCAGTGGGTGGCCCTATGCCCTCCCAGCCCACCCATGGCTGCGCCCCTGCCCAGTCATGTGACTTCCATAGATTAGGGCCTAATTAATTTATTTCAACTGATTGATTTACTCAGTAATATCATTGAAATTGTTGCATGTTGAGTTAATAGTTTTGTTCAGTATAAATACACATAGATTTCCAGTCATTGCGTTAATGCTATTTAGCATTGTCTCGCATAACTACTGTACCTCTAACTTCCTTCATACTGGACACAGAGATATAAGTTGTTGCCATATGTAGGACAGTGACTTGTAAAGTGAACTGAGGAGTTTGCTCCTCTCCTCGATTGCCTCCTCTGGCCAAAGATACTCAGGTGTATCCTATTGCAGAATTGTTTTGAAATCCACCACACCCCCTTTGAATCACCTGTTGTTTTCTCGGAGGAGAAAATCATGCACATGTAAAATGGTATGCTACTTATCCATGTATAGAGCTATACGTGGATGTACCCTACCACTTTACATACGTATTTTGGGATTCCTCCTCTGTAAACGTAATTTGCCTGATGACGCACTAGTGGAGAGTCATTTCAATTTGACCTTTTTCGAAAGGAGGAGAGGACACGAGGAATCAAGCCAATCCCACACGTCACACTGTACCTGCGCTGTAACACACTCCTTTGTATTTGACGATATTCTCATGCTGAAGAGACTTGAGGATCTCGATCTCCCGCTCAAAGTCCCGCATGTGCTCTGCCGTGCTGTGCTGAAGCTTCTTCACAGCCACGACCTCCCCCGTGTTGTCCTGGAGTGGGTCGTACCGGCACATCTCCACACTGCCAAAGTTACCCTGAATGAAGAAACCAACATGATTAAGTAGGGCGGAAGAGATGACATTAAAATCAGCTGATTACTTAATGAAGCGCTTTGGGATGGAATCAGAAACATCCACAAACGAGAACAGTGTGTGGTGTTCAAAGACCATGAATGATCATCTGTGGTCATCATTGTTCATGACAATGAGTGTGATTCCTTAGCTTGTGGCCATCATTGGCTGTGATACTGTGGATCCTTACCTTGCCTAACTGCTGTAGGAAGATGAGGTGTCTTTCCTCAAACTGGACTGGCTCCTGGTTCTCAAACGCCCCAGTGACCCACGGTGACGCTGATGTTCTGTTTGGCAGGAGGTCACTCTCCACAATCAGCTCATATTCTGTGGGCAAAAACAGCACAATGTCAAATCACACAGACATGTTCAATAATGACAGTATTTTTTTCAGAGACTTGTATTTGTTCCATGTCTGCTTGGATTCTCCCCATCTCTTTTAAGCCCCTAGCAGCACTTGGTCCACCTAAAACACAAACACCAGTAACAGCCTGGATATAATATAGGCTGGTAATATGGCCACCATTACACCCATAATTTCCTCTTCCTATAACAACATGATGTGTGACAATTATAATAATCATGACCTCCTTGAGACAATCAACTCAATGAAGAGACCCTAGGACCCATCAGTATGACCCAGTTTAAATCTGCAATGACTGTAGCAATGCACTGACCAGGCGTGAACAGGCTGTTGAGGTCCCTGATGATGACCCTGAAAGAGGGTCTGAACGTGGGCTCATAGTCCATGCAGCTGGTGATCAGGTTAGCAAGCTCAGTCCACTTAGGAGCAGGCAGCTGGTGGCGGTCCTCGTAAAATAGGTTTTTCTGAACCAAAGAATCATTAAAGGTACGTTAGTTTGAGACTCTTTGTAGTAGGACTGCATATCAAATTGCATTAGTGTAAACATACTGCTATATATTTCTAAAACATAACCTACTGGTATAGCTGATGTGATCCTCACCTTAGAGTTGTCCAGTGTCACCAGTGGTTTCTCCCCTCCACTGCAGATCTCCCACAGCGTTGTGCCAAAGCTCCACTTGTCTGCTGCAAGGCTCAGGTTGGTAGAATCCTCAATACATTCAGGAGGCACCCAGGGGATTCGCTCAACCAAAACTGGACCAGACCACAATATGTAATTAATGACAATCAATTCACACAGCATTTAGTGTTCAATAATCATAACTCTGAAATAGTACAATATGTTTTGAATATAATATCTAGGTTGTAATATTTTAAGATGTGAAAGGTTGTAAAAACTGAGGTATTCAAGGATTTTTGGAGGTGTGGCTCAGGTCATAGCTGGGGTAACTTCGTGCACACAACTGAGTTTTGATGGATAAATGTTGCCTCCTTCTGGCAGCCTAGTGGTAACACCGGTGTATCAGAGGAAGAGAGAGGAGAACTCACTATCTTTGGGCAGGACAGTGATGCTGACACCAGGGTCACTCAGCTTGATGAAGGGTGGATTCCCAGTTTTCCGGTCCTCTTCCCGGATCAGCAGGACGTTCTTGGCACAGACGTTCCCATGAGCAAGGTTCTTTTCCTCCTGCGGGATTGAGGGGAGGGGACAGTCAGGAGGGGACGGGACAGTGAGGAGCAGAGGTGCATCAAACCAACTAACTAAACATTCACAAACTTCCTGCAGGCACTGATGGACTGGTGCAGTCTGTGGCGTGTAACGCTGAGAATGTATAATTATCCATAGAGTCCCTTTATCAATGAGCAGCCATGTCTGTAGCACAGGTTGGGTTCAGCCTTACCAGGAAGTGCATGGCCCAGGCAAGCTGCTTGGCCACTTCAAGCTTCCACAAGATGTTGACTGAGTTTTTGTTCTTTTTCAGGTATGTGTCCAGGGAGCCAAACTTCACATACTCCTGCACCATGATATCTGTAAGAGTTAACAGCATTTTTACAAGGGTTAAAACACAATACATTTTCCCAAAGGATTAATCAAATGCCACTATTAATGAACCTTTTTGCAATAAAGCATAAATATCGCTATATCAGCTTTCATTGAATCCAGCCCTCCAGTAATGTAGCACTACATTACATACCAGAGACAACATGGGCCAATCTAAAAGCAGCAGAGGAACACTCATAGGGCACAGAGGCTGGCAGATTAAGAATGGTCAGGTAAGAGGGTTTTGATGAAACAGCTCGGTATTGTAATCCCCCTAAGAATAGCCCACCTTGACTCTGCTGTGGTCTCTTCTTCAGGTTACACAGATTATTACAGCGGGTCAGAGGATCAGCAGTCACAGTAGGGTAGTGGACATTAAAGGATAATAACCTAAGCTTAAAAAGCAGGCAGGTAGTATGGATGGAGGGACACACTCATTCACTTGCTTAATCTGTTATATACATTTCCCAACTGGGACAGACTGATTGACTCACTCTCCTCCCCGCACACACACACGCCGTAGTTCAGCACCAGGTGCTTGTGGGATAGCTGGCTCATCATGCTGGCCGCCTCAAAGAAAGACTGTAGAGAAGGAGAGACATAATCATCATTAATAAACACTGTCACCATTTATTATAGCCCACCATAGACAACGGCTGATTTAAGACAATAATGCCAATAAACATGACCACAGGCAATTGGTCACCTGCTCTTACTTTTTTTGTAGAAAGATTAAGTACTTTATTTTTTGCCAATCAACTCAGGAAAACAATTTAATGTCTGATATGTATATATATATAATCTGTGTATATATAATCTTAGTTTCTTACCTCCGAGTAGTTCCTGTGGGCCTTGTCCAGGACTTTCATGATGACGTCTGTTTGGTGCATCTCCCCGTAGTCTCCCAGCTCCTTGCGGACCCCTTTGAAGATCTTTGTGAATGTCCCTTGGCCTTGACTCTCAGTCTAAAAAACACACAAACAAGACAATGTCTACAATAAAAAGATGCATTCCTGAATCTTTCATTGATAAGAAACAGACACTGCATGCTGGTTATCCAAAACTGTACTAAACAGTGAGATGATGACATCTACAATTTTGCTGTATGAATGAAAATAAGACTGTGTGTCTGTGTTGAACGTGAAATGCTTACATATTCCAGGTCCTCTTTCCTGATCTTGTGGAACACCATTTGGTTGATGTTGCGTCTCTGTAGGGAGGGAGAGAGCGGCACGTCTGAGCCCTTGTTACTCCTGGATACCAGTAAACTGGACTTGTCTGTCAAGAAAGACAAGAGGACCGTATAAATCAGCCTTAACCATTGACAGTATATTGAGTTTAAGTGGAGCAACGCCTCAACATGTCAAAGAACTCTGCCGATTTAGAGGCAATAAATCAAGATTTAAGGTGGCACTCCAGTCTCCTTTTCACCTCATTTATCACCAGATTTACTTAACAGAAGGCACATCTCAATAGCTGGTCTTGGTATGACATGACATGGCACAAGTGGGCAAGCAAGGGGGAGCCCGGTGACATCACATCAGACAAAACACTTGCATGGCCTACACCTTGAAGTTTCCTGTTTTTATTTCGTATTTTTTTATTTAACTAGGCAAGTCAGTTAAGAACAAATTCTTATTTACAATGACGGCCTAGGAACAGTGGGTTGAACTGCCTTGTTCAAGGGCAGAACGACAGACATTTACCTTATCAGCTCGAGGATTCGATCTAGCAACCTTTCGGTTACTGGCCCAATGCTCTAACCACTAGGCTACTTGCCGCCCCAGTTGTGTCTAGAAAAATTATATTTTGCAAAACATATATTTTTACCATTAAGTGTGTGTACATTACTGTATTTATGCTTGTGATATTGTTTTTGTTTTTTAACAGGAACAATTCCAACATAGCTGGAGTGAGTCTTTAAACTCAGTTACCTTTGGATTTGGGTGGGCAACACTTGCTGAACTGGAAAATGATGCCATCAGAGCGCACAGTCTCCTTCTGATAGCAGCTCAGCAATTCCTGGAGGTTGCTGAAGTTCCTTTTGGTTCCACTCAGATTGAACTCTCCATTAGCAGCCTTAGTGATCTGGCAGTGCTTGTACTCAATGCCATCGTATACCTAAAGGAAAGCACAGGAGCAAGAAATTATAATCAAATCAGTGTTCCTGTGACATGATAGTTAAATATGTTCCAAACTGCTTATATTCTACACAAAGGTTTTCCAATATGGCAAAATTCATTCATTTATTTTTTAATCTGTTATGTACTAAAATTATAACTTAAAAACAGTACATACCCCCACGGTGAAAGTCAAAAAGTATTTGTTAAAGTCCTTAGGGCTGCATCGCAGGATGTACAGACCCCGCTTGTTCCCAGATTTTTGTAGTCTATTAATTGCAAAATCCATTCTGTGGAGAAGAACAGAGTGTATGTATGTGTGTGTCTCTGCAAGTTATTGATTCACAATCAGATGATGCATAGTGCTCTATAAGGGTAGGATTCCAAACTTCACTTACGAAATGGGACCATGACAGTGGCTTGTAATGGCCTCCACCAGTGCAGGAGGTGCCACTTCTTTGCAGAGGTAGTGGTGTGCATCTGTCGTCAAACGATAGTAGCCATCAATCAGCGATATAAAGGACAGAGCTTCAGAGAGGCAATTGAACTCCAGTTCCTGAGACAGTGCAAAAAGGATGAGAATACAACTGTCAAGATATTTATCCAATCCAAGAAAAACTGGAGTTGATGGAATGAGGTTTCAATACTGTGGCTGTTTCAATGTGAATATTAAAACTTCTTAGGGATAGGGGGGCAGTATTTTCACGTCCGGATGAAAAGCGTGCCCAAAGTAAACTGCCTGTTACTCAGGTCCAGAAGCTAGGATATGCATATAATTAGTAGATTTGGATAGAAAACACTATGAAGTTTCGAAAACTGTTAGAATAATGTCTGTGAGTATAACAGAACTGATTTGGCAGGCGAAACCCCGAGCACAATCCATCCAGGGATTTTGTTTTTTGAGGTCATTGTGTTTTCCAATGCTTTTCTATGGGAACCATGATTTATTAGGGCCCAGATTGCAGTTCCTATGACTTCCACTAGATGTCAACAGTCTTTAGAAATTGGTCGATGTTTTTCTTTTGAGAAATGAGGAAGTAGTGCTGTTCTTTGTACGTGTCACTCTGAAGGCCTCTAGTATTTTGGTGCGCGGGAACAGGAGCGCGCTCCGTGTTATTTTTCTTCGGTATTGGAAACAGATTATCCCGTCTTAAATTTGATCGATTATTTACATTTTAGAATACCTGAGGTTGGATTAGGAACATTGTTTGAAATGTTTGGACCAAGTTTACAGGTAACTTATTAGATATTTTGTAGTCATGTTGGGCGAGTTGGAACCGGTGTATTTCTGAATCAAACGCGCCAAATAAATTGACATTTTGGTGATATAAAGAAGGAATTTATCAAACAAAACAACCATTCATTGTGTCACTGAGACATTTGGGATTGCAAAAAGAAGATTTTCAAAGGTAAGGCATTTATTATATCATTATTTCTGACTTTTGTGTCACACCTGCCTGGTCGAAAAATAATTTTCATGTGTTTGTATGCGGGGCGCTGTCCTCAGATAGTCACATGGTATGCTTATTTTTAAGCTTTATTTTGATGTATTACACTTATATTTTCGTGAATGTTGAATATTGATATTTCTGTAGTTTGAATTTGGCGCTCTGCAATTTCACCGGATGTTGTCAAATCTATCCCGTTAACGGGATTGGCGCGTTAAGGGATCACTAAGAGGTTAAGAAAGGCTGGTGGAGGTGAAAGGCTGACGTCAGTCTTACCAGAGTCTTGCCGTCTTGTTTATTGATGGTAACCACTCGACTCTCCATCGAGCCCTCCTTATTGGCCTGTTTAATACTGATGTCAGTAACGTCTGGGAAATCACAGTAGGTCTGCAAGTCCTGCTCAGAAAAAGGTGGGAAAACAAGATGTCATTTGACTCAATCTAGAGGATATCATTCTTCTGAAACAAAGTAAAATGTGTTGATTGAATAACCTTTAGTGCCAAGAAGCAGAAAATTGCATGACACGATTAGTTCTAAGCCAGCAATGAGCCAAGTACAGTATTTGGTTTTGCCCATCTTCACTGGAGAAAATTAAGTCCTTGAATATTTTAAATTGTTAAACACCACAGACTGATCTGATGCAATCCATTGGCATTAGATTCAATTAGCAATGTAAGCCACTGTTGACCTACTGTAACAGCTCTTAAACCCATTAATTACTCAATTATACATTAACACCTCTAACCGTGGATTAGGAAAGAATAAAACGGCAAGGCCAAAGCTACACAATAGCATGACTTTACCACCCTAAATATAAACTTCACAGTAAAACCCTCCTGACAACAGCATGAAACCATCTAAATAATATTGGATACATTTTGCAGGTAGCTAGCTAAATCACTGGGATTACTGTATGAAATTATTTCATAGGCTATACGAGGCAACCAGGAGTTCAGTCATGTTTCCACTAAGTAAGAGATTGCACTCAAATCATAGTGTACTCATTTACTGTATTGATCCTTCCACTTTCAAGGAAATATAGTCAGTGATAAGTCTGATAATTTATGACATTTCAGCAAATTCCCCTTAGACAAGTGAACATGAACAACCTGGACAACACTGCTGTGAGTACCTGCTCAGAGTCTTTGTGCCCGTCTCTGCACCACTGGATGCCATGATCAGCCGTCACGATGATGGTGACCTGCCCTGCCGAGGATTCCCTGACCTGGAAGCGTTCGGTGTAGAAGGCCTGCTCGAGAGACTCCATGTTGATGAGGTATTTGAGCTTCAGGTCGCGTGCCGTAGCCCGGCACTGGCTGAACTGCTGGATGAACTTCTTGAAGCGGTAGCGGATCCTCTTCCTGGTCACGAAGTTGCAGTCCTGGATGTGAGCCCTCATGTCCTTGGGCAAGAAGGACTTGTAGCTGAGGTGACAGCGGAGAAGAATAGGATAAGTCAAGCCATATAGAATAGGTTAGTATAATAGGTACCTGTAGAATACCAAGAAACACAATAGACCATAAATAATTTACATTGCCAATTCAAGTCATACTGTTGGCCATACTACTTACAGTATTGTTTTAGGTATGGCCTTATGGCATTGTTGTAGATATCCAGCGGAGACATTTGTCTCTAGCTACAACTGACCCCCAGTACTACCAGGTTAAAACCACTTAAGTGGTTGGACATGTATTTATCTTTCCTCTGCACCTTATGGAATTGTAGATATCCAGCGGAGACATTTGTCTTTCCTTGGCTATCCTCATCATGTCCAATACAGCCATGCCAAGGCACTCCTCCTGAGTCTCATGTGTGTTGGCGATCTTCACCCAGCCATTCACAAAGTCACTCCTCCACTAAACACAGAGACAGAGGAGGGCTGGTTAATATATTGTAGTTGTCATGACTCTCCTGTGAGGATGCAAAGATCAGGTTACAATGGATCAACGTCTACAGATCCCTCTCACCCGCAGAGGGGAGGAGGGATTGGTGCAGGGGTTTTATGACACCTCACGACAATCGTAAATTGTATGCAGCAGACGACTCCTTTTGGTCTCTAGTATTGGGATTGGAATGTCCCTTTGTCTCCAGAAGATTTTGCCGCCCAGAAACTCTAAGTCCAAAAGTGAACACTGGGACAATATTTCTAGCATCTGGATGTGGGGAATGATGAGATGGGAAATTAATGTCTATTTTGTCTTGTCATTAAATATGGTATAAAAATATATTTTTTTTAAAGTAACTTCTCCAACCAATCTCCTGATTCTGTCTCCTCAACCCTCCTCTCCTCCCTTTCTGCATCCTTGGACTCTCTATATCCTCTATCCTCCCGGCCGGCTCGGTCCTCCCCTCCTGCTCCGTGGCTTGACGACTCATTGCGAGCTCACAGAAACAGGGCTCCGGGCAGCCGAGCGGAAATGGAGGAAAACTAGCCTCCCTGCAAACCTGGCATCTTTTCACTCCCTCCTCTCTACATTTTCTTCCTCTGTCTCTGCTGCTAAAGCCACTTTCTACCACTCTAAATTCCAAGCATCTGTCTCTAACCCTAGGAAGCTCTTTGCCACCTTTTCCTCCCTCCTGAATCCTCCTTCCCCCCCCCCCTCCTCCCTCTCTGCGGATGACTTCGTCAACCATTTTGAAAAGAAGGTTGATGACATCCGATCCTCGTTTGTTAAGTCAAACGACACCGCTGGTCCTGCTCACATTGCCCTACCCTATGCTTTGACTTCCTTCTCCCCTCTCTCTCCAGATGAAATCTTGCGACTTGTGACAGCCGGCCGCCCAACAACCTGCCCGCTTGACCGTATCCCCTCCTCTCTTCTCCAGACCATTTCCGGAGACCTTCTCCCTTACCTCACCTCGCTCATCAACTCATCCTTGACCGCTGGCTACGTCCCTTCCGTCTTCAAGAGAGCGAGAGTCGCACCCCTTCTCAAAAAACCTACACTCGATCCCTCCGATGTCAACAACTACAGACCAGTATCCCTTCTTTCTTTTCTCTCCAAAACTCTTGAGCGTGCCGTCCTTGGCCAGCTCTCTTGCTATCTCTCTCAGAATTACCTTCTTGATCCAAATCAGTCAGGTTTCAAGACTGGTCATTCAACTGAGACTGCTCTTCTCTGTGTCACGGAGGCTCTACGCACTGCTAAAGCTAACTCTCTCTCCTCTGCTCTCATCCTTCTAGACCCATCTGCTGCCTTTGATACTGTGAACCATCAGATCCTCCTCTCCACCCTCTCCGAGTTGGGCATCTCCGGCGCGGCTCACTCTTGGATTGCGTCCTACCTGACAGGTTGCTCCTACCAGGTGGCATGGCGAGAATCTGTTTCCGCACCACGTGCTCTCACCACTGGTGACTGCTACGTGACTGTGACTGCTCACTACACCACAGAGGAGTGGACCTCCAGGGCAACGGAAAGCTACGTGACTGTGACTGCTCACTACACCACAGAGGAGTGGACCTCCAGGGCAACGAAAAGCTACGTGACTGTGACTGCTCACTACACCACAGAGGAGTGGACCTCCAGGGCAACGGAAAGCTACGTGACTGTGACTGTTCACTACACCACAGAGGAGTGGACCTCCAGGGCAACGGAAAGCTACGTGACTGTGACTGTTCACTACACCACAGAGGAGTGGACCTCCAGGGTAACAGAAAGCTACGTGACTGTGACTGCTCACTACACCACAGAGGAGTGGACCTCCAGGGTAACAGAAAGCTACGTGACTGTGACTGTTCACTACACCACAGAGGAGTGGTCCTCCAGGGTAACAGAAAGCTACGTGACTGTGACTGTTCACTACACCACAGAGGAGTGGACCTCCAGGGTAACGGAAAGCTACGTGACTGTGACTGTTCACTACACCACAGAGGAGTGGTCCTCCAGGGTAACGGAAAGCTACGTGACTGTGACTGTTCACTACACCACAGAGGAGTGGACCTCCAGGGCAACGGAAAGCTACGTGACTGTGACTGCTCACTACACCACAGAGGAGTGGACCTCCAGGGCAACGGAAAGCTACGTGACTGTGACTGCTCACTACACCACAGAGGAGTGGACCTCCAGGGTAACGGAAAGCTACGTGACTGTGACTGCTCACTACACCACAGCGGAGTGGACCTCCAGGGTAACGGAAAGCTACGTGACTGTGACTGCTCACTACACCACAGAGGAGTGGACCTCCAGGGCAACGGAAAGCTACGTGACTGTGACTGTTCACTACACCACAGAGGAGTGGACCTCCAGGGTAACAGAAAGCTACGTGACTGTGACTGTTCACTACACCACAGAGGAGTGGACCTCCAGGGTAACAGAAAGCTACATGACTGTGACCGCTCACTACACCACAGAGGAGTGGACCTCCAGGGTAACAGAAAGCTACATGACTGTGACTGCCCACTACACCACAGAGGAGTGGACCTCCAGGGTAACAGAAAGCTACATGACTGTGACTGCTCACTACACCACAGAGGAGTGGGAGATGTGAACTCTGGTGCTACAGACACGCCCCTCTACGAGAGTCACACAGGCACAAATCTGGCGCAGGTACTGCTAGGAGCAGTAGCAGAGTGGAAGGTAGAGAGGCCCAATAGCAATATCTCAGTCACCACAGATAATGCCAAGAACCAAGTAAATTCAGTGATTGAAGCTGGACTGAGCCACAGATAGCTTGCTTTGCAAGTGATCAATTTAGCATCCCAAAGGGGAATCTCAGTGAACCAGATGGACCGCCTTCTTGGGAGGATCAGGAAGCACAACAGCCGCTCATGTGCTTAAGACCAACCAAGAAATGCTACAGCTACTGACCCACAAGCTCATACACCATGTCACAACAAGATGGAACTCCACTTATGACATGTTGGCGCGCCATCTTGAGCAGCAGGCAGCTGTATACTCTGCACTGACAGACAAGACCCTGAAAAAAAATAAAGACATCGTCACCTTGTCTGATGATGACGTGAAAGTGGCAGAGGAGGTCCTCCAGCTGCCCAAACCCCTCAAAATGGTTACAACCCTACTGAGCGCTGAAACTGCACCGTCTGTGTCCATGATCCTACCTCTGAAAACAAGGATTCTACAATCCATGGACCCAAGTGAGGAAGACAGCACCATCACTAGAGATGTCAAGGCTTCCATTAGAGAGGACCTGAACCCCAGATACCCCCCTAATGTACAGGACTACCTTCATAGATCTACTGCACTGGATCCAAGGTTAAAGTCCCTGTCTCACCTAGACCCTGCCCTACACCGGAGGATATACAGTGATCTCACCACTGAGATTGTGGCCACTGAAGACGTAAAAAAATAAAAGAGTGAATTACTTAAATAATAAACATAGACTAAGATTAGACTGCACTATGCTATTGCTATTAGAATCCTCCATTTTTTATTTGGAATAATAATGGATTTTATTAAATGTTATTGCCACAATTCTAGTTCTATGAAATATGGAAATATATAATTAGTTAGTTTAATAGATCAAGTCATTTCTTTCTGCAGGGTCAAGCCACAGAGCCGACAGAAGCAGGCTCAGAGGCATCTCCACAAAATCATTCGGCCATGAAGGAGCTTTTCGGGGAGACTTTTGCGAGCAAGGACACAGGCAAGACGTTTGCCAATACCATCAAAGAGGAGGTGGCATCAAGTGTCATTCCACTGGATGGTGATCCACTGGCATGGTGGAAAAGCAATGAGTGTAAATACCCTCACATTGCCATGATGGCAAGATGCTACCTGGCTGTGCCTGGCACTTCAGATCCTAGCGAGAGGGTGTTCTCCACGGCAGAGGACATAGTGACTGCAAAGAGGTCTTCCCTCTCCCCAGACAATGTAGACATCCTCATCTTTTTGAAAAATTATTTCAAGTTTCAGCTCAGGTCTGCTTTGCTTCTTTCTTTACTTTTTTTTATGATGTAGACACAGGCTATTGTTTTGTTCACTATTGTTCAAAGGAAGACGGTATCATGCCTCATATTACACTTTAATTTAACAATTGAGTATTGAATATTTTATTTAAACATTGAAAAGTTCCTTGCTTTAAGTAATAAATGGAAAGCAAAGTTATATTTATCTCCCTTTTATTTTTGCTGATCAGAAAAAAAATTTGTGATCCGTTGCACCACTAAGCACCAAAATACACATCAAAATATAAAAAACACAAACTACACATTCATACACACAATAAAATGCACAACAACACACGAAAAGCAAAACAATCATAAAAACAGACACATTCTTCAGTAGAAAATTCCCCTAACAACCATCTGAAATGCCCTAGAGGCACCAATTCCTCCCATTTTAAAGTGTATTGTAGATCATTCCACACGAGGTGCAAGGATATTAAAGGCTGATTTAACTATTTCTCTAGAAACCAAAGGAGTGAACGGGTTTGATAACTTGTCATTTTAAATCTTAAGCCCCAGTCATATCGCAGTCTCAATGTACCTGGGTTCACCTCTCCTCTTTTCCATCGAAGCACATGGGAAGTTGCATTGGAGAATCTCCAATCTAATTTGACCCCTGACCTAAAATTAGCTTGGCAAATTTAAGGTGTTAGTCGGTTTATCTCAATGTTATATCCTCTTAAAAATAAACTATTTATTAAATTGTGGCTTAATAGATCATTCATGTTTTACAGAATGGGTAGACAGTATGGGCACCTCTAAATGTATTCACTGACTGGACAAATTATATCAAAGGCCTAAAGAAAAGAACAAACAGATCAGGCTACATGAAGAGGTGGTAAATAAATCAAAAATAGCTTTGTGTATGTGTGATCATCTTGAAATGGTCTCTAATAAGAAAAGACAAATCTATAGATTACAGTAAATCTGTGTCATCGGTGATTAAAATAGTCTTCCTCTCTACTTCCGTGATAAAGACATGTTCCAATCAGCACTAAACCATACACTGTAGACGTCATTCAACTGTAAACATCCCAAACAAAAATATTGATGGCCAAACATGCATCGCCCATCAGCAATGTCAGGCAGGTGTAGAAATTCTTCATTTATCATGCAACTTTCCTAATAGGGGGCCCTTATCAAACGCAGTTGGAAGGTGCTCACATTCCACGGCTGATGTCTCGATATATACAGCGCATTTGGAAAGTATTCAGACCCCTTGACTTTACCCACATTTTGTTACGTTACAGCCCTATTCTAAAATGGATGAAACTGTTTTTTCCCCCCTCAATCTTCACACAATACCCCATAATGACAAAGAAAATAAAGGTTGCAAATTCTTTTTGCAAAAAAAACAAGAAAAATTACATTTACATATGTATTCAGACATTTGACTTAGTATTTTGTTTTAGCATCTTTGGCAGCAATTACAGCCTCGAGTCGTCTTGGGTGTGACGGTACAAGCTTGGCGCACCTGTATTTGGGGAGTTACTCCCATTCCTCTCAGCAGATCCTCTCAAGCTCTGTCAGGTTGGATGGGGAGCGTCACCGCACAGCTATTTTTAGGTCTCTTCAGAGATGTTTGATCCGGTTCAAGTCCAAGCTCTGGCTGGGTCACTCAAGGACATTCAGAGACTTGTCCCGAAGCCACTCCTGCATTCTCTTGGCTGTGTGCTTAGTGTCGCTGTCCTGTTGGAAGAAGAACCTGGAGCAGGTTTTCATCAAGCATCTCTCTGTACTTTGTTCCATTCATCTTTCCCTTGATCCTGACTAGTCTCCCAGTCCCTGCCACTGAAAAACATTATTACAGCATGACGCTGCCACCACCATGCTTCACCGTAGGGATGGTGCCAGGTTTCCTCCAGATGTGATGCTTGGCATTCAGGCCAGAGTTCAATCTTGGTTTCATCAGACCAGGGAATCTCGTTTCTCATGGTCTGAGCGTCCTTTAGATGTCTTTTGGCAAACTCCAAGCTGGCTGTCATGTGCCTTTTACTGAGTGGCTTCCGTCTGGTCACTCTACCATAAAGGCCTGATTGGTGGAGTGCTGCAGAGATGGTTGTCTTCTGGAAGGTTCCTCCATCTCCACAGAGGAACTCTGTCAGTGACCATTGGGTTCTTGGTCACCTCCCTGACCAAGGCCCTTCTCCCCCAACTGCTCTGTTTGGACGTTGGCCAGCTCTAGGAAGAGTCTTGGTGGTTTCAAACTTCTTCCATTTAAGAATGATGGAGGCCACTGGGTTCTTGGTGACCTTCAATGCTACAGATATTTTTTGGTACAAAATCCCTCCTGAGATGTGTGCAAACCTGGTGGCCAACTACAAGAAACGTCTGACCTTTGTGATTGCCAACAAGGGTTTTGCCACCAAGTACTAAGTCATGTTTTGCAGAGGGGTCAAATACTTATTTCCCTCATTAAAATGGAAATCAATTTATAACATTTTTGACATGCGTTTTTCTGGATTTTTTTGTTGTTATTCTGTCTCACACTGTTCAAATAAACCTACCATTAAAATTATAGACTGATAATTACTTTGTCAGTGGGCAAATGTACAAAATCAGCAGGGGTCAAATACTTTTTTCCCCTCACTGTATATTGGTTCCTTACTTCCCTGAAAAGTTGCATATCGCGGGGGCTATTCGATGCTAATGCAGTACACCACAGGATGTTTTTGTGCTGGTCAAGGGCAGTCAGGTCTGGAGTGAACCAAGGGCTATATGTGTTCTTAGTTTTACATTTTTTGAATGGGGCATGTTTATTTAAGATGGTGAGGAAAGCACTTTTAAAGAATAACCAGGCATCCGCTACTGACGGAATGAGGTCAATATCCTTCCAGGATACCCGGGCCAGGTCGATTAGAAAGGCCTGCTCGCTTAAGTGTTTTAGGGAGCGTTTGACAGTGATGAGGGGTGGTCGTTTGACAGCGGACCCATTACGGACACAGGCAATAAAGGGCAGTGATCGCTGGTTGAAGACAGCAGATGTGTATTTAGAGGGCAGGTTGGTCAGGATGATATCTATGAGGGTGCCAGTGTTTACGGATTTAGGGTTGTACCTGGTAGGTTCCATGATAATTTGTGTGAGATTGAGGGCATCTAGCTTAGATTGTAGGAAGGCCGGGGTGTTAAGCATATCCCAGTTTAGGTCACCTAACAGTACAAACTCTGAAGATAAATAGGGCGTAACAAAATGTTGTGACGTAACAAAATGTAGAAAAAAGTGAAGGGGTCTGAAAACTTTCTGAAAGCACAATACATACAGTACAACAGTCTGACAGCAATATTGATACTTCCTCAAGGATATAGCTAGTCAATGTTCTTATCTCAGATACCGCTTGGCTACAGTAAATGCCAGCCAATCAACCACCATTGTTTTTTCACAGCATTGTTGAAGGAAGGCCACATGTGCACCAATGGACAAACGTGTGCTTTAATGATCAAATCTTAACAAACATCATCACAGTGAATAGTGAGACAATTTGCTAGTTTGCTAGGTTCCGCATGTTACAGACTGACTCTTACCTGGGCAAAGAGGTATGCCATGACAAAGTCATCGAGGACAGGACTCTCAGAGCCCTTGGTGACTCCATACCGATATGCCCTCGTAGCCCCACTGCTGTACCAGCCAGGGAAATAGTACCTGAGAGACAGAGAGCGAGAGAGAGAGAGACAGACAGAGAAATTAATAGTTTATTATTAGAGAGAGTGAGATCTAGCGAACAAAAATGCAGAAACTATGAGCACAGAAAACACTACACATACCTTATTCTGAAGACCATGTCCTCATTGGCATATTCATCTAGCTGGAAGACATGGTTCGGGGAGAACCACATGCCGTCTCTCTCTCTGAAGAGCCCAAACAGGCTGCAGTACAGAGGCGACACACCTAAAGAAGAGTGGAGACAGAGGATACATCATGAGATAGCATTCATTGTAGAACTGTCTTCATAAATACAGTGCTTATGAAGCACTTCCACGGTACACATTTTTAGTTTCAATAACTAGGTTCCATCCAATTGGCGACAGAATTTCATGTGAATATCCTAAAATCCTCATTAGAAAATATGCACATTTTTCCACCAGTGGTGTTTCCACCAAACAGACTTGTTGCGAATAAAAATCAGTGTGTGAAGACCAATGCTCCGTCAAATTTTTTTCTGGCACTGAGCAAATTTCAGGTCTGCTCTACGCAAAATTTTACATTGTGAAATTTCTGTGCAACTTCCAGCATTTACTGTGAACACTGAGGCTGTACCCGCTTTAAGTTACCGTTTTAATAGTGGCTATTTGATCATCATGTAGGCCTACCTCCATAAAAAAACTATGGAAAATGCACCCCATAACATCTTAACATGGAAATAACTGTTCTATCATTCAGCCTACAGTAGCAGCCAATGTGTGGTGTTCAATCTAGGTCTACATTTCAAAACATACAGGGCTTGACTGTTTATCCACTTGTCCTTCAGACAAGGTGACTGACAATGCTGTTGTGTTGTTTGATGCAAGAAACCCCTTTACAAAATAAAATGCATTATTATTGTCATACCATTATTACAGAGAATCAGAAAAATTATGCTACCCTCTGCCTATTGGCTACTTAGCCTGTCTCAAAATACAATACTGCCCCTTTAAGACAAAAAAAAGCTCTTTACCTGTGTCCCTTTTCAAAGGTGTCTAGAAATGTACACGTTTTGTGCTCTTGTAGGAAGCAATCACTCCCCTTTTGCTGACTACAAATTATCTATAACTGGGCTAATAGCTCTCACTAGTAAAGGATATTAACTAAATTTGCACGTGGCTACATGCAGCTCTCGCTTTGCTCTCAAAACAAGCGCATCTACTCACGAACTCCCATGCTGTAAACAATCCAGTTCCAAGTAAATGGCACAGATCCATATATGGCAATGGTCTATTTGCATATAAGCTTACTGCAACTCTGATTGTTTATACCGCAATATTGCGTTGATTCGATCACAATTGCCACATTAAAGGGAAACGTTGATAGCGCTAACAGGGCAAACTCTAGAACTGTGG
Source organism: Salmo trutta (assembly GCF_901001165.1). Lineage (NCBI taxonomy): Eukaryota > Metazoa > Chordata > Actinopteri > Salmoniformes > Salmonidae > Salmo > Salmo trutta. The sequence continues at coordinate 26,625,498 of NC_042983.1, read as the reverse complement.
TCACCAACCTTTTCTGACTCGAGATCACTTTCTGAGACAAAATGCAACCCGAGATCTACCTCTCAGATTTTTTTTTAACATGACTTAAAAAACGTAAGCCTATGCAACATTAACCAATTAAAAACAGTACTGTAGCAATGAGGTTTGTGCAGTAAGCTATAGGCCCAACACATTAACACTGCATATTAGCTTTGCTTGAACTGCCCTGTCAATGCATTTTTGTTCTTGTTCGGGACACTTTTTAAATTATATTTCAAAATTTGAGGTAGGCTATATGATCACACCGGTACTAGATCTGTTGTTGTATTACTTGTGAGGCACAGCTGAGGGAGCATACATTTAAATAATTTGCTTTTTATTTTACTGGGCTGAGGGTCCTCGATATTAAAAAATACCCAAGCCGCTAAAAATGTTGAATACAAAGTGTTGTAAGAACTTAAACATTACCTAATTCATAAAAACAGCAACACTTTTCTGTATTCGTTGAGTGTCTCTCTCTAGTCACGGTTTTAAACGTTTTGAAATCTCACAGTATCAATTTTGCTGTAGCCTGTAACATTACTGTAGACACGGTAATCTGAGCCATCCAATTGGCCAACGGTAAACCTATAGTGCACTTGATTTGCTCTTTGGGCCCACCGGGAAGAAAGAGTTTGTACCTTCAGATACATGAAATGGTTAAAAATTGCAACAGTTTGCCTACCCGGCACGCAGCACAGCTGAATCAGGTGCACATACCGCCAACTGCCCGAGACTAATACAAAAAAATAGAAACACAAGTCTTTATCATTGGGTTTTTTACAGAAATTTTGGGCTTGACTAGGAATGCATTGGATCAACCACTGCTCTAGAAAGTTGAGAGAAATTCAATCTCAGTGCTTCTTCTCTCTGTGAGCTGATATTTCTGCAAGGGCAGTCTCGGGGCACGTGCCCAGTTTAGAGGGAACATTGGTGATGACGTAGTGCACACAATTTAATTTTTTTGCTAAAAATCTAAAGTTAAAAGTGTTTCCATTGCATTTTCAACTCTACCGATAGGTTAGTCACAAAAACAGTTATGTTAAATAGCAAATGTGCCAACTCTGGTCTTGGCATGTGTACGCCAGCAAACGGCTCGCAGACACAGTGCGGGTAGGCTGTGCAGGTACTGGATAGGATGGTCTACATGATGAGATTATTATGGATAAGAGTGACAATATTTTATTTGTCAAACGGCAGTCAAGCATCGATCACCATGTCACCAGAAAAAGACCCTTAATATTTATTGGAAAGGAGCATCACGCTCATCACCGTGAACTTTCAACACCCTGTGAAGTTCTTCATAATTTATATAGCCTAATAAACTGCATGGTTTCCAATTTCAAGACGTAGTGGGAGGACCACACTAGAGGTCGACCGATTATGATTTTTCAACGCTGATACTGATTATTGGAGGACCAAAAAAAGCCGATACGGATTAATCGGATGATTTTTATAAATATATTTGTAATAATGACAATTACAGCAATACTGAATGAACACTTTTATTTTAACTTAATATAATACATAAATAAAAATCTATTTAGTCTCAAATAAATAATGAAACATGTTCAATTTGGTTTAAATAATGCAAAAACATAGTGTTGGAGAAGAAAGTAAAAAGTGCAATATGTGCCATGTAAAAAAGCTAACGTTTAGGTTCCTTGCTCAGAACATGAGAACATACGAAAGCTGGTGGTTCCTTTCAACACGAGTCTTCAATATTCCCAGTTAAGAAGTTTTAGGTTGTAGTTATAATAGGAATTACAGGACAATTTCTCTCTATATCATTTGTATTTCATATACTTTTGACTATTGGATGTTCTTATAGGCACTATAGTATTGCCAGCCTAATCTCGGGAGTTGATAGGCTGAAGTCATAAACAGCGCTGTGCATCAAGCATTGCAAAGAGCTGCGGGCAAACGCAGGAAAGTGCTGTTTCAATGAATGCTTACGAGCCTGCTGCTGCCTTCCACCGCTCAGTCAGACTACTCTATCAAATATCAAATCCTAGACTTAATTATAATAAACACACATAAATACGAGCCTTAGGTCATTAATATGGTCAAGTCCGGAAACGATCATTTTGAAAACAAAATGTTTATTCTTTCAGTGAAATACAGAACTGTTCCGTATTTTATTGAACGGGTGGCATCTATAAGTCTAAATATTCCTGTTACATTGCACAACCTTCAATGTTATGTCATAATTATGTAAAATTCTGGCAAATTAATTACGGACTTTGTTAGAAAGAAATGGTCTTCACACAGTTTGCAACGAGCCAGGCGGCCCAAACTGCTGCATATACCCTGACTCTGCTTGCACAGAACGCAAGAGAAATGACACAATTTCCCTAGTTAATATTGCCTGCTAACATGAATTTCTTTTAACTAAATATGCAGGTTTAAAAAACTATACTTGTGTATTGATTTTAGAAAAGGCATTGATGTTTATGGTTAGGTACATTGGTGCAACGACAGTGCTTTTTTCGAGAATGCACTTGTTAAATCATCACCCGTTTGGCGAAGTAGGCTGTGATTCGATGATAAGGCACCGCAACAGGCACCGCATTGATTATTTGCAACGCAGGACAAGCTAGTTAAACTAGTAATATCGTCAACCATGTGTAGTTAACTAGTGATTATGTTAAGATTGATTGTTTTTTATAAGATAAGTTTAATGCTAGCTACGTACCTTGGCTCCTTGCTGCACTCGCGTAACAGGTGGTCAGCCTGCCACGCAGTCTCCTCGTGGAGTGCAATGTAATTGGCCATAATCGGCGTCCAAAAATGCTGATTACCGATTGTTAATCGGCCATGCCGATTAATCGGTCGACCTCTAGACCACACAACATATCAAAGTAAACTTGGAGTCCTGCGATGAGATGATGGTTATTATACAATGGTTTCCACCACCCTTTCTCGCAAAATTAATTTTACCAACACAAAAAGATCTGACCATGTCGAACGAACAAATTATCTTTCGGCATTTATATAATTGTACCGATATGTCCTGTTTACATCACAGCTGTCGTGATTTTTTTAATGTACTGTATGACTTTACTCGCATAAAAACTGTGGATGGAAACATGATTAATTTCACAACAACACGAAAATATTGTATCTATCATCAACATTTAGGAGACCAGATAATGCACTGTGCCTTGAGTCTTACTAAAAAACTTGAAAAGGATTCGAATGTTACGATTATAAAATGTTCTACCTACAGGGTCACCAAAAGGTCATTAAACACAAGACCTGTATTTGAGCCGTTGGAACTTGGGACATATTCCAACAAACGTACCTGTTGCCGTTTGCTTAAAGGGCAATTGTGAAATGTTTCAACCTCATATTCATTATCTCCTGCACCATGTGTCCACATATGTTAAAACAGCATGTTTGTATGATCTGTGATTAAAAAGATGAGAAGGTTGGTCTTAAAGATATGCTTCTCTGTGACATCACAGGGTAGGATTAAACGTTTTTTTAAACTTAGAAATGTGCAGTTTTCACATACTGTATGTAGACACTTATTTCCAGCACACTGTTATTGTGCTGGAGATAATGAAAATGAGGTTGAAAAGTGGTTGAATTGTCCTTTAAAATGTCCCTCATGTTTTGCTTTTCAACAAATCTCTTGCGGGCATTTAAAAACATGCGGGTTTAGTTTCTCCTCGCTGACATTTTTATTGACCATTGGGAGTGCAGCTTATGTCACAACTCACTCAACCTTAGTTATTATACTTTTACGTGTCCATGGCAACAGCACATAAAGGTAGACAGGCTGGAACAAAGTGTATAATATAGTTTATTTTTGCAATCAACCAAGACCATAATCTCTGTGTCTAGTCCCCTATGTCTGAGCTAGTACGGAGTACATTAACTCAATGAGCATGTAAGTTACGTGGGGATCCTAATAAATGGGGATCCTAATAAAATATTGTACCAAAATACCATTCAAACCCAATTCCCTCTATCCCTTTTCAAAGGAAATGTAACGAAGCATTTTGGTGCAGAAAGGACACCTCATGCCAAACCCACAGGACCTAACCAAAAACTATGGTTTTAAGTTATTAAAGTTACAAGTCTATAACTAGAGTCCAGAGGTCTTCTTGGCCAGGTCACTAAGTGAGGACAAACTCATGACCGTTATCATGCTGTTTTGAAAGAATTCGACTGGTACTCACTGCACTCCTTCGCTGCATTGACACACAGTTGCTCGACTACGTAGTCCCCCGGTGGGTAGCTGAGGGGGGTGGAGTCTACCCCAGCCAGGCTGCTGTGGTAGAGGTGGACCCGCAGCACCGGAGCAGCGGCTGGCCTGGGCACCCGAGGCTCCCGGTGAGCAGTTCCATTCTGGTGCACAGGGACCGGAGGGCATGAAGGCATCTCCATGTCCAATACAGAGACACCGGCCATCCGCAATCAGCTGCCTGCATTGAACAGCAGATGGGGAAAGAAGAAGAAAAGGGAAGGTGATGAGTTCTTTTGTCAGACAATATAAGACAGGTTAGTTAGAGCATTTTGAAAGCAGTACAGCCCAGTGTTGTTCCACCATACTGCAGAGCATCTCATGTTGTGATTAGCTTAGCAGGGAAACCGTGAAACAAATGTCTGCAGAGAGCTACAATACAGAGGGGCCCAAGAGAGGAGTTTCATAACAAACAAACATATAACCTTGAAACAAAGATGCCTTAGAGCAGAGGAGTGCCTTCTTCTGTTGATGACTGGATGTTTTGGCCTATTGACTACTGTAAATCCTCCACCAGTACCACCGGAGTTCACACACACTGTACACACACAACCTCCTGACACTGCCTGTGGGCCCGGAGATGAGCAGCTGCCCTACTCAATTAACACAAACACTTCGACCAAAGCAGGAGTTAAGCCCTTGGCAAAGTTTTGAGCCGAGATGAAAAACTTCTGATCGGAAGAAGTAAATGACAAAAGCTGCCTCTGGGCAAAAGCTTGTAATATGATTACAGAGAGGAGCACAAGACCTTATAATGGGGCTGAATCAAAATCACAGAAGACTGGTGTATAACACCATCAAGAGTTTGTATAAGGCTATTACTTAGCAACTCATCAAAGAAAAACCTTTGTTAGCAGCTTGGAGAAACTGTTGTGAAGATGCAGGCCTTATCATTCCTTTACACAATATTACAACTTTCCACAGTATATCTGTGCTGGCTTGGAAGCAATCTGAACTGGCTACAGCCTACAGCCCATCACAGACACATAAACAAGAAGCAAATGTTCACCACACTGCAAAGTGAGTGCATGTAATGTGAGCTAAAGGGAGGTTGAAATAACTGCCAATTAGATTTTAAAAACATGGGCAAACCCAAATCCTTATGAGTGCCTATGTTGCATGAGTACATGCAGAATAGGTAATGTCATTGACTCATGGTCTCTTGGATCTTCATGGTGACAGGGTGGTGTATTGAGTGATTTCAGTGCCAACAGAAACTGTATTTGAATTAAATATGTTCAATGTGTACAAGATATTGCACTTCAATTCAATACATCGAATTTGTAATGCATAAATGTAATCATTGAATTCATAAAATTAACTTGTATTTCCTGTTTTGAAAATGAATTGAATGAATATTGCATTCAGTTTTGATGAAGTGCAAATTATGTTTGAGTGAATTGTAGGCTGTGGCAGTGTGGGTGACCAAGAGACATCACCCAGGCCGACACTGCAAAGAATGTGTGAGTGACTCAAGGTGTCCAGATATATATGAATTACCTAATGTTCCACCTATTCATTACTAGATGTAAAAAACGAAGCAGTCCATACTTTACTGGGTATATACGTAGCTAGCTAGTTATCGCGCAAGAGTTACGCCCCACTTCCGGTAGAAATGGGAGCAATAACCTCTACATCAGCACAGAAAACTTGTGTAGAAACTGTTAACCACCATACAATTCAAACAGAAAACACATTATGCATAAAAACCAAATGAGAAATGTGTGCCTGACAACTTGCTTTCAAGCTTATTTAGTTGGCTAATGTTAGCGAAACAATTAGCTAGCTAACGTTAACTTAGCGCGTTAGCTAGTAGCTAAGTAACCTGTTGACGTCAGCTAGTTAACTACACAAACTGGGCCTTGATTGCTAGCTACTCGCAAGTATATGCTATTGTAATTACAAATTAGCTACTTTTCTTAAGATATATAGCTAGTGGAACAAATGTCGTCTTGCAATTCAACTTGAATATGGTAACAATATTCGCTTCGACTTTATCGTAACAACGTTAGTCAGCTAGCTTAATGTAGCTTTCTAGCTCGGGTCAACTCAATCTTACGGGCTGCACCTACAACTTCAGAAAACACAAATCCATACCATGTAAAGTTACTGTACAGTGCGTGACATTTCTACAGCAACGAGCGTTAAAAGTGTTGAGTTAGCATAACGCGTTATAGAACTTACTCTGTTGTTGACGCCAGTCAGCTACCGTTAGCCCACTTAGCTAGCTAGCAGGGCGAGTTTACAGCTTGCTTGTCAACGCCAGGTCCGATCCAATTCTTGTAACTCAATATTTGCCAGATGAAAATTCATTTATCAATGTATCTCAAAATAGTATCCCTCTCCATTCTTCCCCTTCACGAAACAAAAAAAACTACAGAAGCTAAAATGTTATGTTCTTGTCGTCAGGCTAACTAGCTATCGATTCCATGTTGCTACACCACAGTTTACCTGAAACGATTTATCTAGCATTAACAGTTAGCTAGCGATTATAGCTATCTAGGTAACCTGCATTGTTACAGTACCGTTAGCTAGTAAACGTGACCAATAACATTAGCTAGCTGACTGGTAGTAAGTGGCTAGCAAGCCAGCTGGTCAGCTCTCCGAGTCTGATCCCCAGTGCCCATCCCCAACTAGCTAACAGGCTAAGTTTTCAAAAGCAGGCACAACTTGTCAAGCTCCCACAACGCTATCAACCTCGTTAATAAAGACAACGTTATGTCGAAAACAGTTTATAAACTACAATTTAGTTATATCAGAAAAAAATAAAAATACGGCATAAGGTAACGTTAATAGCTATCCCAGCAAGTCAGCTAGCAATATTATGTCAGTTGTAGCTACCACCCTTATGGAGATCTGCATAACAGTAACACCAGCCAATTGTAGCTTTAAACTAAACTAGCCAGAGAGGACGAAATTGACGAGCTGTGAGTGAAGGCCATCTATGTCAGTTATTTGCCCTGCTTTGAATACTTCTATTTCGTAAGTTTTACTTTGTTTCGATTATAAACCCTTACCATTCAATTTCTATATCAATTTCAATGTAGTTTTTTTCTGAGGCTGGCCAAATGTTGGAACACATTTTGTCCAAAATGACCATTCAATGGAACTGATACCCATGGGAAGGAAACACCATTTTTCTAAATTGACAAATATTTTATAAAACAGTTTTGTTTTCATTAGCGTTCTGTGCCCTATATTACTGTGTTATATGTGTTATCCAATGACTAACGTTGTAATTGTTTAGTTCGGGATATAAAGGGATAGCTAAATGGCCTAATTGAGTTTCACAGTGTACAGTTACTGGCCTCTGACATCTAGCATCAACCAAGGTGTCTGGAGTCTAGACCTTTATAGTGTAAACGCAGTCATGCTCTATAACCTCAGATGAACTGTTATCCCATTCCCAGCTGTTCCCCATCATTTGGTGGAAAGTGCAACATGAGTGTCATCACAGTCACTCTGGCCTTGTTGGAAGCAAGACCCGTTTTGTGTTGGCATTTTCAGCATACCACCTAAAAAGTGAAATAGTTATAAGTGTATTAGCCCATTAGTGCACTTGGTATACCTATGGATTTATTGGTTCAAGCCCCAGAACCAAGTTGTTTCCCTTCTACAGATACACTCGTTTTCACACAGTGTCTATGGATCTATTATGGTAGGACATTTCTTAAAAAACTAAAATCATGGGCTATACTGACATTGAATGAACACTGACAAAATTCTTAAATGGCTTTGTTAAGACCCACTAGAGGGAGCTGAAATGGTTTGGTAAAATGTGGGGCAGATCTGCTCAAGTACAATTAGACAAATACACAAGTTCCTTTTTTTTTTGTTTTCACCAGGCAAGAAGTTCCCTCAAGGGAAAAATAAAGTTATTCTATTCAAAATCTTGTTTATTGTTGATTTCTGGACCTGTTTATACAGTATAAATTGTGTATATTTGCTTACAGAAAACCTGAGATTTAAATAGAACGGTTTAATGATGTAAAGCGATGTTGAGTGGTCCAGCAATAATGTTAAGCAGGCCTCTGTTTTCCCTCAGGTAATAGGGTTATATTGATAGCTTCCAATTTCAACCTTCAAGACATTTCAACCCACTATCCCATATTAAATACGTTTGTTGTATTAACAATCATAACCTCTGGTTTTAAAACAGATTCTTCATGTACAACACGTTAGGCAGTGGCGTATATGAGTAATATGACTCAGACCTGTATGGCAACAGTTCTCTGTGTATTCAATAGTGTTATTGTACAATACATGTATGTAAAGCAGAGAGCGAAACAGAAGACACAGGATATGTAAGGGTGATGCGCTCTTATCTTGGTCCATTATGATGGTGTGGAGTTCTTTAACCAATGTTTGCTGTTAGGTCCTTAAAAAGTGAGCAGATTGTATTATATAAAAAGCAGCACATAGAAACGCTCAGAAAAAAACCATTACTATAGAAATGTTATTCTCATTTAATGTAATTTCTACTCACTTAATGTCCGCAATCAGAGCAGGGATCTGTATAAGTAGTAGAATAAAAACATGAAAACAATAAAAGGTGACATTTTAAAGCATAACATTTTTTGAAACTGGGACAAAGTTTATATACAGTTCAATGGCACCAGTCCAAGTCCTACGCTACTTTCATCTGACAGTTTATGCTGTGTTTGATCAGTCATATTTACCTACGAACAATGGGGTCAGAATGGAGTCTGCAGAGAAGCCCAGAGACAGAGAATAGTTTCTAAATCTCTCCACCAATTCTTTTCTCAGTGTTGGTGAGCGACCTTAAGAAAAACAGTGGGAAATAGTGAGAAAAACATACTTTTTTGATAATGACTAGAATAAATGTAGGAGTAAGGGGATCCACATGAAAGAGACAATTCTGTATGTAAATTATCTTTACCATAAAGAGACACCTGGGAGAATTCTTTCACAATCTTCTTGTATTTCACCACCAGACCATATTCAGTGTAATTGCTCTCCACCACGGTGATGTCCTTCAATATCTGATGACCTGTCAATTAGGTAACTTGTTAGTTAGAATACTTTATGGTTTGAAATTGTTTATCTTTACAGGCTCAGGACATGATACCATAAGGACACAAATGAAACTGCACAGCAACAAAAATAGCACAGATAATAGTGGATCAGCAACCTTCATCATACATTGAAACACAAATGGATTATGGGAAGGGTTGGGGTTAGAATCTAACATACATAGGAAATGGATGTCTGTACTCCCCCTCCCACTGCAGTGTCAACATCGGCGTGTCTATTTCTACATTTACCCCATGCTTTACTGTGTCTCCACCCTCATACCATCTACTCTAACCAGCTCGAGGCAGGAAGCATAACTTACGGTCACTAAAGTAGTTGAACTGGCCTGGGAGGTCAGTCTTCTGGTAGTAGTACACACGGCACATGCAACCTTTTAACCTCACAACAGGAAATTGAGAAAGGGGTTATGGGTTTATGTGTGCTGCAAGTATTTATAACATGTATTAATAAGTATGAATACACATAAATAGTGTGTACCTTTACTACTTGAGTATTTAAGCATTTATAAACATCGATAAGCATTTACAATGGCCTATTACTGAAAGTCAAAGTCAGTATAAAGTTTATCCCAGTGTTAACTTATTGACTGGTATGTGTAATGTTCCTAAAATCTACAATGTTTTTATTTGTTGGAGTGTAGATCTCATTTAAAAGACAAAATAGGGTAAATACCCTGTCCCCCATACGGTTAGGTTGGCATTGCCATCCATATCAGCGGTTATATTCCCATTGGAGACCTGCACATAACTTCTCCATGGCACAAATTCTGGCGAGTCATATGCCAGGCCAACACGATACCACTGTCCTGAGAACTGAGCAAATCACTGTAAGAATTTTAATAAAGACAATACATTATTCCCTACGACATTATTAAATAGGAAATAAAATCCTTCCATCAAAATCCACCAAGTGTAGTAATAACACAATTCAATAACACAATTGTGTTTTTATACATAGTGACGATAGGAACAGGATTGTTTAAAATGAAGAACAAATCTTAATAATTGCTTTAAAATAATATTTCAGGGTACACGTTACAATAAATGTTCACAAAACAGGATTCAAAACACAAAAAGACCAATCTTATGTAATGGTCTAAACAAACAACAACAAAGTTGAAATTCCGCTGTTCTTTGACCTCGCTACTGTTTGTTTTTCAATTCAGTAACTTTTCTGTTTCAAACAAGGTTTTCCATATACTATGGTTAGACACAGATATTTACCACAGATACATTTCGTTAATCAGATTTCAGAGCATAAATAAAATGGTCTAAAGCAGGCATTTAACAAAGAGTAAAACACGTAAAAATGATCAAAGAACCACAGTGCTTTTATCAGAAAAAACAGCCTACCACAGCACATTGACAAATATACCATTGTTCTCACCCTTTGTAGATCAAAGTCCTGTTGTGGCTGAATATCAGCATTGATACACTGAGTCCATAGCATCACGCTGAAGACGGTCACCACTAAAAACATGACGAACAAATAGAGAAACACAGACCCTGCTGTGAGACCAAGCAGGTAGAATCAAATAGATAAGAGTGGGAGGTCTCCTGGACGTGGACCTTTATATCTTCCTCTAAGTACTTGGAAATGTTCCTAATGCCGCCTTCACATTCACCAATTAGGTAATTGCACATTCCTGTACCCTGTGGGTAATGCATAATCACTTTTCAAAGGATAAAGTAGTGATGGGAATACTGAAACATACCAGATTGTCCAAAAAAAAAAGAAACCTTATCAGAATGTAACTTCACATTGTAATGATGCATCTGTCTTAACAGAGGTGATCAAATATGCTTAACATAATGGAGACTCATTCCTAACGCGAGAGGCCAGGAAACAAAGCTGACATTTCCATTCAAAGTTGAAAGGATTTAAAACATGATAGACATACTGTATAATCTCAGAAAATGTTAATGACATTAAGTGTAGAAGTCAAACGGTCTTACAAGTTTATACAAATTTAAGATGGGAAATAAGGCAGATAATTGCAGGTGTAGGCAATCAAAAGAAGACCCACCACAAGTTTGAGAAATTACTCAAGGGTTAGTCACTCACACTCCTCATGTTATTGCAATAGTAATTTCATGTAGACTTATTAAAAATCATCACTTTATTCATCAATTATACACAAAGTCGACTTCTGCTTTTATCCCAACCCCTCCGACAGACACACAGGTTGGAGGGGGATGCACACTGGGCGCCCATGGAGCAGTTGTTGTACTCAAGGGCACAACAGCAGGCAATGGCATCTAGGATTTGATACCAGCAAATCTCCGGTTGCCAGCTCACTTCCCGCCAGAATTTTCTCGTCAGACCTGGGTTTCCAACTGGAAACCCCTCTCACCGCTTCCATACAGTTGAGTGCCCACTGAACAGACCCCATAACCCCTAGAACTAGTCAGAGTAAAAAAAAAAAAAGAATGTCTATGGAGAAAAAAAAATAAAAATGGACAGTGCTAGTATGGATGAAATAGACAAGTCTTTATTTAACATGATTTTATGACCATTCACTACTGTAGCACATTTAGTTTCCATGTTTTGGCACCGGTAATAGTATACCACATTATATTAGTGTGCATTGATACTTCATGTGTAGTCACACAGCCATTCGTACCAAAATTACATACATTTTAGAAAGGGGGAGAAAAGTTTCAGTAAAAACCATTTAGTGATTTCAGAAGAAAAACATGACAAATAATTCCAACAGGACATTTGTGCACACTTACAAATGTAGACCCCCATGGTACAAAGAGAACATTAAATCAGTAAACTATCTAATAATCATTATGGGCCAAATTCTTACTTACATGCACAGAGCCTTATTTGTTCTCACATTTGAAAATGTAAACTGTTCTTGTACTGTAAACAAAAAAAATACATAAACATAATGAAATGCAAGCATTGTAAGTAGAATTGACAAATATTTCTGGAGCACACATATTTTGTGAATCTTCAAGTGTGACCTGAACTACTCCAGCAATTTTGTTGTAAAAGTACCCTTAAAAAGGGGGCTTAAGTGGTCCAGCATTCATTCAGGATGGCCAAAAGGCCAATGGCTCAGAATGCAAGGCCCACTTAAGTCTGAGAGTATCAAATAGGCATAAGTCAGCCACAACCATTTATACCTTTTCAAGTCACAGAAAGCGATAGATTATCTCATCTTAAAGGACCATCCAGATAGGACTACCCAGAAAACGATTGACCACAAAGTATCATGAGACGCTTGAAACTGTAGTTCTGTCCTTGTTGATGTTATATTTGGGGTTGGCATTAAGTTTGTCTATTGTAGCTTAATTATTCTGGAGTCCCTTTGAATTGTGCCTGGATCTGCTCCAGACTTTTGCCTTTGGTCTCCGGGACGAAGAGGATGGTGAAGACTATGTTGAGCGCACAACATCCAGAAAACAGCCAGAAGGTCCCAGCACTGGTTAGAAGGTCCTGAAATACATTTATCATGGATTGTTATTACAATTCCCAAATTCATCCTTACAGTTACCAGTATTACCTCTGACATCTTAGCTGATCCTCTAAACTGTTTTGTCTTGACACTGCAGCGTAAACTACCTTGTTCGACACGTTTAGTGTCTAACTGTATACATTGCAATTTTTGTGTATCTGTAATAAAACATTATGTTGAAGTTTGCATATAGACATTTGTCTCAGCTAGGCTAAGAACATGCAAACCATAACTGCAAAATGGCTTCCTGCCAAGCCCTCTGCCTGCTCAAGATCCCTTTATCCCCCACGTCTGCCACACGATGCCCCAAATCAGCACCAGCTCACCATCAGGTCCTGGAAGGTCTTGGTGATGATGAAGGCAGAGCCCCAGTTGGTGAGGACACAAACAGAGCTGGCAAACCCCTTTACTCGCGAAGGAAAGATCTCTGACATCACCAGCCAGGGGATGGGACCCCAACCAAGAGAAAAACCTGAACAGACAACAGGGTATGCCGATGAGAAAACATACCACGAGGCATAAATGTCAGATCTGAACTTTTACTCACATTTTATGGTTAATAGTAATTTCAATTTTATAGACAAAAGACATGGAAAAACTTATAGGTGACTAAACCCACTATACTAAAAACACGCCTACAGTGCATTCGAAAAGTATTCAAAACCCTCAACTTTCTCCGGATTTTGTTACTCTACAGCCTTATTCTAAAATGTATTAAGTCGTTTTACCCCACAATCTACACACAATAATTAAAAATGCAAACAGGTTATACATTTTAGCAAAACTGAAATATCACACATTTACATAAGTATTCAAAGCGAAATGCTTGTGTTTCTAGCGCCGACAGTGCAGTAATATCTAACAATTACACAACATATACCCAATACACAAATGTAAGTAAAGGAATAGAATTAAGAATATATAAATATATGGACGAGCAATGTCAGAGCAGCATAGACTAAGATACAGTAGAATACAGTCATGGCCAAAAGTTGAGAATGACACAAATATTAATTTTCAAAGTCTGCTGCCTCAGTTTGTATGATGGCAATTTGCATATACTCCAGAATGTTATGAAGAGTGATCAGATGAATTGCAATTAATTGCAAAGTCCCTATTTGCCATGCAAATGAACTGAATCCTAAAAAAAAAAAAAACATTCACTGCATTTCAGCCCTGCCACAAAAAGGACCAGCTGACATGTCAGTGATTCTCTCGTTAACACAGGTGTGAATGTTGACGAGGACAAGGCTGGAGATCACTGTCATGCTCATTGAGTTCGAATAACAGCCTGGAAGCTTCAAAATGAGGGTGGTGCTTGGAATCATTGTTCTCCCTCTCAACCATGGTTACCTGCAAGGAAATACATGCCGTCATCATTGCTTTGCACAAAAAGGGCTTCACAGGCAGTAAGATTGCACCTAAATCAACCATTTATCGGATCATCAAGAACTTCCAAGGAGAGCGGTTCAATTGTTGTGAAGACGGCTTCAGGGCACCCAAGAAAATCCAGCAAGCGCCAGGACCGTCTCCTAAAGTTTATTCAGCTGCGGGATCGGGGCACCACCAGTACAGAGCTTGCTCAGGCAGGTGTGAGTGCATCTGCACGCACAGTGAGGCGAAGACTTTGAGGATGGCCTGGTGTCGAGAAGGGCAGCAAAGAAGCCACTTCTCTCCAGGAAAAACATCAGGGACAGACTGATATTCTGCAAAAGGTACAGGGAATGGACTGCTGAAGACGGGGTAGTCATTTTCTCTGATGAATCCCCTTTTCGATTGTTTGGGGCCTCTGGAAAAAAGCTTGTCCGGAGAAGACAAGGTGAGCTCTACCATCAGTCCTGTGTCATGCCAACAGTAAAGCATCCTGAGATCATTCATGTGTGGGGTTGCTTCTCAGCCAAGGGAGTGGGCTCACTCACAATTTTGCCTAAGAACACAGCCATGAATAAAGAATGGTACCAACACATCCTCCGACAGCAACTTCTCCCAACCATCCTGGAACAGTTTGGTGACGAACAATGCATTTTCCAGCATGATGGAGCGCCTTGCCATAAGGCAAAAGTGATAACTAAGTGGCTCAGGGAACAAAACATCGATATTTTGGGTCCATGGCCAGGAAACTCCCCAGACCTTAATCCCATTGAGAACTTGTGGTCAATCCTCAAGAGGCGGGTGGACAAACAAAAGCCCACAAATTCTGACAAACTCCAAGCATTGATTATGCAAGAATGGGTTGTCAGTCAGGATGTGGCCCAGAAGTTAATTGACAGCATGCCAGGGCAGATTGCAGAGGTCTTGAAAAAGGGTCAACACTGCAAATATTGACTCTTTGCATCACCTTCATGTAATTGTCAATAAATGCCTTTGACACTTATGAAATGCTTGTAATTATACTTCAGTATTCCTTAGTAACATCTGACAAAAATATCTAAAGACACTGAAGCAGCAAACTTTGTGAAAATGAATTTGTCATTCAACTTTTGGCCACAACAGTATATACATAGATGAGTAATGCAAAATATGTAAACATTATTAAAGTGACTAGTGTTCCATTTATTAAAGTGGCCAGTGATTAAGTAGCCTCTAATGTGCTAGTGATGGCTATTTAAACAGTCTGATGGCCTTGATAGTTGTTTTTCAGTCGGTCCCAGCGTTGATGCACCTGTACTGACCTCGCCTTCTGAATGACAGCGGGGTGAACGGGCAGTGGCTCAGGTGGTTGTCCTTGACTATCTTTTTGGCACTCCTGTGACATCGGGTGCTGTAGGTGTCCGGGAGGGCAGGTAGTTTGCCCCCGGTAATGCGTTGTGCAGACTGCACCACCCTCTGGAGAGCCCTGTGGTTGCAGGTGGTGCAGTTCCCGTACCAGGCGGCGATACAGCCCGACAGGATGCTCTCAATTGTGCATCTGTAAAAGTTGGAGGGTGCCAAGCCAAATTTCTTCAGCCTCCTGAGGTTGAAGAGGTGCTGTTGTGCCTTCACACTGTCTGTGTGGGTGGACCATTTCAGTTTGTCAGTGATTGTGTACGCCGAGGAACTTGAAGCTTTCCACCTTCACTGCGGTCTCGATGTGGACAGGGGGGTGCTCCCTCTGCCGTTTCCTGAAGTCCACGATCATCTTTGTTTTGTTAACTTTGAGTGAGGTTATTTTCCTGGCACCACACTCCGAGCCCTCACCACCTCCCTGTAGGCTGTCTCGTCATTGTTGGTAATCAAGCCTACTGTTGTGTCATCTGCAAACTTGATGATTGAGTTCGAGGTGTGCTTGGCCACACAGTCATGGGTGAACAGGAAGTAGAGGATGGGCTGAGCACGCACCCTTGTGGGGCCCCAGTGTCAAGGATCAGCGAAGTGGAGGTGTTGTTCTCTACCGTCACCACATGGGGACAGCCCGTCAGGAAGCCCAGGACCCAGTTGCACAGGGCGGGGTGCAGACCCAGGGCCTCAAGCTTAATAATGAGCATGGAGGGTACTACGGTGTTGAATGCTGAGCTATAGTCAATGAACAGCATTCTTACATACGTATTCCTCATCCAGATGGGATAGGGCAGTGTGATGGCATTGTCTGTGGATCTATTGGGGTGGTAAGCAAATTTAAGTGAGTCTAGGATGACAGGTAAGGTTGAGGTGATATGATCCTGGACTAGTCTCTCAAAGCACTTCATGATGACAGAAGTGAGTGCTACGGTGCGATAGTCATTTAGTTCAGATAGAGAGAGATTGAATATGTCCGTAAACACACCAGCCAGCTGGTCGGCGCATGCGCCGAGTACACGGCTAGGGATGCCGTCTGGGCCGGCGGCCTTGGGAGGGTTAACACACTTAAAATGTCTTACTCACGTAGGCCACGGAGGAGAGCCCAGTCATTGGTAGCAGGCCGTGTCGGTGGCACTGTGTTATCCTCAAGGTGTTTAGCTTGTCTGGTAGCAAGACGGTGTCAACGAGTCTTCTTGGGTATGAAGCTACAAGCTTGGCACCCCTATATTTGGTGAGTTTCTCCCATTCTTCTCTGCAGATCCTCTCAAGCGCTGTCAGGTTGGATGGGGAGTGTTGCTGCACAGCTATTTTCAGGTCTCTCCAGAGATGTTTCATCGTGTTCAAGTCCGGGCCACTCAAGGACATTGAGACTTGTCCCAAAGCCACTTCTGTATTCTCTTGTTTCATCAGACCAGAGAAGCTTGTTTCTCATGGTCAGAGTCCTTTAGGTGCCTTTTGGCAAACTCCAAGCAGGCTGTCATGTGCATTTTACTGAGGAGTGGCTTCTGTGAAACCACTACCATAAAGGCCTGATTGGTGAGGTGCTGCAGAGATGGTTGTCCTTCTGGAAGGTTCTCCCATCTCCACAGAGGAACTCTGGAGATCTGTCAGACTGACCATCAGGTTCTTGGTCACCTCCCTAACCAAGGCCCTTCTCTCCTGATTGCTCATTTTGGCCAGGTGGACAGCTCTAGAGTCTTGGTGGTTCCAAACTTCTTCCATTTAAGAATGAGGCCACTGTGTTCTTAGGGTACCTTCAATTCCATAGAAATGTTTTGGTACCCTTCCTCCAGATCTGTGCCACGACAATCCTACAGCAATTCCTTCAACCTCATGGCTTGGTTTTTGCTCTGACATGCACTGTCAACTGTGGGACCTTAGACAGGTGTGTGCCTTTCCAAATCATATCCAAACAATTGAATTTGCCACAGGTGGACTCCATATCAAGTTGTAGAAACATCTGAAGGATAATCAATGGAAACACGATGTACCTGAGCTCAATTTCGAGTCTCATTGCAAAGGGTCCGAATACATTTACATAAATGTACAAAAAAAATGTTAAACCAGTTTTCGTTTTGTCATTATGGGGTAGTGTGTGTACATTGATGAGGGATAAAACAAAAAGTAATACATTTTAGAATAAGGCTGTATGTGGATAGAGGGAAGGGGTCTGAATTCTTTCCAAATGCACTGTACATTGCTGACAATTTGTTTTAAATGTGTTTATATAGTCAGGATAGTTTGCTGGGTAACAATAGTCACTGTTTTCTAGACTAGACAGAGCCCAATCTAAGTGTGGAGCTCACCTGTGATGAAGAAGCCCATACTGGCCAGTGCGAGCCAGGACAGCCCAGCCGCAGGGTCCTCTGCTAGGGGACTCTCTACTAGGAAAAGTCCTGAGGAGTTACCATGGGTTTCACTGGACAACTTGAAGTAGACACCAAAGGCAGCAGTGCTTAGGCACATAGAAACTCCTTTATATAGAAAAGGGAGGGAGGGAGAAATTGAAATTTTTCACAATGGTGAACGTGCATAACAATGGCAGAGTACAGACATGTCATAGTTCTAAAAACAGAGTTTTTAAAACTATGGCATGCGACATGGCTCGATCTACTTTTTTCCCTCTCTTCTTTTTGAATGTCTTTGGAGATTTGGATCGTGTACTGTGCTAATGCCGATGCAAAAAAAATTAAGTGTAACGGAGAGCAATCTACAATACAGCAAACAAGGCATTTGTGGTAAGTGCATAAGGCCTCCATATTTATGCATGTCCGCCATCGAACAATTATTTTTAGGGTGTTGGGGCCCAGTTTGGGTGAGATAATCTGATGTCAAGCTTGACACTGCCTTACTTCCGCCCCCTACATTTTGAGTGGGATTGTCACAAAGGACTCAATTGATGCATCATAATCAGTGGTGGAGGAAAGTTAAGTCTCTGATATTACACAGACACGCTTGTGAGACATATGCACCTGAGAGGATGAGGAGAAGCTTTCTTCCAGCGCGGTCCATGACCAATGCTGCTACTGCAGTGAACACTACCTGGATTGCTGCTACTACTACCGTAGCAACATTGCTGTTCTGAAAAACAAAATCACCATCTGCCATTTAATACATTTAACCCCACTGGCATGTCAATATCCATAGTATCGATATTTAGATAATCACATTACAGCTTATGAATAATAATGTGAAAAGACTAATAAATTGAACAAATAAATCTACACTGAACAAAAATAAACACATGTAAAGTTTTGGTCCCATGTTTAATGAGCTGAAATAAAAGATGCCCAAAAAGCTGATCAAATTTTGTGCACAAATTTGTTTACATCCCTGTTAGTGAGCATTTCTCCATTTGCCAAGATAATCCATCCAGCTGACAGGTGTGGCATACCAAGAAGCTGGTTAAACTGCATAACCATTACACAGGTGCACTTTGTGGGGACAATAAAAGGCCACTTAAATTAGCAGTTGTCACACAACACAATGCCACAAATGTCTCAAGTTTAGGGAGCGTGCAATTGGCATGCTGACTGCAGGAATGTCCACCAAAGCTGTTGCCAGAGAATTGAATGTTCATTTCTCTACCATAAACTGACTCCAACATCGTTTTAGAGAATTTGGCAGTACGTCCAACCGACCTCAAAAACCATGCCAGCACAGGACCTCCACATCCGGCTATTTCACCTGCGGGATCATCTGAGACCAGCCACCCAGACAGCGGATTAAACTGTGGATTTGCACAACCAAAGAAGTTCTGCACAAACTATCAGAAACCGTCTCAGGGAAGCTCATCTGCGTACTCGTCGTCCTCACCCGACTGCAGTTCGGCGTCGTTACCGACTTCAGAGGGCAAATGCTCATCTTTGATGGTGTCATGACTGTCCTGTGAGGATCAGAATGGGTCAGATAAGCTTGGCAATGGCTGACAGTAACCAGGCCCGCTCTCACCCACAGAGGGTGGGGTGGAGCGGAGCTGCTGGATGGTTGACAGTTCACACCCTGTTGTAAGTTACAGGAGAAGGGGACTCTTTATTCCCCTCCAGTATGAACAAAAGGAATGTCTTTGTAAACAGGCTTTTCCCACTGAAACTCTAAACACAGTCAAACGTGAATACTGGAACAATAATTCTAACGTAAGGTGGGGAATGGTCTGTCAGGAGCTATAGAAAACTAATGTCATGTTTTTGTGATGTCATTAACCTGTTGGGGATAGGGGGCAGCATTTACACGGCCGGATAAAAAAACGTACCGATTTAATCTGGTTACTACTCCTGCCCAGTAACTAGAATATGCATATAATTATTGGCTTTGGATAGAAAACACCCTAAAGTTTCTAAAACTGTTTGAATGGTGTCTGTGTATAACAGAACTCATATGGCAGGCAAAAACCTGAGAAGATTCTGACCAGGAAGTGGCCTGTCTGACAAGTTGTTGTCCATCTTGGCTCTTTTTATTGAAGACTGAGGATCTTTGCTGTAACGTGACACTTCCTACGGCTCCCATAGGCTCTCGGAACCCGGGAAAAAGCTGAATGACGTAATTCAAGGCCCAGGCTGAAACACACAAGCGCGTTTGGCAAGTGCTCTATCAGAGGGCCTTTAGAATGAGGCTCGTGCATGCTTTTACTTTCTCTCTCGTTGAATGTAAACAGGCTTTGCCGGTCAGAATATTCTCGCTTTTTTACGAGAAAAGTGGCATAAAAATTGATTTTAAACAGCGGTTGACATGCTTCGAAGTACGGTAATGGAATATTTAGACATTTTGGTCACGAAATGCGCCATGCTCGTAACCCTTATTTACCCTTCGGATAGTGTCTTGAACGCACGAACAAAACGCCGCTGTTTGAACATAACTATGGATTGTTTGGGACCAAACCAACATTTGTTATTGAAGTAGAAGTCCTGGGAGTGTATTCTGACGAAGAACAGCAAAGGTAATACATTTTTTCTTATAGTTAATCTGACTTTGGTGAATGCTAAACTTGCTGGGTGTCTAAATAGCTAGCCCTGTGATGCCGGGCTATCTACTTAGAATATTGCAAAATGTGCTTTCACCGAAAAGCTATTTTAAAAATCGGACATAGAGTGCATAGAGGAGTTCAGTAGCTATAATTCTTAAAATAATTATCTTTTTTGTGAACGTTTATCATTAGTAATTTAGTAAATTCACCGGAAGTGTTCGGTGGGAATGCTAGTCACATGCTAGTCACCTGCTAATGTAAAAAGCTGGTTTTTGATATAAATATGAACTTGATTGAACAGACATGCATGTATTGTATAACATAATGTCCTAAGATTGTCATCTGATGAAGATCAAAGGTTAGTGCTGCATTTAGCTGTGGTTTGGGTTTATGTGACATTATATGCTAGCTTGAAAAATGGGTGTCTGATTATTTCTGGCTGGGTACTCTGCTGACATAATCTAATGTTTTGCTTTCGTTGTAAAGCCTTTTTGAAATCGGACAGTGTGGTTAGATTAACGAGAGTCTTGTCTTTAAAATGCTGTAAAATAGTCATATGTTTGAGAAATTGAAGTAATAGCATTTCTAAGGTATTTGAATAACGCGCCACGGGATTCAACTGGCTGTTGAGTAGGACGATGGATCGGAGTGTGAGGGCTAGGGCCATTCCCTCCAGAAATGTCCGGGAACTTGCAGGTGCCTTTGTGGAAGAGTGGGGTATCATCTCACAGCAAGAACTTGCAAATCTGGTACAGTCCATGAGGAGGAGATGCACTGCAGTGCTTAATGCCGCTGGTGGCCACACCAGATACTGACTGTTCGTTTTGATTTTGACCCCCCCTTTGTTCAGGGACACATTCAATTTCTGTGGCACTTGTTCAGTTTATGTCTTAGTTGTTGAATCTTATGTTCATACAACTATTTACACATGTTAAGTTTGCTGAAAATAAACAGTTAACAGTGAGGACATTTCCTTTTTTGCTGAGTTTATAAGAGTATCTCTCCCCTATAAACTGCATAAGTAAGTAGCCAGAGAGCATATCAGACTAACGGAACCTTCCCCTTTGGCCAGAGTGCATAAAAGGATTGCCAACAGAAATTAAAATTAGACCAGGAAATGTTAGGAGGGAGTTACACGTTTGAAACTTTAAACCTCAACACGAGGTGAAGAAAATACCTCACCTCCCAGACGATACCAGAACATTGCCAGGTTGCAGCTGTGCATCAAAGTGGTCTGAATCCTGAACCCCGAGTATCAGCACAAGGTGTTGGCGAGAATTTCACCTTCCAGACAATCACTGTACGCTCTCATCACCCAGTGGGAACCACAGACACGGCTGGCTAGCTAGCAATCTCCCAGAGTGAATAACAGTAGAAGACGGGAAAGGGGAGACCCCTTTCAGACAATCAGAGCCATACAGCTTGCCGCTGAAAGGACAACAACCTTCCTAAGGAGGGCTGGTTCTGACAGATAAATGGCAAACTAAGGCACTCACATAAATACGTTCATGATTTCTTATTCCAAACGGGCGGTGGTTCGTGTGCAAACTATATGATTACGGAGAATAGTTTTGAAATGTATCCACGATAAGTATCTTTTGCTCCCCCTCCATGTCGTCGTGTAAAAAGCCACCATATTGTAAAAGTCCGCTAGGGACTTTTGTCTCATGTATTAAGTGTGTATGTTATCCTGCTATTATTTAGTTAGCTAGTAAATAAATAAACCAATTTGTGTAGTACTGAATCATGAGTAAGGCTGGGGTTTTTGCAGATGCATGAGATTACAACTGTTCAGAATGATGATATGAGGTAATAATTAATAAGATGACTATCTTCCGTGGTGTACCAAATTCCTTCTGAGTTAATTGTGACATGATAATTTCAAATCAGGTAACAATTAAACATAGTTAGTGGATTAAATAAATAAATCATCAGATTAATGAAAGTAAAGTCACAATGGCCACTGGTAAGCTGGAGAAGACTGCTCTTCACAGATGAATGCCGGTTCCAATTGTACCGGGCAGATGGCATCATGTGGGCGAGGGGTTTGCTGAAGTTAACGTTGTGAACAGAATTCCCCATGGTGGCGGTGGGGTTATGGTATGGTCAGGCATAAGCTATGGACAATGAACACAATAGCATTTTATCAAATGGAGATTTGAATGCACAGAGATACCATAACGAGAACCTGAGGCCCATTGTTGTACCATTCATTCGCCACCATCACCTCATGTTTCAGCATGATAATGCACAGCCCCACATCGCAAGAATCTGTACACAATTCCTGGAAGCTGAAAATGTCAGTTTTAATTTATTTAAATTGACTGATTTCCTTATACGAACTGTAACTGAGTAGATTCTTTGAAATTGTTGCATTTATATTTTTGATCAGTGTATTAAAACCTTTTTATTTTTTATGATTACAAATAAAGAATTGCTCATTCCAGCAGCCAAAATACCTCAAATAACACTTAATTCTAACCTTAAAATGGGCTTCCTCGAAGATAGTCTCAGCATAGAACATGATGGCGTTGATACCGGTGAGCTGTTGGAAGAGCATCAACATGATGCCCACTCCAAGGGGCTTGTATACTCCAGGGTCCTTAAGATCAGACATCCCCAAACTACCTCCCTGGGTTTAACAAAGTACACAGTCATCACACCCTCTTATTCCCATTAACATGAGTCAGATGTGTTAGCATGCTTCTTTGTTCCTGATTTTCCTCAGACTATATCCACAGAATGGATGACAACCGTTTCTCAGCTCTGCCAAGTTTCTCTGCTCTGCTTCCCTATAGTAGTGGGGCTGACCAGAATATGCTCACTCAGATACAAAACCATGCAAGTAAAGACCGAGTTCTTTCAGCTAAAAGTTTTGGATTTTTCCCTCATGTTCTTATTGATTTGGTTAAGTGCAACACAGAGGTGACTCAATATTTCACAATCCATACCTTTGTCCCTTGTATTATGCCATTGCACAATGTCTTTTTCAAAGCAAGTCTCATACCTCATGATTATTAGGGAATACACAAAGCTCACCTGGTTGTCAGAAGCATCCTCAATGCGGGCACACTCCCACTCTGCAGGGGCATCTGGCCCCCTCAGAAAGCGCACTGCCTCCTCGGCTTCCCTCCGTTTACCCTGAGACAGCAGGAACCTGGGGGTCTCGGGCATGAAACACATGAACACCATCATCATGGTGGGTGGGATGGAGCAGCAGATTGCCAGCCAGCGCCAGTCCAGAAACATTCCTGGGATGTTAGTAGAGTAGAGAATGAGAGAGGACAGTAGTGGGATGACCCTAGTTGGATCCTTCCCTTTGAAAATGAACCCCTACTGACGTTCTTGATTGCACAGACAGTGGTGTTGTTGATATTATGTAACTCCAGAAAATAAACAATGAAAATCTATAATGTTGAGTATTAGTATCCATCACCCCTCTTCACTAAATTGAAATAAATGCATAATTAGAAGACCATATACAGACTATGGGATAATGAAAAGCCTCTGCCTTAGAACATTCCTCAGCTAAAGACCATTCCTTCTAAACATAAGACAAAACTGCCTACCACGCCTGAAATAGTACTGTCTATTGAGGAAAGTATATTGACAAACAAGCATGTCATGTCAGTAACTTGATTAGGCATAGCGGTGGCTTGGGAGCCTGGCACAAATGAGAGCTCTCAGTTAGCAGGGTAGAATCTTGATCATTCCTGGTGATGATGATGATGATCACATGACTATCAAGGTTCGGTTGCCAATACTGATTGGGATTGGAAAAACCTTGCACCACATCATTAAAACATGAACCTCATTAAAACATGAATACAACAGTATGACTACTGTTGTAACCTCTCAAAGTTGTACAATACTGAGAAATCCTTAGTGACAGGGTCAGAAATCCTCTCCACTGACCAGATACAGTATTAAAAAAAAATGCAAGACTTTCTCATGAGATTGAAAACAATAAAGTCATAACATCCAAATACCGCTAACGAATGGACATCTGTTGCATACCTGCTATATATGCCCCCATGATTCCTGTGACCACCATGAGTTGAACACAGGAGCCCATTGTCCCACGGACACGCTCATGGGCAATCTCTGAGATGTACAGCTAGAGCACAGAGGAAGAGAAAAGTGAAAAACAATTACACAGGAAGAGTATGCAGCATGGCATATCAATAGAAATAATTCAACATTTGAGGTGCCATGTAAAATAGGAATGTATGGTGAAATAAGATCATTAGAATGCAGGCATTCACATAGTACACTTAACGTCATGCATCTTGGTCAATTGTAACACCCTCTGACCTTCAACTTAAGCTGATAGCATAAGAGTAGACATTCCATATTACTTACTGGCACCACGAGTGATGTAACCCCACTTGCCAGTCCTGTGAGTACCCTCCCAAGATACAGCATCCAGACATTCTGAGCAGCAATGACGATAGTAAAACCAAAGATATAAGGTAGGGCGCAGAACATAAGACTCAGCTTCCTCCCGATCTTGTCCACCATCCAACCACCGAGTAGACCTCCTATAGCAGCTCCTATCGTCACGATAGACTACAAAACAAAAAAACAGTCTAATAAGTGGCTCATGTCCACTTTCATCCACTCAGGAATGATTAGGGCCCTGAGTCCCCCCCTACGCAAGAGTGGCGTGGCCTGACCAAGAAAAACTCTGGGTCCTTGTTATAGCATGACAAGGATTCAAAGCATATCCTGGTGGGGTTATGAGAGAGGGAAAAAAAACATTCTTGTCATGGGGCCCAGAATTTATCTTACCCCAAACCACGAAGCCTCGTCATCATCTAGTCGTAATCTTGGGTCAGTGATTGTGCTTAGTTCAGGGATGGCAGGGGAACTGTACCCCAATACAAACCCAAAACTCAACGGACCAAGGACAGCTGCAAGAGAGGCCAGGAACAACTTTCCATTCTTCACCTTGCTGTTGAAAGACAGAACAGGTGGGGTTACACATCAGCATCTATTGTAACAATAACATTACATATAAGACTTCTACATCTCAACAAAACGAGACCATGTTTTTAGTAAAGAACATGTTAGGTGGTATAGAGCCACCAAAGACATTGGGTTAAAACTTGTCTTGCAGACACGTTTCTAACAATCAATAACAAACTTACTCAAGATATGCGTCCTGTTCTGATCTCACTCCTGTGTCTTCATCTTCTGTATCAAGCAATCGTCTTGACTCATTTTGGATTTCAATCATGGTTTGTCCTGTTCGCAGTCACTTGACAACCATGAATGTTTGACATGCAGAGCCAGCGACAGATAATTTAGCAAACCTGTGCAAAAAAATATACGCGAAGGGAAAACTACCAACGCGCGTGAGACTAGAACCCCTTAATTCAAAACGACAATGATCAGGAAATAACAAAAATCATAATTATATTACAATTTTTAAAGCAATATATCCGTTTCAATGTTGTCAACTGACCGACAGACCGACCAGCGGATTGGCAAATCTGGTTTTATGTTTTCATATAATCAGCTGATGCGCATGCTAGCAATTAATTGCAATTTCCGGTTTCGTTTTTCAAAATAAAAGTGCAGTTCGTTTCACAGGGAAGGCGTTCCCTAACGGAAATATGGAAATAACTGCTACAACGCGCCAATAGGATCTCGCTAGCTCGTACATGGCTTTGCCCACATGCTTAATTTGCTCCAATTGTAAACGACACAGATTAACTATCTTGGGCTAGTTATAAATATTTTTGGCGTATACCACTGGTATGACAAAACATGTATTTTTACTGATCTAATTACGTTGGTAACCAGTTTATAATTGCGATAAGGAACCTCAGGGGTTTGTGATATATGGCCAATATACCACACTCGCGCCTTATTGTTTAAAGATCCTCTATCTAGCTCTAACAGGCACACTTCTCATTTAAAGTAATTGTTTTTTATTGCCGAAATGCCACTTATATCAGTGCATTTGTAACAACCTAACTATTACGAAACGTATATTCGATCAAATATCATGTAGGAAATTAGCAAATAATAATTGTTGTTGACCAAATTCACTGTGGGGATTCGATTAATCTGACCCGGGTGAAAGTTGATTGTATTCGTTTCGAACCGGGCTGCCTCCTGGGCGTGTGCCAGGAGCCCCGTTCAAAGACCACGGCGAAAACGCTTCAAAACAAAATGTCCGTAATTAACCACGAGGAGTAATGATAAGGATGCTATTTTCACATGATTGCCTTTGAAAAAAACGCATTATTTGCCTTCCAATGAAAACTAGTTTGAAAATTCAAACATTTATTTAGAAAATAGTGTGTTTATGAGCGGAGCAGATTACTGTTCGATTTGAGAAGGGCGCGACTCCCGCTTTTGCACGTCAGGAGCAATATACAGGGGTCCCGGGGCTCAGCATAATCGAATCAGCCCACTCTCTCCTTGACTGCCATACAAAAATTCTTCAGTTCGTGTGGCTATTTTCATGGACCGATTTTGGGCAGAGTAAAACAAATCGCTTCTCCTTTTGCCTTTCAGATTAAAGTTCGAAAGACTTCTCAAAACATAACATTTGTAATTATTTATGCAACAAAAGCTTGTGATCAGACAGAATGGGCGTGGTAAAATCCACTAGCCGCTCATCCACATGTTGTTCGCTCCCTTGGTTACATGGCGCTATCAATAGTGACTGAAAGCAAAGAGAAAAACAACTGTGCAGAAACTTTTCGCACTAATAGCTAAGTAGCTAGCCTGTTATATGCAAATACTTTGGTACGTTAGAATTATGAAGTAGGCAATTTTGCGATCCCCTACATTAGCTATGAATGCCAACAAATTACTAGCTAACGTTAAATTATGCAGCTAAGGCATGGCTGTTCCTGCTCTGAAGATGGACCAACAGGTCGACGACGACAGGGTTTTGTTCCCCACTGCTGTGTCGGAGGAAGTGCTCGTTGAGGCTCGGCGTAAACAGGCCATCTGCCGGCTCTTTGGGTCCAGCAGCATTTTCCTATCATCTGAAAGCCGGAGAGGGGACCGGCCTGATCTTATTAACATTTTAACAAACAAAGCCATTGAACAGTGAGTTTGACATGGCAACAGGTTGATGCAGCTTCGTTGACAATGTACAGTCGTGGCCAAAATTTTTGAGAATGACACAAATATTAATTTTTTCACAAAGTTTGCTGCTTCAGTGTCTTCAGGTATGTTTGTCAGATGTTACTATGCAATACTGAAGTATAATTACAAGCATTTCATAAGTGTCAAAGGCTTTTATTGACAATTACATGAAGTTGATATGAGTCAATATTTGCAGTGTTGACCCTTCTTTTTCAAGACCTCTGCAATCTGCCCTGGCATGCTGTCAATTAACTTCTGGGCCACATCCTGACTGATGGCAGCCCATTCTTACATAATCAATGCTTGGAGTTTGTCAGAATTTGTGGGCTTTTGTTTGTCCACCCGCCTCTTGAGGATTGACCACAAGTTCTCAATGGGATTAAGGTCTGTGGAGTTTGCTGGCCATGGACCCAAAATATCAATGTTTTGTTCCCCGAGCCACTTAGTTATCACTTTTGTCTTATGGCAAGGTGCTCCATCATGCTGGAAAAGGCATTGTTCGTCACCAAACTGTTCCTGGATGGTTGGGAGAAGTTGCTCTCGGAGGATGTGTTGGTACCATTCTTTATTCATGGCTGTGTTCTTAGGCAAAATTGTGAGTGAGCCCACTCCCTTGGCTGAGAAGCAACCCCACACATGAATGGTCTCAGGATGCTTTACTGTTGGCATGACACAGGACTGATGGTAGCACTCACCTTGTCTTCTCCGGACAAGCTTTTTTCTGGAGGCCCCAAACAATCGGAAAGGGGATTCATCAGAGAAAATTACTTTACCCCAGTCCTCAGCAGTCCATTCCCTGTACCTTTTGCAGAATATCAGTCTGTCCCTGATGTTTTTCCTGGAGAGAAGTGGCTTCTTTGCTGCCCTTCTTGACACCAGGCCATCCTCCAGAAGTCTTCACTGTGCGTGCAGATGCACTCACACCTGCCTGCTGTCATTCCTGAGCAAGCTCTGTACTGGTGGTGCCCCGATCCCGCAGCTGAATCAACTTTAGGAGACGGTCCTGGCGCTTGCTGGACATTCTTGGGCGCCCTGAAGCCGTCTTCACAACAATTGAACCGCTCTCCTTGGAAGTTCTTGATGATCCGATAAATGGTTGATTTAGGTGTAATCTTACTGGCAGCAATATCCTTGTCTGTGAAGCCCTTTTTGTGCAAAGCAATGATGACAGCACGTGTTTCCTTGCAGGTAACCATGGCTGACAGAGGAAGAACATTGATTCCAAGCACCACACTCCTTTTGAAGCTTCCAGTCTGTTATTCAAACGCAATCAGCATGACAGAGTGATCTCCAGCCTTGTTCTTGTCAACACTCACACCTGTGTTAACGAGAGAATCACTGACATGATGTCAGCTGGTCCTTTTGTGGCAGGGCTGAAATGCAGTATAATTTTTTTGGGGGGGATTCAGTTCATTTGCATGGCAAAGAGGGACTTTGCAATTAATTGCAATTCATCTGATCACTCTACATAACATTCTGGAGTATATGCAAATTGCCATCTTACAAACTGAGGCAGCAGACTTTGAAAATGTATATTTGTATCATTCTCAAAACTTTTGGCCACGACTGTTTTACTTTGATCACATGTCAATAGGATCTCTGAAGATGAGTTTGCCAAGGGACACTCACCTTATTTATCAATTTGCAGCTATGAGAATGGAGAAGAGGCAATGGCAGAGTCCCAATTTTCAAAGGCTGTGACATGCTTTGCAAAAGCTATCAATCTTCAGCCAAAACAGGTACAGAACCACATAAATTGACATCAAGTACCAAATAATTCTGAATGTCTACAGTAACTGCTGTTGGAAGGAGAACAGATGGGAGTGAGATTGATTGTTTAACTGAAATATAGTCTGATTTGTCTGAAAGAATTGTTTGAAGTTGTCATACGTGTCCTGACATCCAGACCCAGCTCTATGTGAGCCAGGCGGAGGCCTATTTACAGTTATGTGACTTCCAGTCTGCAGTCGTCAGCTACAGGCATGCCTGCCTCCTGGAGCCTCAGGCTAAGACCTTACACACACGTCTGGCCTTCATCTATTACCTACAGGTGAGAGTGAGGAGGGAGGTTGTCCCCCAAAGCGGCCGGCTGTGTGATGCTGTGAACTTCTTATAATAGTCTCAGATTCAAACAGGATGATCATTCCTACACAGTCAAGCAAGCATCCAGCACTATTGAAATACCTCTTGCTTTCACTTGAAAACAGTTTGTAATATATATAAAATATTGTCCACTCCACAGGGCCAATGTTTGTATGATAAGGGCATGTTCCTGGATGCTCTGGAGTCGTTTGCCAAGGCTGCCGAGCTAAAGCCTAGCTGCAGATCATATCACATGAGGAGGTCGGTGTGAAATACGAGTTATTCACGTGGAGAGCTATGTGCATAAAAATAATAGATGTGTTACTGTTTCCTCTATTTACAAACACTTTCTTTGGCTGTATCCATATGTTATCTGCCCAACGCGTCATGCATACAGGTTACGTCAAACTGTAACCATTCCGGCAGACGTCCATTAATTTAATTTGGAGACAATCTGCACCTCTGCAGCTCATCTGCGGGACTAGGTTGCGGTTCGTGGCACTGCGTGCAGTGTGTCGCATGCGTTGGATTTTTTTAACTTGTGTGTTGCTTTGCCGTGCGGTGTCAGTAGTTAGCAACCACAGAAGTTAGCAACCACAGAAGAAGTTGCTAATGTGTAGTGTGAATCTTTTTGTTGTGATGCGGCACATGGATTGTGAAGACTACGTAAAATGTACCGTACGGCAATAACCTGTGTGGACGCGGCGTAAGGAGGTCATGTGAGATCCTTCGACCTCAGCCGTCTCTACAGATAGACAGACGCCTTGTACAGCCATGTGATGGTGCTATTCGCCTAAGATTTAAAGTGTGAACCACTGAAGTGTCCCCCTTTGTTGCTGTTGTAGCCTGGCATGTCTGACGGCCCTGGGCCGTTATGCTGACTGTCTGAGGCTGGTCAGTAACTGGCTGGAGGCAGACTCTCAGACCGCAGATCTGTTCACCCTCAGAGCACGGCTCCACAAACAGCTCAACCAGGTCAGTAGTACACTCTCACACTCCGTTAACTCTGTGTTAAACACTGGGCAATATCTGACAATACCATGCCAGAAAGAACAAAGGTGTGGCGATTTCTAGTTTTAACCCTAGGGATAAATGGCTTATGTACTAGCTCAACACGTGTGACGTCATTGCCACTTTTATCTATATAAATGATCAAAAGTCTCATTTACATGCATTCTAATGTAATGACAGCACAATTCTCTATACAGGTAAAAATGTGCTACCATGATCTGAGGTCAGCTTTGACTCTCAGTCCGTCGTGCCCAGAGGCAGGTGCCCTGCTGGGCCAGCTAGAGGAGGCCAGTGAAAGGGCCAGGCAGCAGGCCGTAAGCAGGGCCCTGGCAGGGGAGCTCACAGAGGCCCTGTCCAAGATCAACACAGCCCTGGAGCATTGCCCTGAGACTGGGCGGCACTACCTCTTCAGGTGTTGATGGCAGAGTATTTATCAGGTTCTGATACACCAAGCAAGGGGGTTGATTAGGCCTGTTTATCTGATACATACCTGACCCCATTTTACCATACCATTCTCCGCTACCACTGAAGAGATATACATCTACATGTACTTGTTAGAAGCTTCTCTACCAATCTGTAGTAAATGAGGATACATACTGTCTATTATCCACTAATATGTAGTATTTTGCACCATAGGGGTATTCTGTACCGCAGGCTGAAAGAGTTTACTGCTGCCATTGAGGACTTGGTCCTGGCTGTGGAGCTGAGTGAGGCTGGAGACGAGGGAGACCAGGGGTCGGAGCTGAGCGGACACACCCAGGAAGACTGGAGGGCCGTGCAGGGGGAGGCCCAGGTCCAGCTGGTGCTCACCTACAACGACTTTGCTGTGCAGTGCTTCTCCCGTAGCTTCTACACAGAGGCAGTCCTGCTGCTCAACAAGGCCATCCAGGAGCAGAAGGAGGAGAGTGGCCTCTACATCAACAGAGGAGGTGAGAAGAGATGAGGGGAGGGGATAATAGAGGAGGGGAAGATCACCGAAGTGAGGTATGTCTGAGGGGGTGGAGGCGAAGGAGGTGAGTTTGGCTGAGGTGAAATTAGGTGAGGAAGGTTGTGGGCTCCCTCTTGAAAAAGGTGCAATTGAAGTCTGGCCCAGTGAAATAACAATATTGTGTGACTATAGATGGTGGGCAGGAGTCTCTGAGATCAAAAGAGAATGTGTTTGAAGTGACTGGTGATGTGATTTTTATATCTCCTCATACAACTTGAATACGTTAATGCATAAAGTCAGTACCTATATCCATGGGAAGATGTTTAGGGGTCGGGGTGCTGAGAATTGTTTTTCTCCCTGCTCTGCTGAAGGCTATTTTTGTTCGCTCATACCGGAGTAATAAAGGGCCAGGGCACTAATTTTGTGGATTAAAAAAAAAAAATGTATTCGGATTTATCAGGGGGCGCTGCAGCACCCTCAGCACCCCTTCTTTCTGTGGCTATGCCACATCCATAACATCCAATTTCAGGAATGAGTGCATCTGGGTAGACCGCACACATCACCTCTTATATTTATAAAGGTGGTTGTGGTTTCTGCAGACTGTTTCTTCAAGCAGGACGAGTGGGAGTTTGCCCTGGCTGACTACCAGCAGGCGAAGGAGATGTCTCCTGATGACCAGGTCATCTGGATCCGCCTCGCTGTCATCCACAACACCCTGGGAACACAGTGCTACCAGGACCGGTGAGTCTCATCCACAACACCCTGGGAACACACTGCTACCAGGACCGGTGAGTCTCATCCACCACACCCTGGGAACACACTGCTACCAGGACCGGTGAGTCTCATCCACAACACCCTGGGAACACGCTGCTACCAGGACCGGTGAGTCTCATCCACAACATCCTGGGAACACACTGCTACCAGGACCGGTGAGTCTCATCCACCACACCCTGGGAACACACTGCTACCAGGACCGGTGAGTCTCATCCACAACACCCTGGGAACACACTGCTACCAGGACCTGTGAGTCTCATCCACAACACCCTGGGAACACACTGCTACCAGGACCGGTGAGTCTCAGCCACAACACCCTGGGAACACGCTGCTACCAGGACCGGTGAGTCTCATCCACCACACCCTGGGAACACACTGCTACCAGGACCGGTGAGTCTCATCCACAACACCCTGGGAACACACTGCTACCAGGACCGGTGAGTCTGTCTATCATCCACGCCACTGTTTCTTGTCTTCACCGCAGGAAGTACCAGGAGGCAGCTGACAAGTTCTCTGAGGCTATCAATTATAACCCTGGAGTTAGCCGGTACTATGAGAACCGAGCCAAAGCCCACAGTAAACTGCCCAATGTTGAGGGGGCCAAGCAGGATGCCATCAGTACCCTCATCCTGGACCCCACTAATGATCAGGCAAGACCCTCAACACCTATATGTCTCATCCACTCTATCCATAAAACTAACCTTGGCCTGTACAAAACTATGGACCAGATATTCTGAGCTTTTATGGCAAGTGCTTAACGTGACTTTGTCAGGA
The DNA here is from genome assembly GCF_901001165.1 of Salmo trutta. Classification (NCBI taxonomy): domain Eukaryota; kingdom Metazoa; phylum Chordata; class Actinopteri; order Salmoniformes; family Salmonidae; genus Salmo; species Salmo trutta. The sequence goes on along the minus strand of NC_042983.1, from coordinate 26,592,308 downwards.
AATACAAAGGGCCCTAGTTATGCAAGTACAAAGTTCTCACTACTTGTTTCCTATGCAGATTGGGGGGGAAACCAAACATTTTTTTATAAATATATGAATGGTTGATTCTTTCTTTTAACCAACGTTTCATTTTATGTAATAAATGTTTCATAAAGTGGTGCGGAACTCCCACGGTGCAGAACTGACTGCTGTAGTAAATCTGTCCGTGTGTGTGTGTGTGTGTGTGTAGGTGGTCCCTCTGCTGCTGAGTCTATTCCCAGGCTGCTCTGTGTCAGATGTTCTGTCCAGTGAAACGGCCAGGACGGTCAAAGCCCAGCTGATGGACAGCATCCAGGCCTGCAAACAATCTGCATCCTCCGTGCTAAGGTTAGGCTAGCACTGTTTGTCTGCAACCCCTCCCTGTTACTGCTAAAACAGGTCAGACCTGAGTCAGAAAGATATATGTCCAAGACTTAATCTTCACTTGGTTTAGTTTGCCAGGTACAATAGAACCAGTGGAATAGTTCCCAAAGTGCAGAAACCAAGCTAAATTAAGCACACTTCAAGTACTTTTTTGACATATTTTGTTTAAAGGGCAGTTGCACAGGTCCAGATGAAGCCTTTTCCTGGACTACAAATAAGCTTTTTCAACAGTCTCAATTGGAAGTGATTTGTATTCCTTTCATAGGCTAAATATGGGTGTGTTCACCAGTCCCAAAGTGTACAAACTAACTGTGGTGGATGCTAATTACAGATCTCCTTAACTTGTTTCCCCAGAATGTGCACTGGGCTTGACAAGATAACCCTGTCGCATGATGCAGACAGCCAGTCTGACAGCCAATCCTCAGAGGACCAGTTCGACCAGGGGGCGGAGCCTCTTAAAGCCTGTGTGGCCCCGCAGGAGGAATACCAGCAGATTGTCAGGATCAATCAGCAGGTACAAGACCAGGAAGACATCCAGACACTGGGACAGACAAACTCATCTAACCTCATCTAATGAGGTCACTCAATAAAGCCCTTCAATTCAAACTCTTTTCCATACCTTATTCACCAAATCACATAAAATGCTCATGCTTTCCAGTCACATTCACCATTGATCAATATTTGTTTTAGTTGGATCTTCCACCTGTTGAGAGCATCTCTCATACTGACCTAAGGTGCACTTCCTGTGTTGGCTGTGCCAGGTGAAGCGAGCAGTGCGATTGGCCCTCGAATGGCGGCAGCCTCTACAGTATGACGGGCCCCGTCTGGCCCCCGCCCGCACAGTGGAACAGAAGCAGTCTTCACTGGGCTCAAAGGACAGGCCATACCACTGGAGGAAGTTTGGGGGGTTTGGAGTGAATTCCAAATGAGCAGCAACACTATGGCATTTACTACTGTTCGGTTGACATGGTGGAACTGTTGATCCACTGTTGCTTTTCAACCCTCTGAGCTTAAAAGTAAAGCCATAGTAATGTAGAGGTTGTGATGGTACCGTATTGTTCTTAATCCAATAGGTGTCAGTAGAGGCACAATTTTCCATAGTTCCACCTCACCTGTTTGGATTTAATTGATCCATTAATCTAGATTGTCAGGGCACAAGGATTTTGTTATGGTATTTTCCTCAAGTTTTTGTATTGTTTATGTCCATAGATTAACAGGCATATGTAGACGTGACGGGCGTGAATGACAAAAGGGAATAGGTGGGGCAGTTCAGTGATATGACAGACATAAAGGACGGAGATACTGTACTGTAGCTCTATTGTGTCGATTCTATAAGCTTGAGAATTTAGTTGAATGGTAATGCCATTGTCTGTTTAGCAATTTTTTTTAACAGTATACAGTAAATCTTTATTTTTAACAGATTGTTTTGCGTTGGAAATTTGTCTGAAAAGTATGTTTTGCCAAATTAAAAGATATTTATCCAGATTATAGACAATTGTATAGATTGAATTCATACTGGTCCTGTAAATAGATCTAGAGTTTAAAATATTTTATGCGTGGCAATAAAGTGGTTTACAGTGTGTAATAGTTGGGGATTGTAGCATATTGTACATGGGAGACTGGAGAGAAGTTGTCGTTTTGAGAGCGAAGCAGCTGCCCCCTCCCTGAACTGTAGTAACATCTGAGGAGAAAGAAGTTGTGACACTCAACCCTGGAGAAAACACCCCAGCAGTAGCTGATCACATGCACTCCATCTATCCATACCAGCTATTTCAATTGCTGAACAAACAATACTTTATTTGTGACCAGAATGAACGAACAGTACAAACAAGCTCCCCTTGCAGGTATAAGAATTTGAGAGCAGTGGCATAGTCACATGCGGAGTGGAACAGCGGAGAAAGTAGTATAAAAGTACATGTTCATACACCGTATGCCAGGTACCACCCAAATCTTCTCAATGGTGTTCGTCCAATGTTGGTGCAGACGACCACGGAGCCCATGCCCAGACTGATGTCAATCCTCAGATGTAGTGTTGACTTTCAGTCGCTCCATTTGGAGAGCGTGGTCGGGCCGCCGCCTTACAATGTGGTGTCTCAGTGGGGATGGTGCTTGGTGCCTGGTTCAGCTCCCTCAGACAGTGTGTGTGTGGGCTGCAGCCCCTGAACAAAGTGGTCTGGGACAGACGGTGGTCGTAACGGAGCTGAAAGTGTTTCACACCCGCGTAATAAAAGTTTCAGGTTACTGTCCTGTCAGGAATGGGAAATGCGTCCAGGAGATCCCAGTGGCCGTCAGGTTTTACCCCAGACAAAAACGCCTTTCTCTGGGCACAGGAGCTGGTGGCTTGGCACCCTGTCAAATAATTCATGGTGAACCGGAGAAGTTTCATTCACGTTTGGCTGGAAACTGTTTTGTCTAAGACATTCAGAACACGTTTGAACTCTGGGTAGTGTTCGGAGCAGGTGACGTGCAGCTAATGCACGCCACTATGTCATCCTGAAAGGGAAATGTAGCAGTCTTGCCGTTTTATGATGTGTAGGGCTTTAAGTGGATTAGCGCTGCTTCATTTATTTGCCAGTTATGGTGTATATCAATGGTGATACAAAATTACTCAGATACAGGTAGTCATTTTCCATTCACATGAGGTGTCTCTGCTCAAGGATGCAGAATCAGATCAAATGAAGCAAACAGTTTATTTTCAAATATTTCTTACAAAAAATATTTACGTACATGATAGTGAAACACAGTTAGATACAAACCTTCCCATTACAATAAATAAGCATTATATAAAGTATAGTTCATCATGGTTAAAGAGAGTGAGGCTGCAAAGTAAGGAAATAAAGTGAAAGTTTGTTCACTCACTTTACTGGAATAAATACCTGCCTCCTCAAAAACATTCTAAAGCATTGCAGTTGGTTTACAGCCTAGTGTCTGGACCGGATTCCGCTACACTCAAAAGTCTGATGCACCAGATGACATGTTTGGCACCTAGGGGATATATTAAAGCGAGTAAAATGTGCTTTCACAATCTTGTAATTTTCATAACCGTATTTAACTGCATATTTCCTTTCTCAGAGAGAGAGGAGCAGACATTAGGTCCTTCTGAGAAACGTTTGAAAGACAATTTATTCATCTTGGAGAGAGAAAATGTCTGCCGGTTTGTGCTACTCACAAATTTTCCAGTCAGTTTTACTGGTTTGCCTCAGGAACCCTCTCCCTGTCAGTCTCCCTGTGTTTTGAAGTAGAGGGCTGATCGCCTGTTTTCTGTACAGGGGGAAGAGACAGCCATACTCTTCAGGTCCTTGAGGGCACAGTACAGGGCTTGACCTTTGTAGATGTCTGTTTTCCCTGTAACCCTTAATTGTATGACATCTTTGTCCATTTGTTCTCTCTGGACATCACCAAGACCAATTGACTTATAAAAGTGTATCTGTCTTGTGGGGTCACTTCCAGCCATTCTGTTCTTTGAGCATGCTGATGTCCAGTCCTTTATGAACAGGTTTAGTGCTGCTGAAGTCCAGTCCTTTCTTAACAGGTGTACTAGGTGAGTTGTACAGAGAGAGTTGGTGAGCTGCAGGCCCGTGTCCAAGGCTTGTTCAGTGGGAATGGTCCAAATGGTTAGAGACGGGGTCTTCTTGTCCTCCTTCGTAGAAGCAGGAAAGGGTGGCTGATAGTAAATGACAGAGTGTGAAAAGTTAGCGCATTGTTTCCCAAACTCGGTCCTGGTGACCCCTAGGGGTGAACATTTTGTTTTTGCCCTAGCACTGCAAAGCTGATTTGAATACTCAAAGCTTAATGATGTGTTATTTGAATCTGCTGTGTAGTGCTAGAGCAAAAACTAAAACGTGCCCCTCTTGGGGTCCCCGGGACCGAGTTTGTGAAACACTGAGAGAAGGGAATAAGAGACAAGTAATATTTTTCAGTGCTGAGTTTAGAAACAAAGGTGTCTATTGGAGCTTACAGCACATTATATCTGACTAGCAATTTAGCAAGTATGTTTGTTCAACTGTAGAGATGGCAGCTCTGGTACAAGCACCATTGAAGTCACTGTGAATTATTATCTAAGTCAGGGCTCTCCAACCCTGTTCCTGGAGAGCTACACTCCTGTAGGTTTTCACTCCAAACCCAGTTGTAACTCACCTGATTCAGCTTATCAACCAGCTAATTATTAGAATCAGGTGCACTAGATTAGATTTGTGTGTATTAGGTAGTTGTTGTGGAATTGTTAGATTAGATGTTAGATATTGCTGCACTGTTGAAACTAGAAACACAAGCATTTCGCTACACTCACAATAACATCTGCTAACCATGCGTATGTGACTAATACAATTTGATTTAGATTAAGGTTGGAGTGAAAACCTACTGGACGGTAGCTCTCTAGGAACAGGGTTGGAGAGAACTGATCTAAGTGCAGTATAGGCACAATTCAACTACTCATTGAACAAGCTGAAATCAACTTGTTCTGTGCTTCCTGCAATATGTTTCCAGCACTGAAACCATGTGCATTGTTGAGGTAAAAAGTGTGTAGCAGCTGAGCTTGGCAGGGTCGTCTGTCCCTGCATAGCGTTTCATCTTGGGTAGCAGCAATACGAAGGACACAGCCACAGACAGGTGGTAGAAACTGTGGACATAGGCATATTCCCACTCGTGTAAAACGAATTGAAATCAGTAATAAAAAAAAAACTTTTTGATGTCAATGTGTTCACACTTGTGCAAGCCGAACACATCTCAACTAGGTTTCACATTTAGTATTGCCTTCATTGTGAATGGAACGGGGAAGGAGGGAGATTGCGTTGTGATGATACCTGAAAGTAGAAGCGGAGCATCAGAGCCAGGGCACCGAAGCAGCATCCTGCTCCGACCAGTTGGGTGTATACACGTCTCTGGTAGAGGTCCTTTATCTCTTTCATTTTCTGTAACTGAAATATGATACAGTACACAGGATCAGTTTAGAATAACAGGTTCAGTTGAAGAGATAATCAATGCAATGTTGCTAGGCAGTACCTAAAAAACCAAGTATGAACTTTGGTATACATTTTACATTGACAAGATTATGAGATATCTATTAAATTACTGTAAATATGACCATTTTAGGGCATATTGTTATCAGTGTTTGTCATAGTCATATTGTAAGTTGTCCTCACACAACCCTGACAGTGATTATGAATACTGCTGATCCTATTGGTCCAGAGTAAATCCCATCGGCCCAGCGGTCCTGGTAGATCCCCACAGCAGAGGTCAACACCCCAAACATGGTCATAGTAGAACTTTGGCTCATCAAAATCCCTTGAAACTAATATAAAAATATATAGAGGGTGTGAACGTGTGTGTCCGCACATGCATGCAAGTGTTAATGTGTGTGTGTGCAGTAGAGAATGAGAGACAGACACAGCACATTCTTCCAAACAATTGTTCAGTGATACTGCATTGCAGAGCTCACTTGCCCTCTGAACATAGTTTTATGCCACTTAACAACGCACCCTGAGGATGGGCCATTACAGTGTCACGATACAATGCTGTTTACATTCACCTATCAGTGTGACCCAGATAGAGATGGCTGTTCCGTACACGATGAAGTACTCCAGGACACTTAATGAAACATGATGGAGAGGCCTGGCCGTCACATGCATGGTAAATCTAGGTGTGTCGTGGTAAATCTAGGTGCATTGTGGTAAATCTAGGTAGGTCATGGTAAATCTAGGTGTGTCGTGGTAAATCTAGGTGCATTGTGGTAAATCTAGGTAGGTCGTGGTAAATCTAGGTGCGTCGTGGTAAATCTAGGTGTGTCGTGGTAAATCTAGGTGCGTCGTGGTAAATCTAGGTGCGTCGTGGTAAATCTAGGTGTGTCGTGGTAAATCTAGGTGCATCATGGTAAATCTAGGTAGGTCGGGGTAAATCTAGGTGCATCGTGGTACATTTAGGTAGGTCATGGTAAATCTAGGTAGGTCGGGGTAAATCTAGGTGCATCGTGGTACATTTAGGTAGGTCATGGTAAATCTAGGTGCGTCGTGGTAAATCTATGTGTGTCGTGGTAAATCTAGGTGCATCGTGGTAAATCTAGGTGCATCGTGGTAAATCTAGGTGCATCGTGGTAAATCTAGGTGCATCGGGGCAAATCTAGGTGCGTCGTGGTAAATCTAGGTGCGTCGTGGTACATTTAGGTGCATCGTGGTGAATCTAGGTAGGTCGTGGTAAATCTAGGTAGGTCGTGGTAAATCTAGGTAGGTCGTGGTAAATCTAGGTGCGTTGTGGTAAATCTAGGTAGGTCGTGGTAAATCTAGGTAGGTCGTGGTAAATCTAGGTAGGTCGTGGTAAATCTAGGTGCGTCGGGGTAAATCTAGGTGCATCGTGGTAAATCTAGGTAGGTCGTGGTAAATCTAGGTAGGTCGTGGTAAATCTAGGTAGGTCGTGGTAAATCTAGGTAGGTCGTGGTAAATCTAGGTGCGTCGTGGTAAATCTAGGTGCGTCGTGGTAAATCTAGGTGCATCGTGGTAAATCTAGGTGCGTCGTGGTACATTTAGGTAGGTCGTGGTAAATTTAGGTGCGTCGTGGTAAATCTAGTATTAAACAGATCCCATAAATTTTAAGTACCATTGTATTACATGGTAACTTAATTTCTGTCCATTTCAATTCTGACAGGACACAGTGCCATCAACAAATACTGTCTCTGGTAGGTTAGCAGTGATAGAAACGCAACATAAAGGTAGACCTACACTTCAAGTTGTAAACATATGTGCCCCTAATAAATGACACACATGACTGTACAATGCATTTTCTTCAGTATTAATATGATAATCATAACCTTTTCTTAGTTTGTATTGTATGGACAATGTTTTTCCAGAGGCAGTTGTGAAGTAGTGAATATAAATAGTGCATGGATCTAACTGAGTTAATAGAAAGAGTGGTAGAGAGGGTGAGCCCTTTAATTACTGCAGGGTGCTAAATCAGGTTCACAGTGTTTCTTGGTAGTCTTACACAAATCTACTTTAAAACAAAAGTATACACCTCACACACATGATTATGGGCTTAAAAAAATAAGACACCTGTACCATGTCAGATATAGTTTAAACGTATTCAATTTTGAGTTTACATCCGAATATTACACTTTAAATATATCATAGAACACTGAAATATAACCAAAACGTTTGACATAGAAACACTAGATTTTTGGCTGTTTTTTTAAATAATGTTTATTAATTATGAAATGATAAAAAATATTAAACACACTCCCCCCGTGAGGCCACTCGAGGGCAATTTGGTCATTTGACTGCAGGAAAGGGCTACGTCCTCATCTCTCCTCAATGGTTGCACTTGCCCTGTGGGGCTGATGAGAGAACACAAAGGGGTGCAGTGTAGTTGGGAACACACGCTCATGCCTCAGATTCCAGGAGGGGATGTGACATTAGCACTCGGCACACGACCAAAACGCCACTCAGGCTTAGCTTGGGGACCCCAGTGGGCGGGTCTCTGTCCTCCCCATACCAGCTCTTTGTACAGCCTTTGGAATTTGTAATGGCCCCTGGAAAGGGGCTGACCCCCAGAATTCTGAGGTTAAAGGTCATGGATTGAGCATGTTGAGAGTGCAATGTGAGAGGAGGGGGAAAGTAAACAAAATGAAAGTGTATCATGCTTACTTTCACCTCAACAGGCCCATACCCCTGCTCTGCCCCTGTCTAAACATAGTCATGGATAGTAGTGTGGGAATGTGGCTGCCAGGGACTTCCTGTAAGCATCTGAGAAAACACTGGGCTTCCTTTTGATTAGCTCATAAATAGTTCTGCCTTCTGCCCTCCAGTTCTTTTACAAATAATAAAGAAGATGTTTTAGTTAGTCAACTCTGTGAACGCATAATACAACAAAAAAATGTTTTAAAGCTGTGGGAATATATCCAAATTATATTTGGAAAGTGACTTGGAGATACATTGAGTATACAAAACATTGAGTTGAACCCCCTTTTGCCCTCAGAACAGCCTCAATATGTTGGGGCATGGACTCTACAAGGTGTCGAAAGCGTTCCACAGGGATGCTGGCCCATGTTGACTCCAATGCTTTCCACAGTTTTGTCAAGTTGGCTGGATGTCCTTTGGTTGGTGGACCATTCTTGATACACACAGGAAACTGCTGAGTGTGAAAAACCCAGCAACGTTGCAGTTCTTGACACACTCAAACCAGTGGGCCTGGCACCTACTACCATACCCAGTTCAAAGGCACTTAAATCTTTTGTCTTGACCATTCACCCTCTGAGTGAACGAATGGCACACATACACAATCCATGTCTCAATTGTCTCAAGGCCTCAAAATCCTTCTTTAACCTGTCTCCTCCCCTTCATCTACACGGATTGAAGTAGATTTAACAGGTTACATCAATAAGGGATCATAGCTTTCACCTGAATTCACCTGGTCAGTCTATCTCATGGAAAGAGCAGGTGTTCCTAATGTTTTGTACACTCAGTGTACATACTGTATGAGTATAGAATAGTTATCTGTTAAACTCCCATGTAGAAAATATATCCAGGGCACATGCATGCTTTGTGTGTGTGTGTAGGTATGTAGTTATATTTTGTGTGTGTGCCTGTCTGTCTATGTGCTTGATGATGTGTAGGTCTGCAAATCTGTCTGGCTGTCTGTCTGTGAGCATGAATGTGTCTGTCTAAAGAGCCGTACCAGCCTGAATAAACGTGGGCTGTGAGCCAAGAGGACATCAGAGAATGTTATGACAGCTCCTCTCCTCTCCTGCTGAAGAGGAGCAGTCACTGTGCTTCTGAGCTCAGAGGAAGTAGGTGAGAATTTAAAAATATAAAACTATAACCATTGAAATAGACTAAAATGAATTTATCAAGTACCTCAATAGCTTACATAATTTTAAGAGAAGTGAGGCAGTTTAAAATAAACTGTTAAAGACACCTCAGAAATAAATAGAGCTTAACAATTCAGATAAAATGTGTTATAATTCAGATTTCAGACATGTAAATGATGACTAAAATGAATGTAAATAAAACCTAAAAAAAAGCCAGTATTGTTTATATCTCAGTTTTGGAATACACCTTTTTATTCTAGAATCTCTCTCTCACTGAAAGAGCGTCATTGACTGAAACAGTATATATTTATTTTCCAACATCTGTGGAGGGGAAAAAAACTCTGTTTCCTCTTGTCTGTGTGTACTAACCATACTGTCTCCAGACCGTTTCTCCACACAACACCAAACCTCAGGAGTATTGTTAGCCCTCCACAACACATTTCCTCTGTTTGCTGCCTCATACTTTACACTTTTATAGGAGACAGAGAGAGAGAGAGAGAGAGAGAGAGGGGGGGGGGGGAGGGAGGGAGACAATATCACTCAACTTGCAGTATGTGCAGTTCTCTCTGAACTATGTCTATCACCATATATACACTACGTGACCAAAAGTAAATGGACACCTTCTTGTTGAACATCTCCTTCCAAAATCATGGACATTAATATGGAGTTGGTCCCCCTTCGCTGCTATAACAACCTCCACTCTTCTGGGAAGGCTTTCCACTAGATGTTGGAACATTGCTGCAGGGACTTGCTTCCATTCAGCCACAAGAGCATTAGTGAGGTCAGGCACTGATGTTGGGCAATTAGACCTGGCTCGCAGTCGGCTTTCCATTTCATCCCAAAGGTGTTCGATGGGGTTGAGGTCAGCAGGGCTCTGTGCAGGCCAGAGCCCTGACTGATCTCAACAAACCATTTCTGTATGGACGTTGCTTTGTGCATGGAGGCATTGTCATGCTGAAACAGGAAAGGGCCTTCCCCAAAATGTTGCCACAAAGTTGAAGCACAGAATCATCTAGAATGTCATTGTATGCTGTAGCATTAAGATTTTCCTTCACTGGAACTAAAGGGCCTAGCCCGAACCATGAAAAACAGCCCCAGACCCTTATTCCTCATCCACCAAACTTTACATTTGGCACTATGCATTGGGGCAAGTAGTGTTGTCCTGGCATCCACCAAACCCAGATTTGTCCGTCGGACTGCCAGATGGTAATGCGCGATTCATCCCTCCACAGAATGCGTTTCCACTGCTCTAGAGTCCAATGGTGGCAAGCACTCCAGCCGACGCTTGGCATTGCGTATGGTGAACTTAGGCTTGTGTGCAGCTGCTCGGCCATGGAAACCCATTTCATGAAGCTCCCGACGAACAGTTCTTGTGCTGACGTTGCTTCCAGAGGCAGTTTGAAACTCGGTAGTGAGTGTAGCAAACGAGGACAGATGATTTTTACACACTACGCGCTTCAGCATTCGGTGGTCCCGTTCTGGGAGCTTGTTTGGTTTACCACTTTGCAGCTGAGCCGTTGTTCCTCTTAGACGTTTCCACTTCACAATAACAGCTTGACCGGAGCAGCTCTAGCAGGGCAGAAGTTGGACGAACTGACTTGTTGGAAAGGTGGCATCCAATGATGGTGCCATGTTGAAAGTCACAGAGCTCTTTAGTAAGGCCATTCTACTGCCAATGATTGTCGATGGAGATTGCATGTCTGTGTGCTCGATTTTATACACCGGTCAGCAACGGGTGTGGCTGAAATAGCCAAATCCACTAATTTGAAGGGTTGTCCACATACTTTTGTATATGTAGATTATCTGTGTGATTGCATGGAGCATGTGATTGAAGCCTAGCAGTGTAGTGTAGTAGAGGAATCCTAATGCACGTAGCAGACACAGAGGCAGCGTAGCAGAGAGAACATGTGGCTGCTGGGTGCAGACGTTGTGGGCAGGCATGGTGGTCCTCCCAGTCTCTCACTCTCTCTCTGCTGCTCGAGATATTCTAGAGATTCAACCTCTCTCACTTTCGCCTTTTTGTCTCTCTCTCTCTCTCTCTCTCTCTCTCTGTGCTGCTCAAGACATTCTAGAGACTCAACCTCTCTTACTTTCTCCATCGTCTTTCTCTTTTTCGTTCACTCTCTTCGTATCTGTAACTTTGATATGCATAATGCTTTCTAATTGAAATGTTTGTTCATGTATAGGGCCTTAGATATTCTGGATTCACCTCAGTGATATGTAGGGTCCTGCTCTGAAACTCATCACAAACTACTTCCTGGTGTGTTCTCTCCACATGGAAACAAGCACACAGGGCAAGATATCAGCACCTGAAGAGGAAATGGGAGAAAGGATGTTCAGGGGACTGAGAAGATGAGGGGAAGGGGTGATGGGAGGGGAGGTTGGGGGTTTAGGGGAGGGGGGTGTCCCACTGTTGGAAATAGCAACATCCTCCTCTGTCTGACCTACGAGTGGAGTGGAGCGAAGTGAGAGCAGAGAGAGAGTTGAGCTGCCAGGCTTACGCTGGCCTGTCAATAGGACAGAGTCCCCACCACATACAACAGCAGCAGAGGCAAGAGAGGCAGACCCCAGTGCTTGGCACCGTTCGGGAGCCTCCTGTTTGTAGGCGTTCCTCAATCCCTACTGCCACTCTCTTCCTGCTGCTGGGAGGAGAAGGGGGTGGAGGGGAGGAGAGGGGGTGAGGGAGCGAGGGAGGGAGGGGAAGAGGGATGCAAGGCACACACCTTACCTCTCTCCCTCTCTCTCCCTCTGCGCACACATCTCCACAGCAGCACCACCACCACACCACCCACTCTGACACAGCATCACACAACTCGGCGGCCCCTGGACTGCAAGCTAGGTGAGTGGGTAAATATTTACACTCCTCTAGCCTGTCTGTGTGTAAAAGTGTGCATGTATGTGTGTGTGTGTGTGTGTGTGTGTGTGTGTGTGTGTGTGTGTGTGTGTGTGTGTGTGTGTGTATATATATAATGTGTGTGTGTGTTCATAAGTGATTCTGTGTGTGTGTCTACCGTGAAGTATGTTTTGTGATGTGGTAGTCGAGCCAATGAGACTTGTCTCCTGTTCCTGGCCAAAACAAATATGTGTGTGTGTGGTTGTGGATGCATGTGTGGTTGTGAATGCGTGTGTGGTTGTGAATGTGTGTGTGGTTGTGAATGTGTGTGTGGTTGTGAATGCGTGTGTGGTTGTGAATACGTGTGTGGTTGTGAATACGTGTGTGGTTGTGAATGCGTGTGTGGTTGTGAATGCGTGTGTGGTTGTGAATGCGTGTGTGGTTGTGAATGTGTGTGTGGTTGTGAATGTGTGTGTGGTTGTGAATTTGTGTGTGATTGTGAATGTGAATGTGTGGTTGTGAATGTGAATGTGTGGTTGTGAATGTGCGTGTGGTTGTGAATGTGTGTGTGCTGATGGAGAGCTCTCTACTGCTGTGGGAGAGACTGATGAGGGGGAGGCTCTTTTTCATGCTAATTCAAGTTCTGAAACTGCACAATGGAAAAGTGATTTGAACAATAAACTATATAATGTGTTATAGCATTCTAAATGCATTAGTTTTGAAGATGTCATAGGTATTCTGTTAAACGTGTGAAGACGATCAAATCTAGTTCTCATCAACTGCAGCAGAATTAGGATCTTGAGTAGAAATCTACACAAATTATTACTCAATGATTGTGGATCAATATTGTGAAAAGCACCAGTCTAGGATAGTCAGTGTACAATCTGTAATTATTATTTCTTAAACAATAGTGAAATTAAGTCAATTGCTTGGCGTTAAGAGTGGTGATTGTAGAGATTGCATAATTTTGCACTTTCTTACATTAAAAATGTTAGTCATTTAGCAGACGCTCTTGTCGCATTCATCTTAAGCTAGCTAGTGACACAAAGTTTACCTGGTAAAGGAGAAATCCCCACCAGCTGCTCTGAGGATGGTAGGCTCAGCTGTTTGAAAGTGCCTCAGTGTGAAGGAGAAGGATTTGGTAGCTAGACCCTTACTCACGAAGAACACATCAATTACGGTTATGGTCACTGAGGAAAAACAATGCACACAGAATGAGGCATGGAACAAACTACTTGAAGGCACTCTGGCACAAAGATGGCGGAGTCCCCAACGTGGTGGTTATTAGAAACAATGTCTAAAGTGTCACTCATTCCGCAAAGATAGACCACATGCACTCTCTCTCCACTCCAAAACGTGAGTGACCTCTACTTAACTTCTCTCAGCCTCTATGTGTCTGTCTGCCTGCGCTCCTCTCTCTGCACTTGGTGTAAGCAGAGCGAGGTTGAGGACTCGTGGAGAGCAGCGGAAAATTGAGTTGGAGCAACATACATTTTCCACTTCACATATGAACGTGAGAAGGCTTGCTAAGAAAGGAGGTAGGAGGATGGAGGAAGGAACCCCAGTCTGGTTAAACAGCTCCTCCAGAAAGGATGAGTCTGCCTGGGCCTTCCATCCAGACCAGACAGCCCTGGTCGGAGCAGCCCCAGCTCCCCACAGCCTCCCCAGGGACTGTCCGCTGTCTGTCTGCTGCCAACGAAGGAAAAACACCCCTCCTCCCCTGAGCAGTGGGCCCCAGGGGGACAGAGGGGAGGGGGATGCTGGGGGTGTGGCTATGGGGAGACACACAGGGCTGTGTTTACTCTTCTCTGTGGCCCTGGGACGCCTTATGTGGAGGAAGGCCTGTCTCGCGGGCGACAGACTGAGGGGTCTGTGAGAGACTGCGTTGTCTGTGTGGGGAGAGAGAGAGTGAGTGTGTGTTTGGCAGCTGGATGTACTCCAGCTGTGTCTGGGAGGATAATGAACTCCAGGTGTTCCAGTGGGTAGTTTAAGACACCTGTCACCAATATATAGTGCCAGAAAAAGCCAGACTGCAAACAGGGCTAGACGATCTGTTTGCTTATTTTAAGAAGTCTACCTAAGTGGAGCTGATGAGGAGGAGAGGCGGGACAGGGGGATGTGCAAGGGGGCCTTTCCTAGAATCGGAGCGTGACTGGATGTTTATGTCACTGGTGTGTGTGTGCTTGCATAAATGTATGTGAGTGTGTGTTTGAATGTGTGTGTTTGTGTTACCTTACAGTAAGCACCTGGACCAGCCGGTGCATTCACACTGAGGTGGAGGAAACAAAGGCCTACCTGTGTGGAAGCCTAGGCCTTGAGTCAGGAAACGTACCTTAGTCAATCCAGCACTGAGACTTGTTTAACTTTTACATGCTGCTTTCATGGTCCAAATCCTGTCTCCATCACCTATGCTCACTCAACAGCCTGCCTGTGTCACCACCTGACTACCTCAAGGTTTTATCCAAGTATACAGTGATTGCCAGTGCACTAAAATGTTTCAAGACATTTACATTGAAGCCAACATGGGTCTGGCATGAATATGTTTCCTCTGAAACACCTGTAAGTGCTCTAATTTGGTCTGTTTAACACATTTGCATGGATAGTCGACCCCTGATATGTGATAGCTAAGGACTGTTATAAAAGCGTGCTTTATACCGCAGCAGAAGGATATCTGGAGTAAGTAAAAATGTTGTGTTTGAATTGGGACTGGTGAACTTCTGTTAACAGAGTTTGCTCTTATCTTATAGTGCATCAGTACATCACGGTGGCAAGCTTCCTGCCATCCAGGACCTATATACTAGGAAGTGTCAAAGACTCCAGTCACCCAAGTCATAGGCTGTTCTCTCTGCTACCAGACGGCAAGTGGTACCGGAGCACCAAGTCTAGGTCCAAAAGGCTCCTTAACAGCTTCTACCCCCAAGCCATAAAACCGCTGAACAATTAATCAAATGGCCACCCGGACTATTTACATTGACACCCACCTTTGTTTTTACACTGCTGCTACTCGCTGTTTATTATCGATGCATAGTCACTTTACCCCTACCTATATGTACAAATTACACTGACTAACCTGTGTCCCCGCACATTGACTCTGTACCGGTACCCCCTGTATATAGCCTCATTATTGTTATTTTATTGTGTTACTTTAAAATATTTTTTTTTACTTGAGTTTATTTAGTAAATATTTTCTTAACTCTATTTTCTTAAAACTGCATTGTTGGTTAAGGGCTTGTAAGAAAGCATTTCACGGTAAGGTCTACACCCATTGTATTCGGTGCATGTGACAAATAACGATTTGATATGATTGTGCCCTTGTTAAGAGTCGACTGTATCAGATATACCAAGTGTTTATTGAGGATGTCTTTCAAAATCAAAGTGTTTTCCCACTCTGTTTGTCAGTACCTGATGTAGGATCTTAATTTGAGCCAGTCTTATACAGCAGGAAAATAAGGAAATTATAATTATCCTCTATGGGACCGGCGGGAAGAATTCGTCCCACCTACGTAACAGCTAGTGTAATCCTGTGGCGCGATTTTTAAAACGTTTGAAATGCTATTACTTTAATTTCTCAAACATATGACTATTTTACAGCTATTTAAAGACAAGACTCTCGTTAATCTAACCACACTGTCCGATTTCAAAAAGGCTTTACAACGAAAGCAAAACATTAGATTATGTCAGCAGAGTACCCAGCCAGAAATAATCAGACACCCATTTTTCAAGCTAGCATATAATGTCACAAAAACCTAAACCACAGCTAAATGCAGCACTAACCTTTTATGATCTTCATCAGATGACACACCTAGGACATTATGTTATACAATACATGCATGTCTGTTCAATCAAGTTCATATTTATATCAAAAACCAGCTTTTTACATTAGCATGTGACGTTCAGAAAAAGCATACCCCCGCAAACTTCCGGGGAATTTACTAACAATTTGCTAAATTACTCACGATAAAAGTTCACAAAAAGCATAACAATTATTTTAAGAATTATAGATACATTACTCCTCTATGCACTCGATATGTCCGATTTTAAAATAGCTTTTCGGATGAAGCACATTTTGCAATATTCTAAGTACATAGCCCAGCCATCACGGGCTAGCTATTTAGACACCCGGCAAGTTTAGCCTTCATCAAAATCATATTTCCTATAAGAAAAATGGTCTTACCTTTCCTGTTCTTCGTCAGAATGCACTCCCAGGACTTCTACTTCAATAACAAATGTAGGTTTGGTCCCAAATAATCCATCGTTATATCCAAACAGCGGCGTTTTGTTCGTGCGTTCTAGACACTATCAGAATGCTAAATCACGGTCGTGGGCATGGCGCAGAACGTGACAAAAAAATTCTAAATATTCCATTACCGTACTTCGAAGCATGTCAACCGCTGTTTAAAATCAATTTTTATGCAATTTATCTCGTAGAAAAGCGATAATATTCCGACCGGGAATCTGCAATTAGCTAAACAGCCGAAGAAAAATACTCCACGGGGGCGAATCGCGCACGCGCCTAATTCTATTGTCCACTGATGGGACACTTGGAAAAGGAGATAATGTGTTTCAGCCTGAGGCTGCCTCGTCATCGTTCAGGTTTTTCCCGGGTTCTGAGAGCCTATTGGAGCCCTAGGAATTGTCACGTTACAGCTAAGATCCTGACTCTTCAATAAACAGAAGCAAGAACAACAACACCTTGTCAGACAGGGTACTTCCTGCATGAAACCTTCTCAGGTTTTTGCCTGCCATAGGAGTTCTGTTATACTCACAGACACCATTCAAACAGTTTTAGAAACTTTAGGGTGTTTTCTATCCAAACCTGAACAATAATATGCATATTCTAGCTTCTGAGTTGGTGTAGGAGGCAGTTAAAAATGGGCACATATTTTTTCCAAAATTCTCAATGCTGCCCCCTAGCCCGTAGAGGTTATTATGTGTCTTATAACTTTAGAAGCCTTTTTAAACCTCACATGCATGTTAAATGTTCTCCTGCAACAGGGTGATCAAATTAAGATCTTACATCTGTAGTTAACGTTTATGGGTGTGAGTCTTCAGCTCTTACTCTTCTGTCCCATTGAGGTCTCTCTGTATATTTTCTCTTGTCAGGATGCGGATCTGGTCGTGGGAACAATGTGGGGAGACCAGCCTGCTGCTACTGGGGTTCCTCACCCTGGCTTTGTCTGTAGGGAACCTCTCAACCAGGGGACAGGTACGCTCTCCACCTCTCTCTTACTTTGTCTATGCATATGATGGCCCATCTCCGGCCTCTCACTTACACACACACACACCTCTATCACTGACCTAATATCAGTCCATCAGTCACGTTTATCTTTCTTTCTCTCTGTTTTTCTCAATTTGCCAGTTGTTCACTCACGCACTCTTGCTCCGTCTTTCTGTCCCTCTCATCTTCCGACTGGTCCTTCTTACATGAGTTCTCTTATAAAAACCCACAGCTGTTTTCTCTCACTCCTTTTACAAGGAAAGCACAGTAGATATCATTTGTCTCCACTTCACTCAGATTGTCAGAGTGGCTAGACATGCTTATAATTAGTCACACTGTGTGTACAGGGCCCTGTCTGCTGTTGTTCTCTAAGGGTGCTGTGTTGTGTCTAGGAGGAAGGGGTAGCCTCCAACAGTCTGGAGGATGAGCTGGAGTCCACCACATACTGGTGGGGGGAGTGGGCCAAGTGGACCGCCTGCACGCGCACCTGTGGAGGGGGGGTCATGTCCCAGGAGAGGCACTGTCTCAAACAGAGGTCAGTCCACTGAAAGAAATACTCTATTCTATACTGTTCTGTTCTATTGTTATTCTATTCAATTATATTCTAACCTGTTATTTTCTATTCTATTATACTCCATAAAGTTATTCATTTAGCACATGTATTAACCTGTTGAGGATCTTATCCCGATCTTATCCCGGTATTGGGATTCATTGTCATGTGACCATGGCGGGGAATTCAAAACTGCAAGAGTAATCATTTCAAAAAATCAAATAATCAACTATTTTCCTCCATTTGAAAGATATATCTCCTAAATCTAACCACGCTGTCCGATTTTCAGAGGCATTACGGAGAATGCATAAAGTTAGGTTATGTGAGGAGAGTACATTGACAATAGCTGCGTGTAATGTTTAGCCAATTCAAAGAAGGGCATCAACAGACAGAAAACTAGCTAGAATTATGCACTTACCTTTGACAATCTGCATCAGATGACACTCATAGGACATTATGTTATACAATACATGCATTTTTAGTTCCATCAAGTTCATATTTATATCCAAAAACAGCATTTACAGTCGCGGTGAAATTCAGAATTTTTTTCGGCTCGAATGCACCCAGTGAATCCAGCATTACAAATCACGGAATTACTATTCGAAAACATTGGTAAATTATAATATTGTCATTCAAAGAATAATATATTATCATCTCGTAATTGCTACCGAAGGGCCAGATCTCAAAATAACTTTACTGGGAAATCACATTTTGTATAAACTGGGTACTATGCTAACAACAATAAGCTATATGCTAAGCTAAGCTAAGCTATACCGTTAGCATTAGCATCATCTAATATCGATAATAACATTCTAAATATCCCCTTACCTTTGATTATCTCCATCAGAAGGCGCTGCCAGAGATCCCAGGTCCAGAACAAATGTGGTTTCTTTTGACAAAGTTCATAATTTATGTCCAAATAGTTAGCGTTCAGTAGGCTCCCACAAAATGAGGTGGGCAGTGTAAAGTCACGTCGAAAAACTAAAGAAAACCTAGTAAATAATCTATTTACGTTTGTTTAAACATGTCAAACGTTGTTTAGCACTAATCTTTTGTTCCATTTTTAACGTGAAACATCAGTAAACATCAGTAATATTTTCACACAACCTATCAAGTGTCTAGAATAAACGATAATGACAAAGGCACTCTTCTCAGATTCATGCGCAGGCGCAAAAAATGAAGTGATGACGTGTCAACTTGTAAGCTTTCTAATTCGGTGTGTATTTATCACAGATGCTTCAAACAACTTTCTAAAGATCGTTGACATCTAGTGGAAGCAGTAGGAGTTGCGAACTGAATCCTTTCTCACTGTGGTATCTTTAAAACAATGACACTAAATAGTACAGCCACAAAATTCTCATTTTTTTTAATCTATTTTTCTCAGGTTTCTGCCTGCAATATGAGTTTTGTTATACTTACAGACACCATTCAAACTGTTTTAGAAAATTCAGAGTGTTTTCTATCCGAATGTGTTAATAATATGCATATCCTAGCTTCTGAGTTGGTGGAGGAGGCAGTTAAAAATGGGCACATATTTTTTTCAAAATTCTCAATACTGCCCCCGTGGCCCGTAGAGGTTAAATGTATGTATTTTCTATCCAAAGAAAGAAAGCAGCCGCTGGTAGAGACAACATGACCTGCACTGGCACTTCGAAAAAATACCTCCTCTGTAACACCAAGGTTAGCATGCATCTAGTACTGCCACCCCTTTTCCTGTCGTTAGCAAAATCCGAGTTGACACAATACCCCACAACCCGAAGTATATGATGGAAAAGTTAGCACAGCTCTTTTTCTTATCATTTGCGATATAAATAGCTTGAAAGGGTAATCTGCAGGTAGTATATACATTTCTGGACTTATAAATTAATGATATGTACCCACTGATTTTTGAAGAATATAACTTATTATCAGGGCACAAGGCGAGACCCAGATTCAGACACAGGAGGCAGATGGTTGGAGTCTTACAATGTTTATTAATCCAAAAAGGGGTAGACAAGAGAATGGTTGTGTACAGTCAATAGGTCTAAACCAGCTCAGAGTCCAATAGGTACTGAAGGGCAGGCAGATTCAAGGTCAGGGCAGGCAGGATGATCAGGCATGCAGGAAAGTAGTCCAGAGTCAGGCAGTGGTCAAAACCGGGAAGACTAGCAAAAAAGAATAGAAAAGGAGTACGGGGGGAAAACGCGCTGGTTGACTTGACTAAACATACAAGATGAACTGGCACAGAGAGACAGGAAACACGGGGATAAATACACTGGGGAAAATAAGCGACACCTGGAGGGGGTGGAGACAATCACAGGGACAGGTGAAACAGATCAGGGCGTGGCACTTAGAAATGCTTCAGGAGCTTAGTTCAACTGTCGTACCAATCAGAACCCCAAATATGACATTGTTTAACTCCAATGTTTGTAAACAAACACTGTCAGCCTATAGCCTCAAAACATGATTAAAACTATCATCTATGAAAATAGTCTATGAATTTGAGTGGTTACATTTTTCCAGACCCATCCCTCAGCTTTTTACTGAAAGAGTGGAAGGGATCCCCCTTTTGTTATTGTTTCAACAGCGGATTGCCCCTTTAAGGTTTAGTGCTGTGGCCATAAACCCTGGTCCTGAAGAGCAACAGGGGGAACAGGCTTTTGTTCCAGAGTTGCCACACCCTGTCGCACCCTTTTATTACATATTGTAAAAGCATTATAAAATAAAAAATACATGGAACAGACAGAAAAGTGTGTGTATATTTTCTGTCTTGTGCAGGACTGCCCTCCCTCTGGGAGAAGCTTCAGGGAAGAGCAGTGCTGGTCGTTCAACTCACAGGTCTACAATGGCAGGAACTACCACTGGAAACCCCTGTATCCGGGTAAAACAACCACATTAAACCCACTCAGCTCTGTGTCATTCCCTCCTGTGTGGCCTGTCCTCGAGGCTCGTTATTACACTGTGAACGCTGACCTTTGGGTCCATCCATCCATCCACAGATGACTTTGTCCATATCTCCAGTAACCCATGTGACCTGCACTGCACCACAGCCGACGGCCAGAGACAGCTGATGGTCCCTGCTCGAGACGGAACATCCTGCAACTACAACAACTACAGAGGGGTCTGTGTGGACAGCAGATGTGAGGTTAGGGAACGCTTGTTTCTTCATCTGCAGAGGAAATGGCTTTGCATATTCTGGGAGAATGGCCGAAAGGCTTATTTTCCTGGTCACATGATAAAAGTGTATCAATACTTTTTCAACTGGCTTTGCATGTGCTGAAATGATTCAAGAGGATAATCATCCTGTTTGTGTTAACATCATTTCTGCAGCCAATCGGGTGTGATGGAGTGCTCTTCTCGTCCAATACACTGGATACGTGTGGAGTGTGTCAGGGGGATGGCAGCAGCTGCAGCAGGGTCAATGGAAACTTCCGCCGCGGGGCCACCAGTTTGGGTACGAGTGTGTTCAACCTGAACCACAGACTCAGATAGCTTGGGTGTGTGGGTGGGTGGGTGGGTGGATGTGTGGGTGGGTGGGTGGATGTGTGGGTGGATGTGTGGATGTGTGGGTGGGTATGTGGGTGTGTGGGTGTGTGGGCAAGGATAGAGGGTACTGATGGAGGAGATATGGATATCTATTCCAAACCATGAACACACCTATCAGGGACAAGCCCCCCAAATATGTCACTGAAAGATAACTACAGACAGTTCAGAGCTGAGTCTGACAACAAGGTCTATGTGATTCTTAAGCCGACTCCTCTGATGTCCAGGCTATTTAGTTGCAGGTAAAATGGAGTCATCATAATGTTTCCTGTTTCCTGTCTCCAAGGTTACTCCTTTATCACAACAATCCCTGAGGGCTCCTGGGACATCCAGATCATTGAGAGGAAGAAGTCAGCTGATGTTTTGGGTGGGTACTTCCTTTTTATCCTGCTCCTTATGCCATGTATACAAACATTTCTAATGTCTCCTGTTGGTACAGTGTGATGTCATTAAGATCCATATAATTTAATGACAAAAAGAAGGTGTAAAATATTTTATTCAAGATTTTCAGCAAATACAAAGGATATTTTCTCCCCCGCAATGGGATAACCATTCATCTTGATAGTGGGACAGTGGGAAGTTAGTAAAGGAAGTACATTAATCAACTGAAATTAATCAGATCATCTATATACTTTAATTTCCTTCGTGATCTCTTGAATTGACTTTATAGTATTAATTTATGGTCATAATATGGGGAGTAGAAATTCCAGTTTACAGTGAACATCAAAGATATGACCTTTCCATAGAGTCAACCAACCGGTCCTCCTCCAATGGTCCTCCATCCCCTCCATGAGACCATGTTCTATCCTATCTCCTACACAGCTGTGACTGATCAGGCGGGGAACTTCTTTTTCAATGGAAACTACAAGGTGGACAGCCCCCAGAACTTCCATGCGGCGGGTACCGTCTTCAAGTACCGGCGGCCCATGGATGTGTATGAGACGGGAATCGAGTACATCGTAGCCAAAGGGCCCATCAACCAGGCCATCAATGTTCTGGTACTGTATCCTGCTGAGGTCTGCTCTGCTCCCTCCCCTCGCCGAGCAGCCAGGGCCTCTGGGTAATCTCTAATTTAGAAGTAGTGTACACGAATCCAGTAACTTGTAGGTGCAGGGTACAAAATCCCACGTAATTTCAACCAAAAAATAATATGTGATGACGTTTAATCAACGTGGAAAACTGATTGAATTTGCAAAAAGTAATCAACGTAAGGGAATTGCTTCCTTTATATGTGCAATTGACTGAGTTTGGTAGGAGAGAGCAGGAGGGAATGGGTGAGCTCTCTGGTGCTATTTTGTCTGCTCATAGGTGTGGAACCAGAATGGTCGTATCCCTTACATTACGTACGAGTACACCGTCCTACGGGAGTCCCTGTCCCCCATCCCTCAACCCCCTGTCTACACCGGCCCCGACAGCACCGCCCCTGTGGTTTCCGTGGAGATGGGCAGTATGGTGGCCCCCAACGGGAGCACATATGACAAGGCGATACCGGAGACTCAGCAGAACCGTTTGTTGAAGAAGGGGGCCGAGGTGGCAGGGGCCGAGGGCCAGGAGACCAACGAGGTGTATGAGGAGACAGCAGCCATTGACTGTGACCAGGACAGCCCAACCCCACCACAATACACAGGTAACACCAATATACTAGAAACCAATATACCAATACAATAACTTAGAGAGAGAGAGAGAGAGAGAGAGAGAGAGAGAGAGAGAGAGAGAGAGAGAGAGAGAGAGACAGAGAGAGAGAGAGACACAGAGAGAGAGAGAGACACAGAGAGAGAGAGAGAGAGAGAGAGAGAGAGACAGAGAGAGAGAGACAGAGAGAGAGAGGGGAAACAACACTGAGCTGCTGATGCGGGCCCCCGGCGCTCAGGACTATGTGCTATTGCTATCTGTAGCTGATGTGAGTAAGTTGTTTAAGCATTTTAACCCCCACAAGGCTGCCGGGCCATACAGCATCCCAATCCGCGTCCTCAGAGCAAGTGCAGACCAGCTGACTAGAGTGTTTACGGACGTATTCAATCTCTCCATATCCTTGTTGTCCCCGCTTGCTTCAAGATGTCCACCATTGTTCCTGTACCAAGAAAGTGAAGGTAACTGAGCTGAATCACTATCGCCCCGTAGCACTCACTTCTTTCATCATGAAGTGCTTTGAGAGGCTAGTTAAGGATCATATCACCTCCACCTTACCCCACACCCTAGACCCATTACAATTTGCATATCGCAGAAACTCATCCACGGACTACACAATTGCCATTGCACTACACACTGCCCCATTCCACCTGGACAAGATAAATACCTATGGAAGAATGCTGTTCATCGACTACAGCTCAGCTTTCAACACCATAGTGTCCTCCAAGCTCATCACTAAGCTCAGGGCCATGGGTCTGAACCCCTCCCTGTGCAACTGGGTCCTGGACTTCCTGACAAGCCGACCCCAAGTGGTGGAGATAGGCAGCAACAACTCCGCCACGCTGATCCTCAACACGTGGGCCCCGCAGGGGTGCGTGCTCAGCCCCCTCCTGTACTCCCTGTTCACCCATGACTGTGTGGCCACGCACATCTCCAACTCAATCATCAAGTTTCCTGACGACACAACAGTGGTAGGTCTGATTACCAACAACAACGAGACAGACCACAGGGAGGAAGTGAGAGCCCTGTCGGAGTGGTACCAGGAAAATAACCTCTCCCTCAACGTCAACAAAACGAAGGAGCTGATCGTGGACTACAGGAGACAGCAGAGAGAGCACGCCCCCATCCACATCGATGGGGCCTCATCGGAGAGGGTCAAAAGCTTCAAGTTCCTCGGCATGCTGAAATGGTCCATTCACGCAAACAGGTGCAACAGCGCCTCTCAAGCTCAGGAGGCTGAAGGAATTATGCCCCTAAGACCCTCACAAACTTCTACAGATGCACCATTGAGAGCATCCTGTCTGGAGTGGTGTAAAGCTCCCCACCATTGGACTCTGGAGCAGTGGGAACGCATTTTCTGGTGTGATGAATCACGCTTCACTATCTGTCAGTCCGACGGACGAATCTGGGTTTGGCGGATGCCAGGAAAACGCTACCTGCCAGAATACATAGTGCCAGCTGTAAAGTTTGGTGGAGGAGGAATACTGGTCTGGGGCTTTTCTTCATGGTTTGAGTTAGGCCCCTTAGTTCCAGTGAAGGGAAATCTTAACACGAGGTCCACACAGAAATGGTTTGTCGAGATTGGTGTGGAAGAACTTGACTGGCCTGCACAGAGCCCTGACCTCAACCCCATCAAACACCTCTGGGATGAATTGGAACGTCGACTGCGAGCAAGGTCTAATCGCCCAGTGTTCAGTGTTCGACCTCACTAATGCTCTTGTAGCTGAGGGGAAGCAAGTCCCTGCAGCAATGTTCCAACATCTAGTGGAAAGCCTTCCCAGAAGAGTGGAGGCTGTTACAGCAGCAAAAGGGGGACCAACAATGAGATTTTCGACGAGCAGGTGTCCACATACTTTTGGTCATGTAATATATACAGTACCATTAAAACAATTGGGGTCACTTAGAAATTCCCTTGTTTTTAAAGAAAAGCTAATTTTTTTTGTCCATTAAAATAACTTCAAATTGTTCAGAAATACATTGTAGACATTGTTAATGTTGATTCAGCACAACCATTTTCAGCTGTGCTAACATAATTGCAAAAGGGTTTTCTAATGATCAATTAGCCTTTTAAAATTATAAACTTGGATTAGCTATCACAACGTGCCATTGGAACACAGGAGTGATGGTTGCTGATAATGGGCCTCTGCACGCCTATGTAGATATTCCATAAAAAATCAGCCATTTCCAGCTACAATAGTCCTTTACAACATTAACAATGTCTACACTGTATTCTTTATACATTTTATGTTATTTTAAAATGGACAAAATAAATGTGCTTTTCTTTCAAAAACAAGGACATTTCTAAGTGACCCCAAACTTTTGAACGGTAGTGTATAACAAATACATACTGTACAAATAAAAATTTAGAAATTAAGAAATATCAGAACGAGCAATGTATTTGCTTGTTCTGTAACCGGAATATATATATGTTCTGATATTTCTTAATTTCTCAATTTTTATTTGTATGTATTTGTTATTTTTATTGCTAGGTATTACATGCACTGTTGGAGCTTGAAACACAAGCATTTTACTGCACCTGCATTAACATCTGCAAATCTGTGTTCGAAACCAATAAACTTTGATTTGATTTGAGAGAGAGAGAGATTACAGCACGGTTCACCGCTCAGATATCAGATGAGATAAAAAATAAATAAATGTAAGAGCATCTTCTCTGCTGGCCCTTTTGAGTCCTGCATTATTCACAGGCGTACATACAAAGATGAGCTAGGATAGATGAAAAATTCAGGGAGCCCCGGAATTTTCTCCTTTTTAAAAATGGCTGCATCACAAACATGAGCGGTAATGGGTGCAGGCCTGCCTGCTTACCTGCCTGCAGCAAGGTCTCAGACAGCCCCTCTACTCGGACTGTGGAACAGTTCTGCAGGGAGTTTGGCCACTGGGTGAGACTGACACCGAACGCAAAGCGGCTCTGCGCGTGCGTCATTGTGCACTATCGTGCATACATTTATTTTGTCCCCCTACACCAAACGCGATCACGACACGCAGGTTAAAATATCAAAACAAACTCTGAACCAATGACATTAATTTGGGGACAGGTCGAAAAGCATTAAACATTTATGGCAATTTAGCTAGTTAGCTTGCACTTGCTAGCTAATTTGTCCTATTTATCTAGCTTGCTGTTGCTAGGTAATTTTTCCTGGGATATAAACATTAGGTTGTTATTGTCACGACTTCCGCCGAAGTCGGCTCCTCTGCTTGTTCCGGCGACGTTCAGTGATCGACGTCACGGCTTTCTAGCCATCGCCGCTCCATTTCTCATATGTTCATTTGTTTTGTCTTGTTCCGTACACACCTGGTTTTCATTCCCCAATCAATCTACATGTATTTAGTCCTCTTTTCCCCATCATGTCTTTGTGTGTAATTGTTTATTGTTACGTGATTATTTTTGTCAGGCGCTGCACTTTTGTTATAGACCATGTTTGTGGCACTAGTATGTTTTAGGTGCTGTCATTGTTGACCGGTATTAAAGTGCGCCTGTTTAATATACTCCACTCTCCTGCACTTGACTTCGCCTCCCATATACACGCCTAACAGTTATTTTACCTGAAATGCACAAGGTCCTCTACTCCGACAATTAATCCACACATAAATACGGTCAACCGAATCGTTTCTAGTCATCTCTCCTCCTTCCAGGCTTTTTCATCGTTTAACTTATGGTGTTTGGCATCTAAACTTTCATAGTATTACCACGACAACCGGCAACAGTTCATCTTTCAATCACCCATGTGGGTATAACCAATGAGGAGATGGCACGTGGGTACCTGCTTCTATAAACCAATGAGGAGATGGGAGAGGCAGGACTTGCAGCGCGATCTGCATCAGAAATAGAAAGGACTTCTATTTTAGCCCTTGGCAACGCAGACGCTCGCGAGCAGTGTAGTCAGGGTATGAGGCCCTCTCTACTACCGTTAGGAATGTGCAGAAAGGCTTTGTGTGTTGTTTTGTTGTTGTGCACAAACTGCACATAAAATGTCTCTTTACATCTATAAAAAGCACCAGGAGTTCTTCTTGACCACCTGACCAGGAAACACCTCTTGTTCGGCTTAGTAAACTCAGCAAAAAAAGAAACGTCTTCTCACTGTCAACTGCGTTTATATTCAGCAAACTTAACATGTGCAAATATTTGTATGAACATAACAAGATTCAACATCTGAGATATAAACTAAACAAGTTCCACAGACATGTGACTAACAGAAATTGAATAATGTGTCCCTGAACAAAGGGGGGGGGGGCAAAATCAAAAGTAACAGTCAGTATCTGGTGCGGCCACCAGCTGCATTAACTACTGCAGTGCATCTCCTCCTCATGGACTGCACCAGATTTGCCAGTACCTGCTGTGAGATGTTACCCCACTCTTCCACCAAGGCACCTGCAAGTTCCCGGTCATTTCTGGGGGGAATGGCCCTAGCCCTCATCCCTCCGATCCAACAGGTCTCAGATGTGCTCAATGGGGATTGAGATCCGGGCTCTTCGCTGGCCATGGCAGAACACTGACATTCCTATCACGCACAGAACGAGCAGTATGGCTGGTGGCTTTGTCATGCTGGAGGGTCATGTCAGGATGAGCCTGCAGGAAGTGTACCACATGAAGGAGGAGGATGTCTTCCCTGTAACGTA
The DNA here is from genome assembly GCF_901001165.1 of Salmo trutta. NCBI lineage: Eukaryota > Metazoa > Chordata > Actinopteri > Salmoniformes > Salmonidae > Salmo > Salmo trutta. The sequence continues at coordinate 26,564,722 of NC_042983.1, read as the reverse complement.
CAGCGTTGAGATTGCATGCAACGACAACAAGCTCAGTCCGATGATGCTGTGACACACCGCCCCAGACCATGACGGACCCTCCACCTCCAAATCGATCCCGCTCCAGAGTACAGGCCTCGGTGTAACGCTCATTCCTTCGACGATAAACGTGAATCTGACCATCACCCCTGGTGAGACAAAACCGCGACTCGTCAGTGAAGAGCACTTTTTGCCAGTCCTGTCTGGTCCAGCGACGGTGGGTTTGGCCCATAGGCGACGTTGTTGCCGGTGATGTCTGGTGAGGACCTGCCTTACAACAGGCCTACAAGCTCTCAGTCCAGCCTCTCTCAGCCTATTGCGGACAGTCTGAGCGCTGATGGAGGGATTGTGCATTCCTGGTGTAACTCAGGCACTTGTTGTTGCCATCCTGTACCTGTCCCGCAGGTGTGATGTTCGGATGTACGATCCTGTGCAGGTGTTGTTACACGTGGTCTGCCACTGCGAGGATGATCAGCTGTCCGTCCTGTTTCCCTGTAGCGCTCTCTTAGGCGCTCTCTCCGATCCAACAGGTCCCAGACGTGCTCAATGGGATTGAGATCCGGGCTCTTCGCTGGCCATGGCAGAACACTGACATTCCTGTCTTGCAGGAAATCACACACAGAACAAGCAGACACGTGGTCTGCCACTGTGTGGACGATCAGCTGTCCGTCCTGTCTCCCTGTAGCGCTGTCTTAGGTGTCTTACAGTACAGACATTGTAATTTATTGCCCTGGCCACATCTGCAGTCCTCATGCCTCCTTGCAGCGTGCCTAAGGCACGTTCACACAGATGAGCAGGGACCCCGGGCATCTTTTTTTTGTGTTTTTCAGAGTCAGTAGAAAGGCCTCTTTAGTGTCCTAAGTTTTCACAACTGTGACCTTAATTGTCAACCGTCTGTAAGCTGTTAGTGTCTTAACGACCGTTCCACAGGTGCATGTCCATTAATTGTTTATGGTTCATTGAATAAGCATGGGAAACAGTGTTTAAACCCTTTACAATGAAGATCTGTGAAGTTATTTTGATTTTTACGAATGATCTTTGAAAGACAGGGTCCTGAAAAAGGGACGTTTCTTTTTTTGCTGAGTATATAAGGCTTTCTCCCACTTTTAATCATTTCTCTAACTTTCCTCTCCCTTCCTGCCATCCCAACAGATGGCAACAGCAGTCACACAGGCGGTGTAGCAGTCCCTGCCCCGGCAGCCAACAGGCCTTTAGAGGACATGCCAGACCCAGAAAACCTCATCTGGAGAGTCTTGCTGGGTGAGCGGATTGGTCCTGACGCGAGAGAGGGACTGTTCTCGTCGGAGGTGGGGCCATTGGAGGTAGACCATAGCAGCGTGAAGTTCCCCCTCAAAAGCTCACTGGGGGAGTTCAGTCTGGGCCGGCGGAGGAATGATACTGGAGACCTGCTGTTCCCCAACAGGACGTTGTTGACAGGGATGAGGAGCAACAACCGTACCAACAGAACCAGGTAGAGTAAGGAGGGATCCACACAATGAGCAAAAGTAAATAGGCACATATTGTTATAGTTATAGCAGATATAGTTGAAAAGGAAAACCCAACGCTGAGCCAATGTTGGCCCAACATCAGCTTGTTATCAGGTATAGGAACCCATCCAAAAAAAGCACTTCAGAATCCCATCCACAACCCCTCTGATCTTCCATCTACCAGACACTACCTCTCTTCACTAAGGGATGCTGCTGCTGAGGAGTTAGAGTGAACACTACTCTCTCTAAGTGAGGACCAGAGTGAGTCATTTCAAGGTCCTGAGCTGAGGGGCATTTAAAAGTGCTGTATAGTCTCAATGGGGACAAGGGCCTGTGCTGCTGGCTGGGCTGGCTAGGGGAATGGAATGTGCTCCATGCTGGCTTCTGGACCGATCCAATGCTAGCTTCTTTTTTCCTTCTGAGACATCCCAAGAATCGCATGGAGAGGAGACAGCTAAAGCTCAGAGCTGGCCGGGATTGCATTCCATCATATTTATAATTCATGTTGGCTTCCCTGCGCTGTGTCCAAACACCGCTTTGCCAGTTCTTCTGCCAGTGCCCCATAAAACACATCACATAACCCACCCTGTCTTCCCTGCACTGGGGAGAAGAACAGATTGGACGAGGAGAAGGATAAGAGGTGGAGGAGGGGAGTAGAGGAAGAGAAGGACAAGTAGGAGAAGGAGGGGGACAGATTATTTGAACATACGCAGGAACTTTGAATCATACTTCACTGGCATATCTCAGTGTAACTGTGACTAATTTCTGCACATTTCTCCCAGAGGTGAATACAGTCTGACAGTATGTTTCTTCCCAGTCATATGTTTCACTTCGTCGCAAATACCTTGAATTATTTGTTTAAATTAAAGACTGTATCCCTTTTTCTCTTCTTCTCTGCCTCCTCCTCTTTCTTTTCCGCACCCAAACTCTTCCTTCTTTTCCTCATCCTCTTCTTCATGCTCTTCCTCCTACTCCTTCTCATTCTCCTCCTACCTCCCTCTCCTGGTCCCCCTTTTCCTCTAACATCTCTGCTCTGGTAATAAAAAACAGCCAGTGATATTTTGGGGTATTTATTTTATTAGGATCTCCATTAGCTGTTGCAAAAGCAACAGCTACACTTCCTGGGGTCCACACAAAACATGAAACATGACATAATACAGAACATTAGCAGACAAGGACAGAACTACATCAATAAACATTTTGTAAAAGGCACACGTAGCCTACATATCAATACCAATACATACACACAAACTATCGAGGTCAAATAGGGAAGAGGCGTTGTGCCCTGAGGTGTTGCTTTATCTGTTTGTTGAAACCAGGTTTGCTGTTCATTTGAGAAATATGAGATGGAACAGAGTTCCATGCAATAATGTCTCTATAAAATACTGTACACTTTCTTGAATTTGTTCTGGATTTGGGGACTGTGAAAAGACCCCTGGGGACATTTCTGGTGGGGTAAGTGTGTGTGACAGACCTTTGTGTAAGTTGACTATGCAACAATTTGGGATTTTCAACACATGAATGTTTCTTATAAAAAGAAGTGATGCAGTCAGTCTCTCCTCAACTCTTAGCCAAGAGGGACTGGCATGCATAGTATTTATATCAGCCCTCTTATTACAATGAAGAGCAAGACGTACCGCTCTGTTCTTGGCCAGCTGCAGCTTAACTAGGTCTTTCCTTGCAGCACTCGACCACACGACTGGATAATAATCAAGATAAGACTAAACTAGAGCCGGCAGGACTTGCTTTTTGGAATGCGGGGTCAAAAAAGCAGATAATCTCTTTATTACGGACAGATCTCTCCCCATCTTTACAACCATTTAATCTATATGTTTTGACCATGACAGTTTACATTCTAAGGTAACGCCAAGTAATTTAGTCTCTTGTACTTGTTCAACAGCCACACCATTCATTACTAGATTCAGCTGAGGTCTAGAACATAGGGAGTTATTTGTTGCAAATACAATGCCCTTAGTTTAAGAGATGTTTAGGACCATTTTATTACTTGCCACCCATTCCAAAACAGACTGCAACTCTTTGTTAAGGGTTTCAGTGACTTCATTAGCTGTGGTTCCTGATGCTTATATGGTTGAATCATCAGCATACATGGACACACATGCTTTGTTTAATGCCAGTGGCAGGTCATTGGTAAAAATAGAAAAGAGTAGCATGCCTAGAGAGCTGCCTTGCGGTACACCACACTTTACATGTTTGACATTAGAGAAGCTTCCATGAAAGAAAACCTGTTGAGTTCTATTAGATAGATAGCTCTGAATCCATGATATGGCAGAGGTTGAAAACCCATAACACATATGTTTTTTCAACAACAGGTTATGGTCAATAATATTAAAGGCTGCACTGAAATCTAACAGTACAGCTCCCACAATTTTCCAATTATCAATTTCTTTCAACCGATCATCAGTCATTTGTGTCAGTGCAGTACATGTTGAGTGCCCATCTCTATAAGTCTGTTGTTGATTTGTTTACAGAGAAATAGCATTGTATTTGGTCAAACACAATTCTTTCCAACAATTTGCTAAGAGCTGGCAGCAAGCTGGTAGGTCTGCTGTTAAAACCAGTAAAGTCCGCGTTACCACTCTTGGGTAGCGGAATTACAGTGGGAGAAAAAAGTATTTGATCCCCTGCTGATTTTGTACGTTTGCCCACTTACAAAGAAATGATCAGTCTATAATTTTAATAGTAGGTTTATATGAACAGTGAGAGAATAACAACAAAAATATCCAGAAAAACGCATGTCAAAAATGTTATAAATTGATTTGCATTTTAATGAGGGAAATAAGTATTTGACCCTTCTGCAAAACATGACTTAGTACTTGGTGGCAAAACCCTTGTTGGCAATCACAGAGGTCAGACGTTTCTTGTAATTGGCCACCAGGTTTGCACACATCTCAGGAGGGATTTTGTCTCACTCCTCTTTGCAGATATTCTCCAAGTCATTAAGGTTTCGAGGCTGACGTTTGGCAACTCGAACCTTCAGCTCCCTCCACAGATTTTCTATGGGATTAAGGTCTGGAGACTGGCTAGGCCACTCCAGGACCTTAATGTGCTTCTTCTTGAGCCACTCCTTTGTTGCCTTGGCCGTGTGTTTTGGGTCATTGTCATACTGGAATACCCATCCACGACCCATTTTCAATGCCCTGGCTGAGGGAAGGAGGTTCTCACCCAAGACTTGATGGTACATGGCCCCGTCCATCGTCCCTTTAATGCGGGGAAGTTGTCCTGTCCCCTTAGCAGAAAAACACCCCCAAAGCATAATGTTTCCACCTCCATGTTTGACGGTGGGGATGGTGTTCTTGGGGTCATAGGCAGCATTCCTCCTCCTCCAAACACGGCGAGTTGAGTTGGTGTCAAAGAGCTCCATTTTGGTCTCATCTGACCACAACACTTTCACCAGTTGTCCTCTGAGTCATTCAGATGTTCATTGGCAAACTTCAGACGGGCATGTATATGTATTCTTGAGCAGGGGGACCTTGCGGCCGCTGCAGAATTTCAGTCCTTCACGGTGTAGTGTGTTACCAATTGTTTTCTTGGTGACTATGGTCCCAGCTGCCTTGAGATCATTGACAAGATCCTCCCGTGTAGTTCTGGGCTGATTCCTCACCGTTCTCATGATCATTGCAACTCCACGAGGTGAGATCTTGCATGGAGCCCCAGGCCGAGGGATATTGACAGTTCTTTTGTGTTTCTTCCATTTGCGAATAATCACACCAAATGTTGTCACCTTCTCACCAAGCTGCTTGGCGATGGTCTTGTAGCCCATTCCAGCCTTGTGTAGGTCTACAATCTTGTCCCTGACATCCTTGGAGAGCTCTTTGGTCTTGGCCATGGTGGAGAGTTTGGAATCTGATTGATTGATTGCTTCTGTGGACAGGTGTCTTTTTTACAGGTAACAAGCTGCGGTTAGGAGCATTCCCTTTAAGAGTGTGCTCCTAATCTCAGCTCATTACCTGTATAAAAGACACCTGGGAGCCAGAAATCTTTCTGATTGAGAGGGGGTCAAATACTTATTTCCCTCATTAAAATGCAAATCAATTCATAACATTTTTGTTATTGCCGTTTTCTGGATATTTTTGTTGTTATTCTGTCTCTCACTGTTCAAATAAACCTACCATTAAAATTATAAACTGATCCTTTCTTTGTCAGTGGGCAAACGTACAAAATCAGCAGGGGATCAAATACTTTTTTCCCCCACTGTACTTTGGTTTCCCTCCAGGCCTGAGGACAAATATATTCCTCGAGGCTCAGAAATAAAGATATGACAGATAGGAGTGGCTATAGAGTCAGCTACCATCCTCTGTAGTTTTCCATCTAAGTTGTCAATGCCAGGAGGTTTATCATTATTGATTGTTAACAATCATTTTTCCACCTCTCCCACACTAACTTTACAAAATTTAAACTTGCAATGCTTTTCTTTCATTCTATGTTTTTTTATGCATGAATACGATGGCTCACTGTTCGTTGTTGGCATTTCCTGCCTAAGTTTGCCCGCTTTGCCAATGAAGTAATCATGAAAATAATTGACAACATCAAATGGTTTTGTGATGAATAAGCCATCTGATTTGATGAAAGATGGAGTTGAATATGTCTTTTTGCCCATAATTTCATTTAAAGTACTTTTTTTCCCATCATTCTTTGTATCATTGATCTTGGCTTTATAATAGTTTCTTCTTTTTTGTTGTTGAGTTTAGTCACATCATTTCTCAATTTGCAGCAAGTCAGATGTGCAGCCAGACTTATTAGCCACTCCTTTTGCTCCATCTCTTTCAACCATACAGTTTTTCCATTCCTCATCAAACCATGGAGCCTTAACAGTTCTAACAGTCAGTTTCTTATCAGGTGCATGTTTATCAATAATTGGAATAAGCAATTTCCTAAATTCATCAAGTGCAGCATCTGGATGCTCCTTATTAATCACATCAGACCAACAACTATTCTTAACATCATCCACATAAAATCTTTTGTATGATCTCTTATACACTATTTTAGGCCCAGCTTTGGAACTTTGGCCTTCCTGGATATAGCCACAATATTGTGCTCACTGCATCCAATGGGTCAGGATACAGCGTTAGAACAAAGTTCTACAGTATTGGTAGAAATGTGATGGATACATGTGGATAATCTTGTCCCTGTAGTGTTTGTAAACACCCTGGTAGGTTGATTAATAACCTGAACCAGATTACAGGCACTGGTTACAGTGAGAAGCTTCCTCTTGAGTGGACAGCTTGAAGAAAACCAGTCAATATTCAGGTCCCCAAGAAAGTAGACCTCTGTTTACATCACATACACTATCAAGCATTTCACACATTATTTAGATACTAACTGTTAGCACTTGGGGGCCTATAGCAACGCCCCAAAAGAAAAGGCTTTAGATGTGCCAAGTGAACCTGCAACCACAACACTTCAAAAACACTTGACATAAGATCTTCTCTAAGCATTACAGGGATATGGCTCTGAATATATACAGCAACACCCCCCCCTTCAATAGCTTTTCTGTCTCTTCTATAGATGTTGTATCCTTGTATTGCTACTGCTGTATCAAAAAATGATTAATCTAAGAGAGTCTCAGAAATATGTATTAATGTTATCTGACGTTAGCAAGTTATTGATTTCATTAACATTATTTCTAAGACTACATATATTAATATGGGCTATATTCAGCCCTTTCCTGGGTAACTTATCAGAGATAGACAATATTGAAAAGAGCAAATAAAGCAATGGAAAAAAATATATACATTCAGCAGTCGTGTGAGGTCTTGTTGTCATGTTGTGTTTGACATAACCATTCGTGTGAGGTCTTGTTGTCATGTTGTGTTTGACAGGACCGTTCATGTGAGACCTTGTTGTCATGTTGTGTTTGACAGGACCGTTCATGTGAGACCTTATTGTCATGTTGTGTTTGACATAACCATTTGTGTGAGGTCTTGTTGTCATGTTGTGTTTGACATAACCATTCGTGTGAGGTCTTGTTGTCATGTTGTGTTTGACAGGACCATTCGTGTGAGGTCTTGTTGTCATGTTGTGTTTGACATAACCATTCGTGTGAGGTCTTGTTGTCATGTTGTGTTTGACATAACCATTCGTGCGAGGTCTTGTTGTCATGTTGTGTTTGACATAACCATTCGTGCGAGGTCTTGTTGTCATGTTGTGTTTGACAGGACCATTCAGAGGTTCCTGCAGAAGAACTTCAAGCTGAGCCCTGCAGACATGTACCGCTGGAAACTGTCTTCTCAGGAACCCTGCACCTCCACCTGCTCTATAGGTAGACACACACACACACACACACACACACACACACACACACACACACACGTATATGGATAAATGATGACATTTTAAGTTATTCCTTAGCTTGCCTGTAATAATTTCCGCTGCAGGAGTGTCAAAGTCCTTTGCCATGTGTGTGCGCTACGATGGAGCTGAGGTAGATGACATGCAGTGTGACAATATGACCCGACCTGAGCCTGTTCATGACTTCTGCATTGGGAGGGAGTGCCAGCCCAGGTATGCACCAGAAAATAACACGCTTTCAGCTTGATTCATTTGGTCAGTCTATGTCATGGAAAGAGCAGCTGTTCTTAATGTTTAATATACTCAGTATATAAGGACTGTTTACCAATCAAAGTTAATTGAGAACAATGTTTCTCTTTTCCACATTTAACCAGGAACTATAAACTGGTGTTGGCCGCTACCATACCATTTACAGTAATACTATTTGATTTAATTGACTTCAGAAGATCACTAACTATACCTGAACTCTACTCTGTGTGTATTTCCTCACCCTCAGGTGGGAGGCCAGCAGCTGGAGTGAGTGTTCTCGTACCTGTGGGGAGGGCTTCCAGTTCCGTCTGGTGCGCTGCTGGAAGATGCTGTCCCCCGGGCTGGACAGCTCTGTGTACAGTGATCTCTGCACCCTGGCAGAACTGGAGAGGCCCCTGGAGCGCCGTGCCTGTAAGAGCCCCACTTGTGGCCCCCAATGGGAGGTGGCCGAGTGGACTGAGGTGGGTGGAGCTATACTGTGGGAGTTGACGGTGGGACAGGGGTTGTGTGTGTGTGTGTGTGTGTGTGTGTGTGTGTGTGTGTGTGTGTGTGTGGTTTACATTACAGGAATTACTGCGTGGGAACACTGTAGTAAGTACATTGTTGCATCCTACTTACAACTGTTTGGGCAGCTGTAGATGATATTAAAAGTGAGTCTGTCCTGTGCCCTCTCCTCTCTCCTGTCCTGTGTCCTCTCCTCTCTCCTGTCCTGTGCCCTCTCCTCTCTCCTGTCCTGTGCCCTCTCCTCTCTCCTGTCCTGTGCCCTCTCCTCTCTCCTGTCCTGTGTCCTCTCATCTCTCCTGTCCTGTGCCCTCTTCTCTCTCCTGTCCTGTGCCCTCTCCTCTCTCCTGTCCTGTGTCCTCTCCTATCTCCTGTCCTGTGCCCTCTCCTCTCTCCTGTCCTGTGCCCTCTCCTCTGTCCTGTCCTGTGCCCTCTCCTCTCTCCTGTCCTGTGTCCTCTCCTATCTCCTGTCCTGTGTCCTCTCCTATCTCCTGTCCTGTGCCCTCTCCTCTCTCCTGTCCTGTGCCCTCTCCTCTCTCCTGTCCTGTGTCCTCTCCTCTCTCCTGTCCTGTGTCCTCTCCTATCTCCTGTCCTGTGCCCTCTCCTCTCTCCTGTCCTGTGCCCTCTCCTCTCTCCTGTCCTGTGTCCTCTCCTCTCTCCTGTCCTGTGCCCTCTCCTCTCTCCTGTCCTGTGTCCTCTCCTATCTCCTGTCCTGTGCCCTCTCCTCTCTCCTGTCCTGTGCCCTCTCCTCTCTCCTGTCCTGTGTCCTCTCCTCTCTCCTGTCCTGTGCCCTCTCCTCTCTCCTGTCCTGTGTCCTCTCCTCTCTCCTGTCCTGTGCCCTCTCCTCTCTCCTGTCCTGTGTCCTCTCCTCTCTCCTGTCCTGTGCCCTCTCCTCTCTCCTGTCCAGTGTCCAGCCAAGTGTGGCCGCAGGGCCCAGGTGACCCGGGAGGTCAGGTGTTCAGACGAAACCAAGTTATGTGATCCCCTGACCCGCCCCCCAAACATCAACAACTGCACAGGCTCGCCCTGCGAGCGCCAGTGGACTGTGTCAGAGTGGGGGCCGGTGAGTACACTGCTTTCACTACACTACTCCATCTCATTGGTACATTGATTACGGATAGGAATAGTGATCGCACTGACAGTAAGTCGCTCTTGATCACTAATACTTTTGCTGTGTCATTCCTGTTAACCTGTGACCTCTTCAGTGCTCGGGGTTGTGCGGCCAGGGGAAGATGGTACGCCACGTGTACTGTAAGACACCAGAGGGCCGTGTGGTGCCTGAATCTCAGTGCTCTCTGGAGAATAAGCCCCTGGCCATCCATCCCTGTGGGGAGAAGGACTGTGCCCCACACTGGCTCACCCAGGATTGGGAGAGGGTAAGGCAACTGGGTCCTTCTGTTGATGTTCTCTTAATGCTCTGTTGGTGTTCTATTTATGTTTTATTGATGGTCTATTGATGTTATGATGAGCAGTTTGGCAATGTTTACCTGATGTTCTCTTGATGTTTTATATATGTTCTCTTGATGTTTTGTTGATGTTCTCTTGGTTAGAGATTTGTTAGCTGAGAGCAGTCTTATTTTCCTCTCAGTGTAACACGACATGTGGCCGCGGTGTGAAGCAGAGGATCGTGCAATGCGCCAGCATCACCGCTGGGAAGTTCCAGACCCACGACGACGAAGACTGTGGTGCCAGTGAGAGGCCAGAGGACGAGAACACCTGCTTTGAGAGGCCCTGTTTCAAGTGGTACACCACACCCTGGTCTGAGGTGAGATACCATTTCAACCATGATATTGTATCTGAAAACATCATGACATGAGCAATAAATTGTATTTACACACCTCACATATATGGTGTCCTATCAAATCGCAACTGTGAGCAGTGCTGTTGTGTTCATTCCTCAGTGCACTAAGATGTGTGGTGTTCATTCCTCAGTGCACTAAGATGTGTTGTGTTCATTCCTCAGTGCACTAAGATGTGTTGTGTTCATTCCTCAGTGCACTAAGATGTGTGGTGTTCATTCCTCAGTGCACTAAGATGTGTTGTGTTCATTCCTCAGTGCACTAAGATGTGTTGTGTTCATTCCTCAGTGCACTAAGATGTGTGGTGTTCATTCCTCAGTGCACTAAGATGTGTTGTGTTCATTCCTCAGTGCACTAAGATGTGTTGTGTTCATTCCTCAGTGCACTAAGATGTGTTGTGTTCATTCCTCAGTGCACTAAGATGTGTGGTGTTCATTCCTCAGTGCACTAAGATGTGTTGTGTTCATTCCTCAGTGCACTAAGATGTGTGGTGTTCATTCCTCAGTGCACTAAGATGTGTGGTGTTCATTCCTCAGTGCACTAAGATGTGTGGTGTTCATTCCTCAGTGCACTAAGATGTGTTGTGTTCATTCCTCAGTGCACTAAGATGTGTGGTGTTCATTCCTCAGTGCACTAAGATGTGTGGTGTTCATTCCTCAGTGCACTAAGATGTGTGGTGTTCATTCCTCAGTGCACTAAGATGTGTGGTGTTCATTCCTCAGTGCACTAAGATGTGTGGTGTTCATTCCTCAGTGCACTAAGATGTGTGGTGTGGGTGTCAGGATGAGAGATGTGAAGTGCTACCAGGCTAGGGAGATCGTGAGAGGTTGTGACCCCTTGACCAAGCCTGTGGCCAAGCAGACCTGCGCCCTGCAACCCTGTCCCACTGAACCCCCAGGTATGTAAGCAATGGCATGGTCCCAGATAGATATGTTTGTGCTGTCTTCCAACACCAATGACCATAGGAGTTGGCAAGACAGCACAAACAGATCTGTGATCAGGCTATACAAGCAGCACCTAACCACAGCCTCTGGCAACTTTAGGAGAGTAACAATACTTATGTCAAATCACAGGCAAAAGTAGACCGGAGAACACGGCATCGTCAAAGCACTTGTTTTTAATTGTATTATTTGCAGTACTTTTTTGCTTTTCACAACTGAGATAATTATTAGTGTGGGCAAGCCCCTCTTTCTTTCATAACAGCCCAAAGTCCTGAGTGTTTAGATTATTGAGGTAAAAAGGCAGATTGATTGATTCGTTGATAGATTTGTCATTGCAGTATTTCCTGATTGTGATGAGGCTACTTTTTCCATATGATTAAACATATCATAAATGTCTCTGTCATGCAGATGAGAGCTGTCAGGACCGACCCACCACCAACTGCTCTCTAGCTCTGAAGGTGAACCTGTGCAGTCACTGGTACTACAGCAAGGCCTGCTGCCGTTCCTGCAGGGCCCAGCACGCCTCTTAGTACTGCCTGACACCCCCAAAACCTTTCCCCCATAGTAGACTACTCTACTTCACCACAGTAAGTTATTCTACTACTCTACAGTAAGTTACTCTACTACACCCCACTAGGCCACTCTACTACACCACAGTAGACTTGTCTACTACACCACAGTAGACTTGTCTTCTACACCACAGTAGACTTGTCTACTACACCACAGTAGACTTGTCTTCTACACCACAGTAGACTTGTCTTCTACACCACAGTAGACTTGTCTACTACACCACAGTAGACTTGTCTACTACACCACAGTAGACTACTCTACTACACCACAGTAGGCTACTCTACTACACCACAGTAGACTACTCTACTTCACCACAGTAGACTACTCTACTACACCACAGTAGACTTGTCTACTACACCACAGTAGACTTGTCTACTACACCACAGTAGACTTGTCTACTACACCACAGTAGACTACTCTACTTCACCACAGTAGACTACTCTACTACACCACAGTAGACTTGTCTACTACACCACAGTAGACTTGTCTACTACACCACAGTAGGCTACTCTACTACACCACAGTAGACTTGTCTACTTCACCACAGTAGACTACTCTACTACACCACAGTAGACTTGTCTACCACACCACAGTAGCCTAGTCTACTACACCACAGTAGACTACTCTACTACACCACAGTAGACTACTCTACTACACCACAGTAGACTACTCTACTTCACCACAGTAGACTACTCTACTACACCACAGTAGACTACTCTACTACACCACAGTAGACTACTCTACTACACCACAGTAGGCTACTCTACTACACCACAGTAGGCTACTCTACTTCACCACAGTAGACTTGTCTACTACACCACATTAGACTTGTCTACTACACCACAGTAGGCTTGTCGACTACACCACAGTAGACTTGTCTACTACACCACAGTAGCCTACTCTACTACACCACAGTAGCCTACTCTACTTCACCACAGTAGACTTGTCTACTACACCACAGTAGACTTGTCTACTACACCACAGTAGACTTGTCTTCTACACCACAGTAGACTTGTCTACTACACCACAGTAGTCTAGTCTACTACACCACAGTAGACTACTCTACTACACCACAGTAGACTTGTCTACTACACCACAGTAGGCTACTCTACTACACCACAGTAGACTTGTCTACTACACCACAGTAGACTTGTCTACTACACCACAGTAGACTACTCTACTACACCACAGTAGGCTACTCTACTACACCACAGTAGGCTACTCTACTACACCACAGTAGGCTACTCTACTACACCACAGTAGACTACTCTACTACACCACAGTAGACTTGTCTACTACACCACAGTAGACTTGTCTACTACACCACAGTAGACTTGTCTACTACACCACAGTAGACTTGTCTACTACACCACAGTAGACTACTCTACTACACCACAGTAGGCTACTCTACTACACCACAGTAGACTACTCTACTACACCACAGTAGGCTACTCTACTACACCACAGTAGACTACTCTACTACACCACAGTAGGCTTGTCTACTACACCACAGTAGACTTGTCTACTACACCACAGTAGACTTGTCTACTACACCACAGTAGACTTGTCTACTACACCACAGTAGGCTACTCTACTTCACCACAGTAGACTTGTCTACTTCACCACAGTAGACTTGTCTACTACACCACAGTAGACTTGTCTACTACACCACAGTAGACTTGTCTACTTCACCACAGTAGACTACTCTACTACGCCACAGTAGACTTGTCTACTTCACCACAGTAGACTTGTCTACTACACCACAGTAGACTACTCTACTATACCACAGTAGACTACTCTACTACACCACAGTAGGCTACTCTACTTCACCACAGTAGACTTGTCTACTACACCACAGTAGGCTTGTCTACTTCACCACAGTAGACTACTCTACTACACCACAGTAGGCTACTCTACTACACCACAGTAGGCTACTCTACTACACCACAGTAGACTTGTCTACTACACCACAGTAGTCTAGTCTACTACACCACAGTAGGCTTGTCTACTACACCACAGTAGACTTGTCTACTACACCACAGTAGACTTGTCTACTACACCACAGTAGACTACTCTACTTCACCACAGCAGACTTGTCTACTACACCACAGTAGACTTGTCTACTACACCACAGTAGTCTAGTCTACTACACCACAGTAGACTACTCTACTACACCACAGTAGACTTGTCTACTACACCACAGTAGGCTACTCTACTACACCACAGTAGACTTGTCTACTACACCACAGTAGACTTGTCTACTACACCACAGTAGACTTGTCAACTACACCACAGTAGACTTGTCTACTACACCCCAGTAGGCTACTCTACTTCACCACAGTAGGCTACTCTACTACACCACAGTAGGCTACTCTACTACACCACAGTAGACTAGTCTACTCCACCACAGTAGACTTGTCTACTACACCACAGTAGACTTGTCTACTACACCACAGTAGGCTACTCTACTACACCACAGTAGACTTGTCTACTACACCACAGTAGACTACTCTACTACACCACAGTAGGCTACTCTACTACACCACAGTAGACTACTCTACTACACCACAGTAGACTTGTCTACTACACCACAGTAGACTTGTCTACTACACCACAGTAGACTTGTCTACTACACCACAGTAGACTACTCTACTACACCACAGTAGACTTGTCTACTACACCACAGTAGGCTACTCTACTACACCACAGTAGGCTACTCTACTACACCACAGTACACTTGTCTACTACACCACAGTAGACTTGTCTACTACACCACAGTAGACTTGTCTACTACACCACAGTAGACTACTCTACTACACCACAGTAGGCTACTCTACTACACCACAGTACACTTGTCTACTACACCACAGTAGACTTGTCTACTACACCACAGTAGACTTGTCTACTACACCACAGTAGACTTGTCTACTTCACCACAGTAGGCTAGTCTACTACACCACAGTAGACTTGTCTACTACACCACAGTAGACTTGTCTACTACACCACAGTAGACTTGTCTACTACACCACAGTAGACTTGTCTACTACACCACAGTAGACTTGTCTACTACACCACAGTAGGCTACTCTACTACACCACAGTAGACTTGTCTACTACACCACAGTAGACTACTCTACTACACCACAGTAGGCTACTCTACTACACCACAGTAGGCTACTCTACTACACCACAGTAGACTTGTCTACTACACCACAGTAGACTACTCTACTACACCACAGTACACTTGTCTACTACACCACAGTAGACTTGTCTACTACACCACAGTAGACTTGTCTACTACACCACAGTAGACTACTCTACTACACCACAGTAGGCTACTCTACTACACCACAGTACACTTTTCTACTACACCACAGTAGACTTGTCTACTACACCACAGTAGACTTGTCTACTACACCACAGTAGACTTGTCTACTTCACCACAGTAGGCTAGTCTACTACACCACAGTAGACTTGTCTACTACACCACAGTAGACTTGTCTACTACACCACAGTAGACTTGTCTACTACACCACAGTAGACTTGTCTACTACACCACAGTAGACTTGTCTACTTCACCACAGTAGGCTAGTCTACTACACCACAGTAGACTTGTCTACTACACCACAGTAGACTTGTCTACTACACCACAGTAGACTTGTCTACTACACCACAGTAGACTTGTCTACTACACCACAGTAGACTACTCTACTACACCACAGTAGGCTAGTCTACTACACCACAGTAGGCTACGGTATATCCAAAGGGATATGATCTAAATAAGGAAGAAACAGTACATTATGATAAAGGCTTCAGTCTGAACCAGAACCACATACCTTTCTTTCAGAGGTTGTCAACTGGGCACATGCAAAGACTGAAACCCTGAAGTATTAAGAGTCAAGGGGGAGACGAGAGAGCAAAGAGTGAACAGGTGCATCTATTTGTCTTTTGAAGAGAGAATCCTACATCAGAAATCTCTTAAACCACACTTAAGGGCCGTACTTATGTGGAAAGATGCATCAAATTATTTCCTGGTTGACTATACTGCATGTCTAGACTGTATTTAAGGTAAATATTGATTAGGAATATTATTTAATTATATTTTTAATAATGTCTGGCACAAGAAAGGTGGCCTTACTGAAGAAATAGTACAATATGTCAAAGAAAAGCTTTAAAAAATGTCTCAAGACTCATTTCTGCTTCATCTCTTGTAACTGCCCCATTTTATTCGGCCCATTCTATTGTTATTCTGCCCATACTGCTATTTCTATATTATTACTTATTTTTGCAGGACATACAATTTATTTATTGCTCATCACACATGATTTTATCAATCATGGCATATAATTCTTGAAGTTACTAAATGCCAGTTAGCTAAATGTGAATGAGAGAGTAAGACTAAAGACATACAGTATGACCATACAGGCATCCCATTTATGAACTGAAAGATTCCTGACACTTGAGAAGGTTGAAATACATAAGAGTGTGTGTCTCATTTTGACAATATCTTTATCTAGTTTACTGGTTTTGTTAACTGATACCTCTTTGTACAAAAAAAGTTATCATTGACATTTTGTACTGTTATTAACTGAAATGCTCAATGTATCTACCTGTATTTCCATTAAAAGGTCTAAATTATAGCTGTTTCTTTGATTGCTATGTTGGGTTCAGAATATCAGGCATACAAAACAAACACACTTATTTTTCCAACAGTTCATTATTGACACTATTCCACATGTGGTTCATCCAAAGTAGTAGTATCTATGATGGGAAAAGCATGGATTAGGACCTGAAGCCACCTGCTGGTTTCTGTGTGTTTTCCTTCTCACATTTACTGCTGAAATAACAAATATCCTATACATTAAGAAGACAAAACCCTGTTAAAGCAAACAAGACATGCCATGTTACGTTTCTTCACAAATCAAAAAGGGTTAGGCCACCCATACTTGCCAAGTGAACATTACACACATTACTGGAGAAACCAACTCAACTGACGTACAGTATCTCACAAAAGTGAGTACACCCCTCACATTTTTGTAAATATTTGAGTATATCTTTTCATGTGACAACACTGAAGAAATGACACTTTGCTACAATGTAAAGTACTGAGTGTACAGCTTGTATAACAGTGTACATTTGCTGTCCCCTCAAAATAACACAACATACAGCCATTAATGTCTAAACCGCAGGCAAAAAAAGTGAGTACACCCCTAAGTGAAAATATCCTAATTGGGCCCAAAGTGTCAATATTTTGTGTGGCCACCATCATTTTCCAGCACTGCCTTGAACCCTCTTGGGCATGGAGTTCACCAGAGCTTCACAGGTTACCACTGGAGTCCTCTTCCACTCCTCCATGACGACATCACGGAGCTGGTGGATGTTAGAGACCTTGCACTCCTCCACCTTCCGTTTGAGGATGCCCCACAGATGCTCAATAGGGTTTAGGTCTGGAGACATGCTTGGCCAGTCCATCACCTTTACCCTCAGCTTCTTTAGCAAGGCAGTGGTCGTCTTGGAGGTGTGTTTGGGGTTGTTATCATGTTGGAATACTGCCCTGCGGCCCAGTCTCCAAAGGGAGGGGATCATGCTCTGCTTCAGTATGTCACAGTACATGTTGGCATTCATGGTTCCCTCAATGAACTGTAGCTCCCCAGTGCTGGCAGCACTCATACGTCTATTTCCCAAAGACAACCTCTGGATATGACGCTGAGCACGTGGACTCAACTTCTTTGGTCGACCATGGCGAGGCCTGTTCTGAGTGGAACCTGTCCTGTTAAACCGCTGTATGGTCTTGGCCACCGTGCTGCAGCTCAGTTTCAGGGTCTTGGCAATCTTCTTATAGCCCAGGCCATCTTTATGTAGAGCAACAATTCTTTTTTTCAGATCCTCAGAGAGTTCTTTGCCATGAGGTGCCATGTTGAACTTCCAGTGACCAGTCAGTATGAGGGAGTGTGAGAGCGATGACACCAAATTTAACACACCTGCTCCCCATTCACACCTGAGACCTTGTAACACTAAAGAGTCACATGACACCGGGGAGGGAAAATGGCTAATTGGGCCCAATTTGGACATTTTCACTTAGGGGTGTACTCACTTTTGTTGCCAGCGGTTTAGACATGAATGGCTGTGTGTTGAGTTATTTTGAGGGGACAGCAAATTTACACTGTTAATCAAGCTGTACACTCACTACTTTACATTGTAGCAAAGTGTCATTTCTTCAGTGTTGTCACATGAAAAGATATACTCAAATATTTACAAAAATGTGAGGGGTGTACTCACTTTTGTGAGATACTGTATGTCAAATGTATTGTGTAACTTGAAGTATATGACTTGACAATGAACGACATAAATCTCGTCAAATATATATTTAAGCATATTTTACCTTTAAATTGTCACTAAATTAGCTCTTAAAATAGTTCAGTTTCCACACTCTATTAAGAAGCTGTTAAGAGGACACTCAGAACTTTAACCAAAACACTTCGATTGGGGAATCAGGTCATTTTCTATCTACTCTAGTGGGACTAAAATATTACTTAGGGTTCTGGATGTATTTTAGCAGCTTACAGTAGCTTATGTGTCATCACCTGCATAAACCCCAAGAGAATGTACAGTACAGATATCACACAACATACACAGTACCAAAGTTATTCATCTGCCTGCTTAAGCTTCTCTTGAGAAAAAATATCTCCTTCATAATCACAGATCCTATATGCCTATGATATTAAGCCCTTTAAAAAAAAACTGTTCATGTGAATTCAGGAGTCGGTGTCCATATATCTGCATGTGACACCACCTCTCTACATCATGTGAGCGAGTGAACGTATCCATCGGTTTGGTGAGGTGGAAAATATCTACAGTAAGTAAGAGCGCAATAAAATTCCCTTCAGCCAGGTCAGGTCTCTGACATTAGTCCTCCCAGCCACCAGGGGGCTACACATCGGTGCTGACACCGTGGCTGTGGGTGACCACCTCCCTCATGGTGACAGAGCGGATGAGGTTGAGCTTGTGGTTGAAGCTGGCCAGGTCCATTGGCAGGTCCAGCTCCTGCTGCTGCACAGTCCTGTAGCTGATGCGGCCGCCACCGTTATGCAGTCTCTCAGAGGAGTGCTGCAGGTAGAAGGGCAGGGAGTAGCGAGTGCAGGATGGGCAAAACCTATGGGAGCGTGTCATTGGTTTGCGGATCAGGGGAGGAGTGTAGACAAAGGCGGGCCCGTTGGGCTCAGAGGGGGGCGTGGTCATCATGTCCTGGTCATCAGCCGTGTGCACTGGTGTGGGGAGAGAGGACATGATGGTGAGGTCCGGTTGCTCCTCCTCCTCCATCTCTGGCTCCTCCCTCTTACAGCAATAATACTGCCAATGGAGCAGAGAGAAACATGTGACAGAGTGATCAAGCTGGTCACCGTAAAACCGTATGCACTCATCACAGCTAAGGTAGAAAAAACATGGCTACTTCACAAAATCAAATTCTTCATGGCAAGACTTTAGCCTACCTGCAACCTACAGTAGCACAGTACTGCAACGATAGTCAGTAAGATGACTGTAGCTAGAATTCCACCACAGATAACCACTGTCCCGGCTGACATTCGAAGTCCTCTCCATCAACACTCTACAGAGAGAAAAGAATAGAAGGAGAAAGGGGGACAGATTGAAGGGGGGGTGCTTAAACTTACATAACAGAGAGAGATGATATAGATTTGTATCCTTGACAACAGCCCTCATTGGGAATTTGATGTTGCTGCTTTTAGTGATCACTTCCACTCTTTGAAACAAAGGACCAGGGCATAGTGCAGTAATGGCAAATTCCTTCAAATCATCAGGTTATTTCACGGAAATATGTACATTAGAGGGGAATTGAAAAGCCATCGATATACTTGTTGGAGAGAATATTCAAGCTCAAGTAATGATGAATTTCAAAAGAATCTACTGGTCTACGTAGCGACATGGTAAAAGAGACAAATGAACTGCGGCACATACTATAAATGCACACGTTGTATGGTTTTTAAATCAAAAGCCTCCTAATAGGTTGAGTCCATCTTAGTTTACTTTCCTTCTTGTTGAGACTATTTGGTACTGTGGGAAAGGTCCCAAGATCGGGTCATTCAGTGTAGGACCATAGTGGAATAATGCATGGGAGTTACACAGCAGACATGACATCAAACCCAGAAATAGCCTCAACACTAAGGCAGAGACAGACTTCCAGTGAATTTCAAGTAGATACAGTGGAAATAAAAAGTATGTGAACCCTTTGGAAATACCTGGATTTCTGCATAAATTGGTCATAAAATTTGATCTGATCTTCAACTAGGTCACAACAATAGACAAACACAGTCTGCTTCAAATAATAACAAACAAAAAATTATACGTTTTCATGTCTTTATTGAACACACTGTGTAAACATTCACAGTGCAGGGTGGGAAAGTATGTGAACCCTTGGATTTAATAACTGGTTGACCCTCCTTTGGCAGCAATAACCTCAACCAAACGTTTTCTGTAGTTGTAGATCAGACCTGCACAACGGTCTGGAGGAATTTTGGACCATTCCTCTTTACAAACTGTTTCAGTTCAGCAATATTCTTGGGATGTCTGGTGTGAACAACTCTCTTGAGGTCATGCCACAGCATCTCAATCGGGTTGAGGTCAGGACTCTGACTGGGCCACTCCAGAAGGCGTATTTTCTTCTGTTGAAGCCATTCTGTTGTTGATTTACTTCTGTGTTTTGGGTCGTTGTCCTGTTGCATCACACAACTTCTGTTGAGCTTCAATTGGCAGACAGATAGCCTAACATTCTCCTGCAAAATGTCTTGTTAAACTTGGGAATTCATTTTTCCGTTGCTGATAGCAAGCTGTCCAGGCCCTGAGGCAGTAAAACAGCCCCAAACCATGATGCTCCCTCCACCATACTTTACAGTTGGGATGAGGTTTTGATGTTGGTGTGCTGTGCCTTTTTTCTCCACACATAGTGTTGTGTGTTCCTTCCAAACAACTACACAGTAGTTTCATCTGTCCACAGAATATTTTGCCAGTAGCGCTGTGGAACATCCAGGTGCACTTTTGCAAACTTCAGATGTGCAGCATGAACACCATTCTTGTTTAGTGTTTTAAGTATCGTAGACTCGTCAACAGAGATGTAAGCATGTTCCAGAGATTTGTGTAAATCTTTAGCTGACACTCTAGGATTCTTCTTAACTTCAATGAGCATTCTGCGCTGTGCTCTTGCAGTCATCTTTGCAGGACGGCCACTCCTAGGGAGAGTAACAACAGTGCTGAACTTTCTCCATTTATAGACAATTTGTCTTACCATGAACTGATGAACATCAAGGCTTTTAGAGATACTTTTGTAACCCTTTCCAGCTTTATGCAAGTCAACAATTATTAACCTTAGGTCTTCTGAGATCTCTTTTGTTCGAGGCATGGTTCACATCAGGTAATGCTTCTAGTAAATAGCAAACAAACATTTTGTGAGTGTTTTTATAGGGCAGGGCAGCTAAAACCAACATCTCCAATCTCGTCTCAGTGATTGGACTCCAGGTTAGCTGACTCCTGACTCCAATTAGCTTTTGGAGAAGTCATTAGCCTAGGGGTTCACATACTTTTTCCAACCTACACTGTGAATGTTTAAATTATGTATTCAATATAGACAAGAAAAATACAATCATGTGTGTGTTATTAGTTTAAGCACACTGTGTTTGTCTACTGTTCTGACTTAGATGAAGATCAGATCAAATTTGATGACCAATTTATGCGGAAACCCTGGTAATTCCAAAGGGTTCACATACTTTTTCTTGCCACTGTAGTTGTTTTTTCCACTGATTCTCACCTCCATCTAAATAAAAGCAATCAAAGGCCAAAGCAACCAGTCACATGTAAAAAAAGTATAAGAAATATGAATAATATTGCAGAATATATCATACGACCAAAGTAGATACGTATTATTGATGCTGAAGACTTCCACTAAATAAGGCAGGAAGTAATCATGTGTCTGGAATGTTCTATTAAAAGTCCCCTGCTCCAGCAAATGCTAATGGAATGATCCATTCCAAAGCAGTTAGAAGTGATGTGTGATAGGTTTAATAGTCATATACTCAGCTGGTTTCACATCTGAATGGCTATGAAAGACTAGCTTGCATGAAGAGCTGCACAATTTCTCACAATGACCACACAGTATTCTGTAACAGCAAAATATCTAACCGAGCTGAAGCTATCTTGTGGCAGAAAAGGAAAATGGAGGCCACCACAAACACTCAGACCATTACTTATCCTGTCCTTATCCTTATCCTTATCCTGTAGCTGCCACGCACAGGGAGGACAGGAGAAGTAATGGTCTGAGTGTTTGTGGTGGCCTCTAATCTATCTCTCAGAGAACAATGTCTCACATGACCTCTTGAGGCTCTAAAGACATTGGGCCAACTCTCAAAGTCAATGGACAGGCCATTAGACGTGGTATTCTATCATCAACAAACCATGAACGTTTCCCTGGACTTACAGAATGCTATTTGTTTGGAGAGTTCAAATATTTTTTCGTTTAACACATTTTTACAAGATATCTAACCATACTAAATAATTGCAGTGTTGACCCATTGATAACAAAATTGCAAAAACCTCCACAGCACATTACACATCACATCATACATCACATCATATAATCGCTGGGTCCAAGACAGAGATGCCTATACCCCTCACGAACGACCAAAAAAACATAGGCTATGTACTTTAGCCAAGCTACCCATTTGCACAAATCACACAGGCTACAATTGTCTCAGGTTTCAACCACCCCGCCGCATGGAGAGCATATCAGCACCATGGACAGCCGCTCAGTGCCAAGAGCACGCGACATGTGTACTGAATTTATAAAAACATGTCGTGGGTATTCAATTATCATGCAGATTGTCTCACTTTCACTCTCATGACACATTTCACTTTCTATAACTGTCTCATCGGATCTCTTTATCTATCCAGTTTCATCATCCACATTTCTGTCTTCAGTCTTTGCTCCCCTTAGACCACGTCCATTTATTTCAAAAACGCTCATAGTCACCAAAATATGAGAGCTCCATGAAATGCAATCTTTTCTCAATATCTAATAAATAAAATTAAGCATATAGGGTTTTATAATAGGCCTAAATTTACCAAGCCTAGCCTACTTCAGGAGTACGAGCAATACTCTAAATGACTTGTGTGAAATGTGTGTGAAAGCAAAAACATAAAACTACTTAAACAATAAACGACTCGCACGCAGGTTATAATCTTACCTCTATAAGTATTTGAATCGTCCCATGTCGCGTCCCGGGTGCCTCCGGCTCGCGCAGCCCCGGTTCTGGTGTTGCAGCCACGTGACGCTCAAAGGCAGCCGCGCCTGAAGGTGATTAATAGGCTTTCAATGTAGATGAATGGAATTATCATCAGGTACGCTACTCTTCAGAGCGCACATTTGTTTTGTACCTTTAATACCGAAAACGACAAAAGTGACTATCCCTGTAGCTATTCTGTGGTAAAGCATTTATTTCCTTGGAAAAAAACGTGTCGAATCTAAAATAAACCAAACACATCAATTAAATTCCCATCACAATTTCCCAAGTTTATCTCCATCTGTCTTCACTTCGAAAAAGGGTTAAAAAGATGGGTCCTTGCAAGCACAATTTGAAGATTACTGAAGTAGTCCTACAAGTTGCTCTGTTTATTTGGATGCTTATACGATAATGGTATGCACAACTGAATTATTTCCCGCGCTCCCAAGTTACTTTTCTCCTTCCCGCTCAATTCTATCATGTAGTCTACATTTGATAGGGGGACGCTGAAGAATGGCACTAATGATGCAAAACACATGACTCCAAATATCTTTATGCAAAGAAAAAACCCTCGTCACATTCCTAATGCAATGTGTGGCCTTATCCTGGCAAAAAATAATAAGAAAAATTACTCCCCAAAATTAATAAAAAAGTTGGTGATTGGTACAGTGGATACAACGTTTTCATTATATTTTCCGAGCCCGTTGTCTTGTCCGGTCCCCTCTGTATTACACCTGAGCAGCGGACCTCCATGTGCGCATTCATTTTCTCTGCTGATCTGACGAAATGTGGCCATGTGGCAAAGCAGCGGTGAGTAGTCGCGCTTTTACTGAAGGGCATACAGTTGACTTTCATGATAGAATAACCGAACATCTACTGTCATCGTTCTTGCCAGACAACGATGTGGAGTAGCATGTAATTGATTAAAGCATCCTTGGTCGGTTTCCCAGAAAATAATTGCCATGAGTAGAACAGTTATTAGGGCCACTGGAAGAGTTGTGGGCTACAAAAATAGGACAGTTCACCTTAGTACAGTAGTGAAACATTTACAAAAAAATATATAAATACCAAATCCCTTATGATTATTAATCATAGAAACCCTTCAATATCTGTAATGATTTGAACTTGATTTGAACTTCATAATGATCTCAATAGCAGAGAAACCAGCAAACACTGCCATCATGGAGTCTGATATTGACTATGGAATTAATCAAATTGTCAGCCTTGAGAAGCACTGAGTCAGTGTCAGGGACTTATTTTCCACAAGTATTATCTAACCTGTTTCTATAATGACCCCCCCCCCCCCCCCCCTCCCCCCACACACACACACACACACCCATCCTTCAGTCACTTTGTCCTCCACTATCTTCCAGCTCTTTGTCTGGCTCTGAAGTCCTGCTCCCCAATGCTACCAGTACAGCCAAGAAAATGAGGGAAGCGAAAAAACAGATTTTATTGCATTAATTATTCAGATGTTGAAGGAGGCTGAGATTCCACTGTATTGTACAGACAAGGCCGTGTAATATTTATTAGTGGAGATGTGGTGCGATGATGGTTGGGTTATTTTCCTTCTTTTTCTGTTCTGGTTTGTCTTCCATTCAGGTGTGTTGGAGATGTATAACTGTATAGTGTCTGAGGCCTTGGTTTCAGCAATATGATTTGACATGATAGAACAGTGTAGTCATGCAGGGACTGCCAATACTAAAATCTGATGAACATGGTCCCTGTCAAATAAACAAAAACAATAAATACACTGCTTTGAGGGTCAGGGGTCAGGGCACGCAGGCAACCAATCAAGGGGTCTGTGTTCAGAAGTTGTCAGCCATTTCCAGTCAAGGAACACTTTTCTACTCCTGCCCTAATGAATTCAAACCTAACATGAAATACAGAAACTAGTCTCTTGCTGTTCACTTGACTTCCTTTCCCTCCTTTTTTCCTCTCCTCCTCATCTGTCTGTACTTGCTAATAGCCCTCCATGTTCTGGCATCTATCCACCCCATACCCCCCCCCCTCTCTCCCCCACCCCTCTCTCTTCCCCTTCCCTTTTATTTGATTGCATGTCTGATACTGTTGGCTGTGCTGTTAACAGTTCAATACCACAAACATGGCTCCAGTGTTGTCATCTACTTAGCACTGATTCAATCGGTAATGTCGTACATTGGGACACTTGCTGTCAAGTTCACCTAACAAGTTCAGTTGACAGATAGCAACCCTGTCTACTATGTGGTTCACTAACTAACCGTTTCCTCTGATTTTAATAGATACAAAGTATCAATGGCTGTTCACTCAATCTGAAATAGTAGTCTGGAGTTGCTTGTGGAATGTAACTTCTATAGAGAGCTAATTTGACCATTTTGACTTAAGCCTTTTTTCGAAGGTTTGTAAAACTGCTTATATTGTTCAATGCAAACTATCGGTGTCACTATTTCTACATTACTCTTTACTCTTTCTACATTGTTTCCTCATGACTTTCTTTCTCCGCTGCCTATGAAAATGTGAGGTTCAAAAGAGCTCCCTCCATCTGGGTTTGTGTCATTCCAAAGCTCATATTTATGCGTGACTTACCTAACTTACTAAACTGGAGAAGAAAGATAGAAAGGCATGAACAAGCTGGTGAATGCTGAGTGTGGCTTGGTATGATGATACCCACCAACTGTTATTGTGCTTCCTGTATCTCTCATTCTGACAAGTCCCCTGTTCCAAAGCACTGCTGTGGTTGTACAAGCATGGGCTCATTAAGAGGGACATGTACAACAGGATTTTAAACCCAAAGCATCTCTGAATTCTCATACAAGAGACAACAAGAGCAACAGCAGGCTTGCTACAGTAGAGTAGCCTACAAACACAGCTGGAAGCAGGATGCTTCAATCCATCGCCTAATCGTGCATCTGTGCTGCTGCACTTGAGGGTTGTTTTCCATAATTATAGCAATCAACATTTATGCATAATCCACCTTAATAGATAGCGGGTGCTCAGTATGGGCTTGACAGAACCCTACACTGAACCCTCTCCCTGCGGCAGCTTTTGATTTGCGGAGCTGCGGTGCTGAGTCTATGGATACCCTGGGCTCATAAAACTTTCCTCTGGGTAATGACTGCCCATCCCACCTGATCACTCATACTGAATGACTGAATGAGAGGAGCTCCTGGGACTGGCAGATGTTGACTAAGAAGCCCAAGGCAGGCTCTACAAACTGCAGCTTTGTGACAGATTAACATCCAGATAACCCATGTATGAGGCATATGGAAAAATGGCATATTGGAATATATTTCAATAAAATATAAATATATTTAAATATATTGGGAAAATGTATTTATCAACTATATAAATAATTCAAATACACACTCACACCTCACAACCTTCTCTACTCCGATGATAATGTGAAGACTCTATTGACTTCTGGTATTGTAGCATTCCCAAAGTACTATTTTGCATGTAAAAGTTGGATCATTGAGTTGTTGAAAATGTATCTGCAGCTATTGAGGTATTGCCTACCTGCCACTTATATTATGAAAAATAGTCCAAATAAATGAGGTGTTTATTTCTAAAAGAAACTTGAACGTAGAACACACAAACCTGGTTCAGTCTGTTTTCCTCCAGACACTGGGAGACAAATTCACCTTTCAGCAGGACAATAACCTAAAACACAAGGTCAAATATACACTGGAGTTGCTTACCAAGATGAAATTGAATGTTCCTAAGTGGCCTAGTTACAGTTTTAAGTTAAATCGGCTTGAAAATCTATGTCAAGATTTGAAAATGGCTGTCTAGCAAGGATCAACAAACAAGTTGACAGAGCTTGAAGAATTTTTTAAAGAATAATGTGTGAATATTGTACAATCCAGGTGTGCAAAGCTCTTAGAGATTTACCCAGAAAGACTCACAGCTGTAATCGCTGCCAAAGGTGATCCTAACATGTATTGACTCAGAGGGTTGAATACTTATCTAATGAAAATATATTACATTTGCTACAAATGTGAGAATTCTTCTTCCACTTTGACATTACAGAGTATTTTGTGTAGATCGTTGACAAAATATGACAATTAAATCCATTTGAATCCCACTTTGTAACACAAAGGGGTGTGAATACTTTCTGAAGGCACTGTAGGTCTTTGAAGAGAGAGGTCACATTGCATGGACAACCATCATATACTTCTATCTGAAATCTCCATGGGTTGATTTTACTGGTGTATTGATGTATAGATTTGGAAAATAGGCCGTTATGTTGCAATACATTACATTTTAGTCATTTAGCAGACGCTCTTACCCAGACAAACTTTCAGGAGAAAATAGGGCTAAGTGCCTTGCTCAAGAACACATTGACAGATTTTTCAGCTAGTCGGTTCAGTGACCTTTCGGTTGCTGGCCCAACGCTTTTAAGCACTACTATCCCTGCCACCCATTGTATGTTTGCTATGTACATTTTCCTGATTGACTGAATCCATACAGATGTCAACTAGTGCCTTAGAAAGTTCAATATAAGAAGTTCAGGGACCAACACTGACCTGCTGGAAGTTCTTAGAGATCTTTATCTTTTTGTTACCTTCAGGGGGATAGGAGTAAGTCCATTAAAGGTCAGGCTCTTGGCTAGACAGTGACTTTAGTGTGAAGGTTTCAGTATTGTGGGTGTATAAGGCTTTAGCTGAATTCGCCAAAAGTGCTGCGGGCAAGGAAATGTGATGTTAGAAGGATCCAGTGCATTAGCCTTAGTCGTGGCTTTCTACCAAACCTCATAGCTGCCCCCAAAACCCCAAACCCCAATGTTTATAAAATATATAGAGTTAGCTTCGAGTTACTGCCTCTGATGTCAGAATGCACGGGAGGCTACCACTTAGCGCCCGCTCCATGCGTCACCAATGGGTCTGGGTATGAGGGTTCAGAGTCTGGATTCATTCAAACATCTCTCAGCTCTTGGACATTAGAAAAACACCCTCACCTTTAGACAAAACAAAGTAAGAGCCTGTCTTTGGGGATAAGGGTGGGGTGCTTTTTTCCTTCATTCTTTTCATTTGTTTCCAGTAATTGTCTAGGTCTACATCTTCAGGACTACTCAACATGGTTTTCTGTTTTGGGTCAACAGTTTCAATTCACTGACTGGAGTAAATTCAACACTGCAAGTGCGCTGTATCTGACTTCACCCTGAATGGCCTTGGAGAACTTCCCTTCGAGCAGGACAATGACATTTGACCCTCACTTACTTAAAGAATATGTACTAACAAAGCAACCCTAAATACAGTGGACGTGTTGGTTTGTAGTTTTTACTATATAATCGATGATATACTGTAAACAAGCTGGAACAGCTACTCAGAAATGGGCAAAATGCATGCTTTTGAAACCCAGATGAACAAACACAGCTTCTGAATCCATGAGCTACATGCCGAGCTACATGACTTTAGTCAATCTACTATACCATCAATGTCCCAACTGATTACAATGACCCCAAACCCACTCAGAGCACATAGAGTGCCTTGCAAAAGTATTCATCCCCCTTGGCGTTTTTCCTATTTTGTTGCATTACAACCTGTAATTTAAATTGATTTTTATTTGGATTTCCTGTAATGGACATACACAAAATAGTCCAAATTGGTGAAGTGAAATTTAAAAAAAACTTGTTTCAAAAAATTATAAAAAAATAAAAAACAGAAAAGTGGTGTAGTCACCCCCTTTGCTATGAAGCCCCTAAATAAAACCTGGTGCAACAAATTACCTTCAGAAGTCACATAATTAGTTAAATAAAGTCCACCTGTGTGCAATCTAAGTGTCACATGATCTCATACCATTAAATCCATTATTCAAAAAAGGAAAGAATATGGCACCACAAAAAACCTGCCAAGAGAGGGCCGCCCACCAAAACTCACAGACCAGGCAAGGAGGGCATTAATCAGAGAGGCAACAAAGAGACCAAAGATAACCCTTAAGGAGCTGCAAAGCTCCACAGCAGAGATTGGAATATCTGTACATAGGACCAATTTAAGCCGTACACTCTACAGAGCTGGGCTTTATGGAAGAGTGGCCAGAAAAAAGCCAATGCTTAAAGAAAAAAATAAGCGAACACATTTGGTGTTTGCCAAAAGTCATGTGGGAGACTCCCCAAACATATGAAAGAAGGTACTCTAGTCAGATGAGACTAAAATTGAGCTTTTTGGCCATCAAGGAAAACACTATGTCTGGTGCAAACCCAACACCTCTCATCACCCCGAGAATACCATCCCCACAGTGAAGCATGGTGGTGGCAGCATCATGCTGTGGGGATGTTTTTCATCGGCAGGGACTGGGAAACTGGTCAGAATTGAAAAAATGATGGATGGCGCTAAATACAGGTAAATACCTGAGGGAAACCTGTTTCAATCTTCCAGAGATTTGAGACTGGGACGGAGGTTCACCTTCCAGCAGGACAATGACCCTAAGCATACTGCTAAAGCAACACTCAAGTGGTTTAAGGGGAAACATTTAAAAGTCTTGGAGTGGCCTAGTCAAAGCCCAGACCTCAATCCAATTGAGAATCTGTGGTATGACTTAAAGATTGCTGTACACCAGCGGAACCCATCCAACTTGAAAGAGCTGGAGCACTTTTGCCTTGAAGAATGGACAAGAATCCCAGTGGCTAGATGTGCCAAGCTTATAGAGACATACCTCAAGAGACTTGCAGCTGTAATTGTTGCAAAAGGTGGCTCTACAAAGTATTGCCTTTTTTTGGGGGGGGGGAATAGTTATGCACACTCAAGTTTTCAGTTTTTTTGTCTTATTTCTTGTTTGTTTCTCAAGAAAAACTATTTTGCATCTTCAAAGTGGTAGGCATGTTGTGTAAATCAAATGATACAACCCCCCCCCCAAAATCTATTTTATTTCCAGGTTGTAAGGCAACAAAATAGGAAAAATGCCAAAGGGGGTGAATAATTTCGCAAGCCACTGTAACTAGGAACCAACAGGAGATAAATAATGAATCAAAATGTTTTCGTTTGAGGGTGCACTCCGCCAAGTTGCTCTTCGACCCCACTTTGAGAAGAGGCTTTTTCAAAGAATTCAGGCCAGTATGCATTGAAGCACATCGGAAAGCATCCCAGGAGTAACCTTTCTTTGGAGAGGAGGAACTGGAAGTCTATTAAAGGGTACAGAGCTTAAAAGCGCTGGGCCTATAGAACACAGCCTCGATCACCACTACATACCTCTTTGGACCAATAACATGCTTTCTTTGACTTACATACACCATTCCATACTTTGCTGTGTACTTATATTATTTTGTTATAGTCAGGGGTGGGTTCAACTTGAACTTTTAAAATGGTGGACCTTATTATCCACATATCAAAGTATTCTTGGCATGTTAGCAATTGTAATGCTACTATTAGAGTACAGTGGTACACTGTAACGGAAAACTGTATTTATATAATAATTTGGGGTATTATCAACAATAAAATACCGTAAAAGCATTATACTGCAGCATACTGTGGTGCATTGTGGGAAAATGTTGTTGGCGGGGAAAGAATTGTTATGTTTCGAATGGTACTTTAATTTTATCCCACAGAATACAGTACTGTACTTTATTTTTGGAAAGTCAAAAAACCTTTTGACCACTGGTATTGTTGTTTCCCGGGCCATTAACATCATTTTGAGGCACGTTTTGTAAGAGGCTATATTTGCTGCACCCCTTAGTAAGAGTGCTGTACCAATTTAACTGGTATGTGATAGTAGTGCCCATCAAATGTAAATATATAGGGGACAGATTGGAGTGTCAACAAGTCTTAAACCTTTAATGGTTGATCATTTTGCCATGTCCTTTAGGTCTGTTTTGCCCTGTAGTCGCTGCCAGTTTAGAAGCCTTTGTTAAGGCCCCTAAAAGTGGAAGTGAAATAAAACACCAAATATGTATTGATATGCTGTGATATGTAAACACATTACCTAGCAGCCAACCAACCTGCTTGCAACTCCAGTCCCCTCAATTAATTTAATTCATTCATCCGTTCATTAATTCATTAGGATTACGGTAGCATTAACTTTTTAACAGTATAATTCAGTCAATTCTACGGTAATATACTGTGTCATAACACAGTACTCTATTCATTTAAATTACATTAGGTGTACTATATGAAATACAGTAACTTACTTGACAATGACCTGCCTGTAAATTACTGTGAAATTCACATCAACCCCTTTACAGTATAAATTATGCTGCAGCTGTTGTTAGGCAGTAATTCTGTCCAGCAGGTTCAGACACATGTCCGCCTCATCAACCGATCGCTGCCTACACCTACCCACCCGACTAGCATCACTACTCTGGACGGTTCTGACTTAGAATATGTGGACAACTACAAATACCTAGGTGTCTGGTTACACTGTAAACTCTCCTTCCAGACTCATATTAAGCATCTCCAATACAAAATTAAATATAGAATCGGCTTCCTATTTCGCAACAAAGCCTCCTTCACTCACGCTGCCGAACATACCCTTGTAAAACTGACTATTCTACCGATCCTCGACTTCGGCAATGTGATTTACAAAATAGCCTCCAACACTCTACTCAGCAAACTGGATGCAGTCTATCACAGTGCCATCCGTTTTGTCACCAAAGCCCCATATACTACCCACCACTATGACCTGTATGCTCTCGTCGGCTGGCCCTCGCTACATATTCGTCGCCAGACTCACTGGCTCCAGGTCATCTATAAGTCTTTGCTAGGTAAAGCTCTGCCTTATCTCAGCTCACTGGTCACCATAACAACACCGACCCGTAGCACGCACTCCAGCAGGTATATCTCACTGGTCATCCCCAAAGCCAACATCTCCTTTGTCTGCCTTTCCTTCCAGTTCTCTGCTGCCAATGACTGGAACGATTTGCAAAAATCTCTGAAGTTGGAGACTTGTATCTCCTTCACCAATTTTAAGCATCAGCTATCTGAGCAGCTCACTGATTGCTGCAGAGGTACACAGCCCATCTGTAAATAGCCCATCCAACTACCTACCTCATCCCCATTTTGTTTTTATTCACTTTTTTTTCTTTTGCACAACAGTATTTCGACTTGCACATCATCATCTGCACATCTATCACTCCAGTGTTAATTTGCTAAATTGTAATTACTTCACTACTATGGCCTATTTATTGCCTTACCTCCTTACTCCATTTGCAACACTGTATATAGAGTTTTCTATTGTGTCATTGACTGTACTTTTGTTTACCCATGTGTAACTCTGTGTTGTTGTTTTTTGTCGCACTGCTTTGCTTTATCTTGGCCAGGTCACAGTTGTAAATGAGAACTTGTTCTCAACTAGCCTACCTGGTTAAATAAAGGTGAAATAAAAATAAAACATTTTTAAAAAATGGTTTTATTGTCAGATAAGGACGAGCGTCACGTAGGAGTGATGCCACCTGCCAGAAGACAATGATATCCTTCTGACACCCCCTTTAAGCCCCGTTTCCATTGGCATTTTGAAGTCAGCCCAGGTTGGGCTGGACTTGGTGGGCTAGCTTGAATTGCATTTCCAATGCCTCCAGAAATGAGAAATGATGTAATGTTGCAAGGTAGCCAATATGTGACTGTGCAGCTGACTTAGCCAATGTTGCTAGCTAGCAAGATGTTGAAGAATTGTATTCACCCTCACCATGCTGAGACTAACGTTACCCCAGACTCAGAGCCATGTATTTAGCTTGGTAACGTTAGCTAGCTAACTGAAGGTTAGCGTTGTTGCTACCATAGCAGGCTAGCTAGCTAGTTTAATTCGTACCTTGCTTGCCATGGCATTGGCCATTAGCTAGCTAGCTAGTCAAGCAAACAAAATGACAAGTTTGATATGTTATTGCTAGCTAGCTAGCTTGCAATATGACCAGTCCAAAGATTTTTTATAACTAAACCAAGAAAGACCACAGCCCATCATTTCAAATGGGAACAAATTAGTCATAGTGGGAAGAACAAGCAAGGAGGTGGGCAGAGCCAAGCACGAGCTAGCGAGATTCTATTGGCACGTTCTAACACGCATTTGCATATTTCTGTTTGGGAAGGCTTACTCTGTGAAGTGCACATGTGCAATAACTTAATTCGTCTTTGCACTACTTCTGAACAACGGATTATTTTTTTTAACTTTGGCAAAAGGTAAAATCTACAAAAGTTAGTCCACTCTGTTCGTAACATATTCTGGTTTTGGGAACAGAAAATTGTATGTTTAATCGCTGAGAAAATTTGCAGAATGTCGGCCAAAATCCATCTCGTTCCATCTTCTACCATTGCCAGCCACTGGTCTCTTCCTCTCACAATCATATTTTGCAGCTTCACATTTATACATTCAGTAAAATATCTATCTCATTGCTCTATCTGTGACATGGCCAGTTAAAATTCCTGCTAGCTCACGTTAGTAACCATCTATCTTATGTAACCATACCAAAAATAACATATTATACTAATCTGAGTGTCCCGGATTTACATTTACTATGTTACGTCGAGTCTATGAGACCAGGCTGATATTTCATAGAGAACAAGGCAGCTTAGTTTCTGTGGTGTGACAATAAGCACTTATCTTCTGTGTGCTCACTGAACTACAGTATACTGTAGCCATAGCGGACACAGATGCCACCTCTCCTAAAGGTATTTGGCTGCACAGTTGGGAAGCAGAACAGCAGTCAGATGCATTATTGTATTGGTATAATTAATGTAAAATTCTGTAAGGATCAAAGCGTAACATATACAAGTTTCAGGTTCACAGAGTTTGTCGCAATGTTTAGTCGCAGTGAACTTACTTGTTTGTGGATATAATTGTTAATTTAATTGGCCCAGGAAATTGTTTTTGTGTGTGTCTGTACATGTGCATGTGCGCATGTATGTGTATATGGGTGTGTGCGCGTTCGCAGGTATGTGTGTGTGTGTGTGCGAGTTTATGTGTGTATGTATTGAGCGGGACCAGAGTATGTGAGAGGAGCGGAGCTGGAATGGAGCAAAGAGCGGAGGGTGCCCAATTTGACTGGAGGATGGAGCGAGATTCCCAATGGCTGGAGCGTCTGCCTTCTCGCCCACTCCAATTTCGCTCCAGTACCGTTCCAAGTATTGCTCTAGTAACGCTCACTTCACAAGCTCAGGGCATGCCCACCCCATCATGCATTTGTAGTCTACTTGTGTACTGCTATAGCCCCTTGCTTTAGCTTCTGTCATGGAGTTCGCTACATATCAAGCTAAGTGAAATCCATGGACACTTGGATCATTCATTCTACTGTTATGGTCTCATTAAAACTGTGGCTTTATAAGTTATACAGTAATGAAGAAGTCTCATTAAAACCATCTCTTTATAAGTTATACAGTAATGAAGAAGTCTGAAGAAGCTTTCTGCCTTGTCCCTGCATACAATTATATGGTCATCTAGCTGGAAGTGTTCACTCACCTATGTCATCTATATTGGAGCTTTATCTGGCCAATCAGACCACACTACTAGTTGATGGACAGAGATTCACATTGGAAACTAAAAGAGTGTTAGAGCAAGACACAAGTCAATTCCAAAACAACTTTGAGTTCTTTGAGAAATTCTCTAATATACATTCTGATCTTTAGAAAATCTAGAAAATACTAAAAAGTATCCATTTCAAAAGGATTGAGAGTGGCCTATTATCAGGAATCATCTCAAATCTATAGTTCTGAGTTACAGTGGTAGCGTTACGTCACACAAGCAGCACACATCCGATTCACAGCATCATTCCCATTCCAACGGCTGCAGAGACCAGACCTGGCCCCCCCTTACACAATCCACGAGGGGAGAGGATGCAGAGTGATACAGAGCACACCTTGGCCATTATTCCACATGAAGGAGAATTACTGGAGCGTCTCATCTCAGCCATGAGAGATACAATAGGGCATACAGTAGGGCATCTTTTATTCATCTCACTGGTAAGTGCAGTCACAGTGAAGGGAGGAGGCTGCAGGTCCACTCCTCTAGACTAGAGGTTTTATACTGAGAGGCTGACCGTCACATTAACAACATCACAGTCCTTTCTACTGTACAGACCATCTCTAAGAAAGCACTAGTCTATAACTGTCAATAACTGTCAATAGCAACATTGCGATAGGGGCAGCTGAATACACAGCTTTCATGGAGAACCCTGATCCACCTCTCTTCTCAGACATAGTATATGGTCGCAGTAAGAAGTTAGTGCTTATTGATACTGTAATAGAACGAGCAAAGACAGTCAGGTCTCTTTGGAGAGGATACACACACACACACTTCCAAGCCCACACACACTTATACGCACACACACACACTTACACGCACACACACACTGACACACACACACTCACATACACACACGCACGCACGCACACACACACACTTCGAAGCACACACACACGCACAAACACTTCCAAGCACACACACACACACACACACACACAACCATATAAACACACACACACACACACAGGTCTACTACAACTGTGGCTCAGTTGGTAGAGCATGGTGTTTGCAATGCCAGAGTTGTGGGTTTGATTCCCACAGGGGGCCAGTACGGAGAAGAAAAAAAAAATGTTTGAAATGTATGCATTCACTACTGTAAGTTGCTCTGGATAAGAGCGTCTGCTAAATGACGTAAATGTAAAAATGTACTCCTTCTCTCTGAAAGCCATTATCTGTTGCTGCCCCCTACTGTTCTATTATGGCAATGGAGGCAATGTTATGAGCTGCTATGAGATCACAAATAAAAAAAAATGTCAATCACTTTGGCACATTTTTCAGATGTGGTATATTTTCAAAACTCTGACTACAAAACTCTAAACTGAAAACAAATGTAAGGCCCCCTATCTTATGTTCAGAATCTTTGATTGTGCAAAAAAAAACATTAATTCATTCACCATTTTATCCAATAGCAAAAAATACAACATACACATTTCAAAACTGTTCTTTTTGAAGTGCTGAAAAGAAAGAATAATACATGGTAATATCATTTTCCATACAGTATTTGACTGTAACTTGCAATTCATTTGATATCATTTCTATCCAATGGCAGATTGTGAGCATGTTGAGAAATACTGTTTAACAGTCTAACAGTTTCATTATCCTTATATAGTACACACTTAGGACAAATCATCAGAAATAGTTGTATTGTAAAGCAGTTGGCTACTGTAAAAACATAGCACGGTAAAGTATGCCAAATCACCTTTTTTTATTGACTTGTTAACTGATAAGGTATCTCCTGTCTTTCTGCTTGAAATTCATCTGCTTACAGTGTATCAATGGAATTCAGTAGAATATATTGTTATATACAACCCATGTATTTCAGCAGTGCATTGTACACTACACTATAATTCCAAATAGTAGCACAAAGCACAAAGACTATTTCCACTTTGTCCACACTGGCTGATGGAG
Source organism: Salmo trutta (assembly GCF_901001165.1). NCBI lineage: Eukaryota > Metazoa > Chordata > Actinopteri > Salmoniformes > Salmonidae > Salmo > Salmo trutta. Next base: position 26,528,235 of record NC_042983.1, on the reverse strand, counting down.
AATGAGGATGTAGTATTTACAGCCACATCCATATACGATTTGTTTTTACCTTCCAACATAAATTGATGTCAAATTCATACATTTTATGAGATACAAATTTAGAAATGAACAGTGTTCAGCAGTTTTAGAACTATATATGTTAAGGCACTACATCATTTTGGTTCAGTAGTTATCAATTTTGAGCAGTTTCATTAAGTGATAGTTAATTGTGTTGTTAACAAATTACGAGAAAATTATATCAAAAGTAAAGTGAATATTGCATTTTGGAAAGCAGATACTTAGATTGAATATGTATTCAAATTGAAAGAGTGATTTGGTGCAGTGAAGTGTGAATTAGTTGGTTGTACTCAGTCAATTGAAAATGTGTTTCGTTTTGAAACATGAGCCATGCTTAGAGTTGTGAAAATGTACCACATACTTGTGAAAATTGCACAAGTGATTGAAAAAAAAATCCAATATGGTTCCATGCTGTAGATAAAAAGGCAATAAAAAGGAATTCAATTAGAAAGTGCAATATTTGTACACATTTATTTTTTGAGAGCATACATTTCAAAAAAGGCACGTTCTGTATTTTCTGTCATTTAATTTTTTAGACATAAATTGTGAAAAAAGAATTGAACACAATAATCAGAGTAGTCAGTTTTGCCATTGCTTCGTAGTTTACACCTGACCAGGAACCACAAACTGTACAATACTTGTGTAAAATGTGCTACATGTGTCACAATCAGTGTTGGTATAACCTAGGGAGTACTTGATAATATAGATTGTGACATACAGTATACAGCAGACTGTATACTTACAGTGTGAGTGTAGATGTATGTAGATTTAGAGTTCGTTTGGATGATATTAGTCTTAAGGACGGGGCTTGGCGTCTACGACAGGCTCACAGCGGTCCACCACGGCCCGGATCTCTCCGATCTGAACCGCATCGTACACCCCAGAGATAGAGGTCCACTGGGTCTCTCCGTTGCCATATGTACGGCTCAGCCTGGCTGTGAATGGAATGTCTGTGGTGAGCTTGCGGCCTTCCATGTACATGGTACAGGAGTGGTTGGGTGGCACCTTGAGCTCCACAGACACCGAGTGGCTGTGGGCCGCCACCATAGTGGTGCCCCTGTTGAACTGTAGGGTCTTCTCCCCACTGAACTCCACCCCTCTGGACCCAGTCAGGGGGATCTTGGCTGTGATGCCAGTGGTGATGCCCAGCATGGTTCCAGGTACTCTCATCCTCCGATGTTTTGGAGATGGTCACCGTCTTCACCACCATCTGGCACTCGTTGTTGGTGTTGCCGGAAATGCGCATGGTCTTGGAGGGTAGTGGAATATTTCCACCTCATCGATGCCGTACTTGACGTGGGAGATGTGCTGGCTGTAGGCGTCTCTGTTGATGGTCAGGACCTGGTAGCTCTTGTACCAGTACTCATCACCCTCCCAGGGCAGGAAGAAGGCCTCGAACTGAGGGACCACCTCCCCAAGCCGTACTTGTTCTTCTCCACCTAGATGCCCACTCCGGAGCACGTTCTGACTGAGTCTGGGCACCGAGCCGTGTGAATCCTCTTTTCACTCCACATATTCAAAGTGGTCCCTGTTGGTCAGGATCTCGAACGTAGTACTCTCTGTCACCGTAGGGGTATTGGCAGTAAGGCCCCTTGTGTAGAAGCCGGCTTCGCAGTTATGTTTGCAGATGTAGTCTGTGCGTTCGGTGTAGCTGTTGTAGATGCCCACAGCTACAGTGAGTAGAGAACCATTCCAGCTCAGCCACTGCAAGTTGAGATGTAAAAAAAATATATAAAAAAATATGTAACATTTATTTAACTAGGCAAGTCAGTTAAGAACAAATTCTTATTTACAATGACAGCCTAGGAACAGTGGGTCAACTGCCTTGTTTAGGGGCAGAACAACTGATTTTGACCTTGTCAGCTCGGGATTTCGATCTAGCAACCTTTCAGTTCCTGGTCCAACACTCTAACCACTAGGCTACCTGCCACCCACTGACATTGTCCCCGAACATGAATGGAGCAGGCTTCTGTTCGTCCTCAAACTCAGGAGGGGTCAGTGGGCCCTGGACTGGACCTATACTGTTCAGTCGGGAGACCCTACCTTCCAGTACTGGGTTCAAGAGGGACACTAGAAGACAGAATAAAACAGTGTCACAATATGCACCTACTTTTGTTGCGCTGAACCAACTTGCCTTGAATGACCTTTTGAATGTTTTCTGTTTTCCTTTCTAAGAGGTCAAAAGCAGGGATTGACTGAATTAAAGGAGTATATCAAATTAGAGAAGTATACAAATGTATTTTAATTTACCCTTCCGTCTCAGGGAGCTCTTCCTCACTACAGTATGTCCCGGAGGCTGTGTGGAGGGGGGTCTGCAGCCTGGGCACAGGACTGTCCCAGGTGCAGCAGTGAGACGACCACCAAGACCGGCAGCATCATCTGAGGAAGACCAGGGAAAAGAGGAATATTAGGAAACATTCAAGGACTATAGTTATAACTATAATGTTACACAAATTCACATTAACTCAACATGACATTGCGGTCAAACTCCCATTCCTTATTGTTTCTGCCAGTTTTGACGTAGGCTCCATTGAACAGAAACATACTGTATCATTTCAGATAGTGAAATAGTGCCCTAAATGCACACACCCTCACAGTGTTCCCCCAGGGAGCAGTGAACCTGTTGGTTCTCCAGGCTTATATAGCTCCTTTATGACACTCATAAATTACAACACTCACTCTAACTCTCTCAGGGCTGTCACGGACTGGCATGGTAGAAGAAAGAGGAGGAATGGGGAGATGTCACTTTCTCTTCTTTTCATTTGTATTATTGTTTCATTATTAAAATCATCTGAAATGTAAGCCAGTCTTTCTCTCTTTTATGCGTTCTCTCTCTCTCACTGTCTCTCTCCCTCTGTCTCTGTCTCTCTCTCTCTCGTCCTTGACAGTCAACATCCCACTATGACAATCTACACGATGACAAAATAATGCACATTGGACATAGTTCAGAAGCTTCTTGTTGTTGTGCATCCCATCATCTTACCAGTAGGGAAGAACTGATATATTGAAGATAAGATGAGGATTATTAACCTGATTAAGCAAACAGAGTGATAACAGAGATAAAAAGCATCTAGAGCTGCGCAGACTGTCCTGAAATATCAGACAGCCTTATATCAGTGACCTGCAGTCCTGTGAAATGATACACAGACACAGCACAAACATGGCCTTTCCATCATTTGATTAGGAAGCACTATTTAGTTGTGAGCATAATAGCATGATTTCATTCAATAAATCTTTATTGTCCCAGAAGAGCAGTTCATGTGTAATTGATATAAATGTGTCGACAAGTGCGGTGATAATGAGTGATCAAAGGCATTCTATCAATGTAAAGACCTTTACACTGTCTGTCCTATTTTATTATCTGCAGAGGAACATTGAGTGTTTTTAATCTACCATGATAAAGGAACTGATAACAGCTATCTGTTCATGGACTTATAGAGATGGCCTTGACCCTTGTGATCATCAGTAGGTTTAACCAATCAGAGCAATTCATCCGGACAGGGTCAACAATATTATCTGTTGTGTTGCTGCGAGGTAATAGTTATTGTGATAACTAGTCTCTGAAATAATCGATAACAGAGGACTCTAAAGGATATTACCACTGTGTTCTTTGTCTTTGCTTACCAAGAACAACCTCACTTGCATCACAATACCAAAGCCTTTCTTATGCAATGTGATTTTGTTCTTAGACATTGTACGTGATTCCCGGTAGATCCTGTCCAGTGATATAAAAGCTCATATTGACTGCTGTAATGGGGTAGAAAGGTATCATCTCAATCATTACTTACACAACCACTGCAAGAGCACCGAAACTACATAGTCAAATTATTATTATCATCATCATCGGCGATCACTCGAGTCGAGTATGACTATCCTCAATGGGGTCTTCTATTTGTGGGTCTTCATATGGCTGTAGAGGCCGATCCGGCAGCCACATATGTTGGTGCAGTGTGGGTAGGGGTGAGTGGTGGTTGGGCCTTTCTGGTGTTGTCTCTCCTTGCGTAGCTGCCCCTTGTCCTTTGTGGCACGTTGGAGATCTGTTTTGTGTTGACCAGCTCCCTCTTGAATGTTTTTTCTCTAGTTGTATCTGTTTAGTGCAGTGTCCTTCACTTTACTTTTTGAATCACTAAAACAATAAGCACTGTACAGCAAAAGTAATGGGGCGGAAGCAGCAGCAGAGGACTCTTATATAGTAAGAGTACTAGACCAATGGGCATGGGGCCACTCACTGTAGTGCTGGCTACTTTATTGGGGGCAATTATCCTGCAGGGAGGTTTAAAACTAGCAAGGGGCTGCAGATCACGCCACTGGAGGAGGAACCTGTCAAGGTAAAACAGCTTCTTTACATCAACCTATGTGTATAAAATGTTCTATTACTGTTAGCTCTGTGCAGAATACTAATATCAGGATTTACTGTATTGTGCATCTGCTTCATGGAACATAAAACAATCAATGCCATTTCAAATGTTAGATTTTTTACTAAGCTGGAGAGGCCGTTTTTTTGTGATTTCAGAAGCCAATTCTCTTTAGTAAATGATAGGCAAGAACTACAAATGAGCATCTTAATGTATTCAGTCCATCAGCAATATACTGAAGTATATTCAATGAAGTGTCTGAAATCCTGTAGATGGGGGAACGCATGGATACTTATATGGAAATTCCAGCAACAAGGAACACTGAGCATTATCCAGATTGAAGGTGGTGAATGTTAAAAATGCACAGAGTAGCACTCTGCTAATGTCATCTGAGATAGGTAAACTGATGTGACTGGTGTGTGTGTGTGTGTGTGTGTGTGTGTGTGTGTGTGCGTTTGTTGCTAGATGAGGCTGACTTTCCTGATCATCCTGGCAGTGCTGCAGCTCTGCAGCCCAGTCTTCCTCTCTGACCCCCTGCTCTACACCTCTCAGCTGGAGGAGGGGCAGGATGCACCCAGCAGTGAGTCTGATTATATTACACCAGAGGAGGCTGGGGGGAGGAGCTATAGGAGGACAGGCTCAGTGTAATGGCTGGAATGGAATAAATGGAACGGTATCAAACACATCAAACCTATGGAAACTACATGTTAGACTCTGTTCCATTAATACCATTCCAGCCATTACAATGAGCTCGTCCTGCTATAGCGCCTCCCACCATTCTCCCCTGTATTACAGCCTATTACACAAACACGTTGATCAAAAACCTTCAACTGGGTCTCATAGTGTAAACATTTTGTCTGAATATTCTCTACCAGGGAGTCATACTAAGACCAAGGTCTATTTTACAGATGAGCTCTGAATTACATAAATTACAGAAAATACACACATCAATATAAATACAAAATGCCTCAATATAAATACAAAATATAAATACAAAAGAGGTACCAATACATCAAATTTAAGAACATGTTGAAGATTGTTCCACAAATAAGGTGCAATAAAACTAATAGCTGATTTATCTAACTAAGTAGAGCCCAACGATATTTCCAGAGTTAACCATCCCTGAGACCGGGCGTGGTAACTCGTATGTCTAAAGTAAAGATGTTCTGTACAGTGGGACTTTTTGTAAAAGGGCTTTATAAATGAAAACACAGCAATGTATCAACCTACGTGACATCAAAGAGGACCAACCAACTTTCTGGTAGAGAATGCAGTGATGACTACTAAAATTGTCGCTCGTAATAAAGCTCAGTGGGCTATGCTAAACTGCATCTAATGGCTTTAATGAAGTGGCAGTTGCGCTCAAACAGATAAGGTTGCCATAGTCTAGGACCAATAGGAATGTCGACTGAATAATCTGCTTTCTACTATTCAGCGAGAGGCAGGATCTTTTTCTATAGAAGCCCATTTTTATTCTCAGCTTCTTAACTAACTCATCAATAATGAGTGAATGAATCCAAATAAGTTAGATTTCAACTCCATAAAAAAAACTCCATTGCAACCTATGACCTTTGCTTTCTGTTCCTCATCACAGAGCCCTGGCTCAACCCTCTGCTGGAAGATGTGGTCCCTGATCTGGACATCCACAGTCCATCCACACTGACAGAGACCTCAGATCTAGAGCCCCAGTTCCCCGATTCCCTGTTTATGTATGGGGAGAACGCCAACCTTAAATGGGTCAAATGGGAAGGGTCCCTCCCTAATGGTGCTGTGGGCATCTACAACGGTTACACCGAACGACATGACTACATCTGCAAAGTCAACTGCGAAGCTGGCTTCTATACCGCAAGCAAAGGCAGTTTCTGCCAGTACCCCTACGCTGACAAGGAGCATTCATCCACCAAGTTCGAAGTCCTGGTCAATGCGGACAACTTTGAGTTTGTGGAGTGGATCGAGGAGGAATACGGTGCTGTCCCCCAACATGCTGTAAAGACCTGCCAAGGTGTTGAGATATTCGTCGGCAAGAACAAATACGGTCTGGGAAAGGTTGTGACCCAACATAAAGCCTTCTTCCTGCCTTGGGAGGGCGATGAGTACTGGTACAAGAGATACCAGGTCCTGGCCATCAACAGGGACACCTACAGCCAGCACATATCTCACGTGGAGTACGCCATCGACCAGATCGAGCTGTTCAACCACCCTCCTGAGGCCATGCAGTTTGTCAGGGTCACCAACCTGGAGTGCAGCAGTGTGGAGAAGAAGGTCTTGCTGGAGAAGACCAGCACTGTGGAGAAGACCTGGGACATCGGCAGGGAGAGCCGCAACAGCTCCACCACCATGACAGCCAAGGTGCCCATTATCAGCCCGGGCACCGTGGACTTCACCAAGGAGCAGACAGTGAGCTTCTCAGAGGGAACCACCATGGTGGAGTCTATCAGCCACTCCATCTCTGTGGATCTGCTGGTCCCTCCCAACCACTCCTGTGCTGTGCGGATGGAGGGCAGGAAGATGACCGCTGACATCCCCTTCACGGGTAGGCTGAGCCGGACCTACCATAACGGAGACACCCACTGGACCACCATCACAGGGACTTATGATGGTGTGAAGGTTGGGGAGATCAATGCTGTGGTGGAGAGATGCCAGCCTGTCCCTGATGCCATACCCTGCTACCCCATTGAGACAGACCCCTGAGACAGAAGAACTCTAGATGTGAGAACTTTAAACTCCAATATGCACGTGGTCTATCCCTCCAGACACAACCTGAACAAATTATAACCCTTGTGTCACAATACCTTTTCATCAATAAACTGATATAACTCCATATTCAGATAAAAGAGCCAGTCAATTTAGTTTTGTGATCAAGAAAAACATTTTCCAGACAAAAAATATGATTTTGGTGGAACATTTTGTTGAACTTTTCTTGATTTACCTCATGTACTACTGTAGGCTGCATGCACATATAGTCGTATCATCATCATCATCATCATCATCATCATCATTTGTTTCAATGGCCTAGAAGTGAAATATAATTCCAGTACATAAAGTTACACAAGGCTGAAAGGTAAAAAATCACTATTACACTGTGCATTTTCTATGAGCGTGTTTACGTGCATTTATAAACCTCCTAGCTAGGTGGCGGTACGCTTAAAAAGACCAGACGTTGGTCACAATGAACCCTCTCACTTTTCTGGCCACCAGTCTCTTTGACTAATGTCGAAGTTGCATGGCAGGTCTAGTTCAGTAACAGATCTACTCTTTTCCAACGTTTCTTATTTTGTTTTCACAATTGTATTGATAAATCCAAAGCCATAAACATTTCAAATAGGTTTGTTTGTAACTGAAATGAAATGTGAGGAGTACATGATTTAATCTGAGATGTTGGTGGTCACAGACAGTAGGCTATTGACACAACAATGAAGTTACGAAGATTCAAGTGTTTATGACGTTCCCTTTTTTGCACTCATGAGACACGTCACTGTTGCTGGTAAACTTTGGTATTGTGGGTCACAGTTTTTCAAGACGCTGTTGAACTTTGTTACAATGAGACGATTTTTATCGAAACTGATAAACCGAGGGTTGCTGACCTAACCCTTTGCATCAACAATGGACATTGGAGCAGGAGTCCACACAAATGCTCGTCGGAGGCTGGTAAGTGAAATATTCAAGAATGCATTGCTGCACAAATGTCTTCTGGTCTAGTGCTCTGCAACCACTTGTCTTGCTCACAGAGCTTGATATGTAATAATCGTAGGCCTACTACTAGTTACAATGTTGCTGTTGGCATAGCAGCCCATCACTACAATATAATAATGTAACAATGCTCGTAACGTTGTAGGCGACAATGTAGTACCACAGCGGACAGTGTGTCAGTAGGGCGCATCAGATGCTGTACATGATGTTGTTCACAGTAGCCTACAGTTTTGCAAACATCGCATTATTAACTGTTAATAAATATTTACTAATATTATTATTACAATTTATCTAAATGGAAATTAAATGTAGTGGTTTACCTAGTCAAAAGATGTAATATTATTTCTTAATCTGAAGCAGCACTTCATCACTCTCCTTCTTGGTCAAATAGCCCTTACACAGCCTGGAGGTGTGTTGGGTCATTGTCCTGTTGAAAAACAAATGATAGTCCCACTAAGCGCAAACCAGATGGGATGGTGTATCGTGGCAGAATGCTGTGGTAGCAATGCTGGATAAGTGTGCCTTGAATTCTAAATAAATCATACAGAGTCACCAGTAAAGCACCATCACACCTCCTCCTCCATGCTTCACAGTGGGAACCACACATGCGGAGATCATCCGTTCACCTACTCTGTGTCTCACAAAGACACAGCGGTTGGAACCAAAAATCTCAAATTTGGACTCATCAGACCAAAGGCTAGATTTCCACCGGATTAATGTCCATTGATCGTGTTTCTTGGCCCAAGCAAGTCTCTTCTTCTTGTGTCCTTTAGTAGTGGTTTCTTTGCAGCAATTCAACCATGAAGGCCTGATTCACGTAGTCTCCTTTGAAATCGTGATAATTAATTGCACCCACATAGTGTCCCAGGTCTAGATCCTGATTAGAGAAGAACAATAAAAAAAAAGCAGTGGAACTGGCTTCGAGGTCCAGAGTTGAGTTTGAGAAAACTGGGCTATATTTTGTAATGACTAGACTAGTTAAATCCCTGAGTGATTTTTTTTTTCTACCAGGGTTTATTGGGTTGGCCAAAGAAACAGAACACTGTTTCTATTTTAAAGTAAATAGATCATGTCTATGACATCCTTTTTGGTCCCCAGGCAAAGCCTATAAAAGCGCGGGTCCAGCCACTCAGTGGGTATAACAATAGTCATGGCCAGATGCAGACAGTCCACAGTAGGTGTAGAGCCACTCTGGCTGTGAGGCGCTGTAGGTGAGTTAGCAAGAGGAGACATCAGGTACCTTAACCCAACTCGGTCAAGTTTAGAACTTGGTAGTGAGTGTTGCAACTGAGGACAGACGATTTTTACACGCTACACGCTTTAGCTCTCGGCAGTCCCGTTCTGTGAGCTTGTGTAGCTACTACTTCGCGACTGAACCGCTGTAGCTCCTACACATTTCCACTTCACAATAACAGCACTTACAGTTGACCGGAGCAGCGCTAGCAGGGCAGAAATTTGTTGAACTGACTAGTTGGAAAGGTGGCATCCTATGACTGTGCCACAGAGTCACTGAGCTCTTCAGTAAGGCCATTCTACTGCCAATGTTTGTCTATGGTGATTGCATGGCTGTGTGCTCGATTTTATACACCTGTCCACATACTTTTGTATATATAGTGTATTTGACAGCCTCCTCTTCTGGGAAGGCTTTCCACTAGATGTTGGAACATTGCTGCAGGGACTTGCTTCCATTCAGCCACAAGAGCATTAGCACTGATGTTGGGCAATTAGGCCTGGCTCGCAGTCAGCGTTCAGATTTTGCTACCGCACGGCAATCAGTACTGGAGCGCCAAGTCTAGGTCCAAGAGGCTTCTAAACAGCTTCTACCCCCAAGCCATAAAACTCCTGAACAGCTAATCAAATGGCTACCCAGACTATTTGCATTGCCCCCCCCCACCCCCTACGCTGCTGCTACTCTTTGTTATTATCTATGCATAGCCACTTTAATAACTCTACCTACATGTACAGAATTACCTCGACACCGGTGCCCCCTGCACATTGACACATTGACTTTGTACCGGTACCCCCTGTATATAGCCACGCTATTGTTATTTACTGCTGCTCCTTAGTTATTTGTTATTTGTTTTTCTTATCTCTTACTTTTTTTTTTAGGTATTTTCTTAAAACTGCATTGTTGGTTAAGGGCTTGTAAGTAAGCATTTCACTGTTGTATTCGGGGCATGTGACAAGATTTTTTATTATTGTTAGTTAATACCCTCATATCAGGTCAAATGTGTGGCTAAATGTACACAAATCAGTCCATTCTTGTAGGAGGAGATCACTGTACTCTCCAGTGGCGTTTAGAGAAATATAATATGCAAAGATGGAAAATAAGTATTTCTTGTCCTTGTGCAGATTGTGGGACTGGGAAACCCTGGAATGAACGGTTTGCGCCACAGTGTGGGCCTGGCTGTGCTGGAAGCACTTGCTGCCCGGCTGAGGTTAGCTGAAAGCTGACATGGCGATAGGCACGTTTCCGGTGAGGTCATCGTATCTGACATCCAGGACACCCAAATTGTGCTTCTCCGACCACGACTACTGATGAACATAAACGGCGTATCCGTGGCCAAAGCAGGTGAGGATTCTTGTGTCTTCTTGATGTCTTTTGACGTTTTATGAATTTTCAGTTTTGACTGTCAGAGGAATTATGACAAAAGTGAGCTATTCCTACTGTAAATGAATTGTTCATGATATTGTTTTGTTTTAATGACCTTGAATCAAGCGGTCAAATACAGCATCAAGCCTGAGCACATCCTCCTGGTTCATGACGACTTGGACAAGGCCCTTGGGAAGCTTGCTATGAAACAAGGAGGGAGCGTCAGGTGAGTTGATTCCCTGCCAGTTATCGGCATTACTAATGATACTATCTGACAACAATGTGATCCTCCCAACTTTGTGCTCCTTCTATATGTTGTTGATTGACAGGGGTCACAATGGTGTGCGGTCCTGTGCTGAGTGTCTGCAGACAGATGTAAGTAGCTTTCCACACAGACAAATTCTCTCCCTTCCCACATTAGGAGGAATTGAGCTATGACGAGATGACGTTTCCCTTTGACAAATTTGGGGAAAGTGTTAGACAGTCCAGAGAAATGTCATGTTTGTCAAAGGGAACTGGTGTCTGGGGGGGGGGGGGGGGGGTGTAAGAGTAGGGTAAAAATACACATTTATTTCTCAAGATAGAATAGTACTTTGTATATCTTGTGCCCTCCAGGTGATGCCCAGACTGCGTGTTGGGATTGGCAGACCATCAGGTAAAACATCAGTGGACCGGGATGTTCTGGGGCGCTTCTCTCAGGAGGAGCAGAAGATTCTCAGCGGGGTTCTAGAACAGAGTGTGGACATACTCCTCTCCCAGCTCACTGACAAGGAGGATGTGCAGTCCCCACTGTTGCCACCAGGAGGCAGACCGGCATTACAGACTGGGAAACAGATTTCTCCAGCAAAGGATACAACCTGCCAGATATGAGACTGACAAGAGACTTTGACAGAGCCAGTGAAGCTATGACTGTACTCTGGGATAGTAGCTTTGCTGCTGCTGCTGAAACAAAGCTGCCTCTTACAGAAACATGAAAGTGTGAACATGTTTTTATTTATTGGGACTTTATTTATTATCTGGTTTGGGATGTATGTGAAATGAATACAAAGTAAGCACACTGCATTTCAAAGACCAAAAATGTAGATGCATAAGATAATCATTGCATATCTCCTAGAATAGTATGCATTTTTTGTTTTTTTGGCCTAATCTACAATTATGTAAAAGGTCCAAGGAGTGACCAAGACTTGATATTAGAATGATTAAACAATAAAACCATCATACCAATAGCATTGAGAAAAAATGTAACTAGTGGTGAATGAACTGAGGCATAACCAGTGGGTTTCCTGATAACAGAACCTGTTCCACTCATGTTGTAGCCACTCTTGAAAGCTTCCAAGAGCCTCACATCTTTTAAGCTCATTCTCTTTGCTGTATTTACTGGTTCAACATATTGATTCCATCCTTTAATTCTCAGCCTATAACCACGCTTCATCCACGAGTGTTCTTAATGAGAAGTAGCAATTGGTCAATACTTGTAGCATTCTCACCACAGTGAATATCAGAGCTCACAAAAACGGAGAAAAGAGCATATAAAAAGTAGGTAAAGAGACAAAGTGAGAGAAAGGAAAACCCATACAATGGGCCGAATAGATAGCGATGCAGGGCGAAAGAAAGGGAGGGAGAGAAAAGAATGGGGGCCAAACATTGTAGGATAGGGCTGTTTGAAGCCTTCTGTTTGGACATAGCTCAGAGTCACAACAAAGCATCAGGGCCACACTTGTGGATGTGGGGAATAGGACTCGAAGGGAATCTCTCCACTCATGACAGACCCCCACCTCTCTACCCCGTTCGCTTTCTCTTGTGTGACCCCCCCGTTCAGCCAGCCCCTCCCCCACCAGGGCACTTTCCCAGCCCCTCTGAGTGGTCAGCTTGGGAGAGTGCAGTGGTGGCCTCAATAACTTTTCTCTGAAAGGTCAGAGGTCACTCATAAGGCTGGACAGTAGGCAAATTTATTCAGGAATGGTTTCCCCTCCTCAGCAGCTATAGGCTGAGCTTCACTAGCCCAAAGCGCAGTGGGAGGTCTTCCCCTAAGCACACAGATGTGCTAAGACCAGGGATACACAAAAAGGCAGGGAGGGGGGATGGACACACACACACACACACAAACTGCATTCTCGACACCAATTGTGGACCCTCAGAGATGTCTTTAGGTTGAGGTGAATTTAAAGTGGATTCGTTATTCACCATGATCCCCAATAGACAGTGATGGGGAGTAGTGAACAACATGTAGTTCATGTTGCAGTAGCTTAGTGGGAGTTTAACTCTAGGTAGGATTTTCTGTAGTTAATAACTTGTTTGCCATGTAGTGGTGTAGCTATAACTACTGGAACTACACACTCATTTTCTTTGAAAAAATAAAATATGTGTGAAGTAGGCAAGAATGTATTTTCTTTTTTGCCATCAGACCAGCCTAATTGTCACTTAAAACATTGTTTTTGTTTTTAATAGACTAAATTATACATTCTGTTAAAGCTGAAATCCTTAGTTGTTAGATCCATTTTTGGACTTATAAATTACAAATTAATATTATGTATAAATGCCTCATGAGCTTAGTTCAACTGTCAGAAGCCCAAATATTAGCTTGTTTTACTCCAATGTTTATAAACAATGGAAATATAAACAAACACTGTATAGCCTCAAAACAAGGTTAAAACTATAATTTTGATATCATGGTGCTTGCATTCATAGCTCTGTTTATGAATTTGAGTCATTCCATTTCTCCAGGCCTATCCCTCAGCTTTTGACCATAACAGAGGCGTGGTCAACAGTTTTCTAGCTTCAACACGAAAGTGATCTGTTCTTGCAATTTGTAGTCTATGACATTTCATATTTACAAATGATAGTTCTTCACAAAGTATTTTTTCTTAAGGGTAGCTTTAGTGTAGTTAAACTTCTTCAAGTAATTGGTAGCTTGGTAAACTATATTTTCAGAGTAGCTTCCCAACACTGACCTGGGAACAATAAGAACTCAATATGGACATGATCAGTACAGGAATCTGGATTAAATTGACTGCTTGTGACAGTAAAGATGAACTTTCTCAACAATGTCCTTTGTAATTATCAAGGAGGAAACTGTCTGTCTTCCCACTCCCTGGGATAGGACTGTGAAGCTAAGCCTAATGGTTTAGTGCAGGGCCTTATATTGAGGCTCCTGTTTTGGGATGCCATATGTCACAGCCAGCCAACCTCACCTAGCTTATTGTGGCCCCTATACCCTCGTTACCTAGCAACTGTGCAGTATTGGCATGCTGTTTTAAGTCCAGAGAGAGGCGAATATGACAAGAGAAGTGAAAACAAGACGAGTCCCTAGTTTTACTGACTCACAGAGAGGCTTGGAGACTAAATGTGTTTACACATTCACCTAAAGACTGTGAAGGTTTCTCCCTATATCAACAAATGAACACAGTCGGTCACAGAAAATACACTGTAGATATGATAACTTGATGAGTTAGGCTACACTGAGATGAACAGATCATGGGCCAGGTTTGAAACATTATTATTGCATCTGTTGTAGGCCTACAAAACAGGATGAACTTTAGTGAAAGTAAGGGAGTAAAGAGAATATATTTCCAATAAAAGGGACGAACGTTTGGGCCTATCCTAAACTTTGAAGGTTATGAAAACGCCTCCTACAGCCTAAATATTATATTCAGACCATGAACAATAGGCTAGGCCTATTCAAATCTGCACTGCACTGGGGAAAGAGTGCCCTTGTGGGTGTTCCATGTAGTGGGGACTGGTGGTGACAAACTTGGAAGCATCAGCTATCATTGGAACTTTTGAAATGCCAATGTTGACTTCAGGACATTAACAAAAAAGGTGTGAAAGGAGAGTCAAACTCTTAAACTGGAAATGAATTCAATGAAATGTACCTGCATATTGCCATAGGATTCTGTTAATACAGGATAGGTTTTTTGCTGTCACAAAACCCAAGGAGACCAATTTATCAGCTCACAGAAAGTAGATTTCCATGATGTGCTACAGCAGAAAACTTGCATGCTTATCTGAGAAATATAACTATATTTCTTCCCAATGCGGATATTTTTAGTCTATGACTTTCATAAGTGGGTTCATAATGTATTTTCTTTCTCTCCAATGAACTGAATGGGTTGAGTGAATCACAGTGAAGTCCTCACTCGCTTTAACGCGTCCTTTCCCTCTCTTTAGCCATAATCTCCAGTGATCTGCGGCCTCCTGCACTAAATTATTCTGACATGGCGGTGAAAAGGAAGCAGCGGGCAGGCCCTTTAAGAGGCAAATGAGCTTCGAAAGTGAGAAGATGTTCCCAGCAAAGGAAATGTTAACTGATTAAACCAACTGAGGTGCCTTTAAAGGGGAAAAGAGAGCCCAACCCCGAAGGCGGCCACTGTTTAATAATTTATCAGAGAGGGGTAGCCTATAAACCCAAACTATAGGCCTAAAGCATCAGAGTGTGAAGCGCAAGTAGCATGCCTTTTTGGCTTGGTTTACCTACCTCGACAGCATGCGATTGATATTCGAAGGGAAGTGATAAAGCAATCGAACGTATCAAAGCATTCTACCCATTCGATCGAATTGCCAGTTTAAAAATATGTTTTATTCGGGAAACTAGAAGAATAGTAGTAGTGAGAATAGTTGCAGATCTGAGCGCCTGGACAGTTACTGGTACATTTGTAACATCAGAATGAGGTCACCATTTTAGAACCATAAGCATCTCATCACCCTTGCGCTTTGTGGTCCACCTGTCAATCACCTTTGCCATAGAGAAAATTCGAGTCTATGTCTTGAAGATTTTCCTAAGAACTACTGCACTAGCCTTATTTGAGAAATTAGGCATAAGTCTAAACTACACACGCTTTCATTCCTCCGTAGCCTAATTAGAGTAATCATATTTCTTGTATGGTCTTATAAAGGCTCTACTAATTATTATGTCATTAATTTATTATTAACAACCAAAACAACTGCCAAAATGCCATTCATTAATCATTTTAAATAAACTAATGAACAAACAAGTTGACTTGTTAGTACCTGGTCAGGCCTCCTAGGCTAAATGGTATGAATACCCCTGGTTTGTTTTTCTGAAACAAGAGAGGGAGAGGACACGTCATTTCGTCTATTAACAATATACGTTTTACAAGGATAACAGTGTTTTGATTGTAATTGCCCTGGAGAGGCAAAATAGGACTGTTGTATCTTTAAAAGGTTGCTGGTCCTTCATTCGCAGCTGCTGGCTTGTGTGTTCTAGGAGAATCATTACTTATTCAGCACAATGGACATTAATCAACCCGTGGTGTTATTCAAATTCAGTACCAAGCGAAGACCATCCCCACTCCCTCCGCCGTCCATCTCCGTAACACCGTTATTGTTAGTGGAGCTCAAGAAAAGCTTTTGGATAACAGAATAGCGAGCGCGCAGTGCCATTCCCATGCAGTCGTCCTATCAAGTAATGGCCAGTTGAAGGAGCGCCACGAGTTGACTCATATAACCCCTTTTTCGCGTCCTATGATTTTTCTAAAAGCTGGAGTATACAAGAAATTATGATTGGGACCGCAGAGGAGCAGGTGCACTCGGGTTTTAACCATTTTCCTTTGGACTTTCTCGCATCAGTAATGTTCTGTGTTGTCACCTTATAACGTTTGAAAAATAATAATATAACCACCGAGGGGTATATATTTGTATGATTGGAAGAATTTGAATTCGAGTTCAATTGCCTGTGTTCTGCTCTATAATGATATGGAAACTATATGTGCAAGAAGATGCGTCTTACAGGTACAGATATGGCGAATCGCAGGCGGAATGGAGTTGGAAGAACGCCTCGTTCCAAAGTGTGCGTTTCTTCTGATGCTGATGCTTAGAGCAAACCCCAAATAATCAACCATCTTTTCATGTAGGCTTATTATGACATTGATTTAAGAAAAGTTATTTCAGTGTTGTGGATGCTTTTGAATGGGAAATTGTATCATCTTTTGAGGGCCTTCGTCGACTTAACATCTTCGGGTAATTGGTAGCCAGCCATTGGTAGCTATCAAAGATCAGAGTATAGAAAATAGCAGATATTTTTTATATGAAATGTGCATGTGCATGTTACTAGACCTGCTGGGTTATAATAACATGTTTTAAGTAGAATAACTAAAGTTTTGCTACATAAGTAAACAGGCCTACTAATTGTTCAACTTTATTAGTTTAATTTACAAATATCGAGATTAACTTAATTAATGAGGTTCCTGTAGCCTGCAACTGATTAGATTTGATTTTACTTCCCCAAAAATATGATCCTTGGTGAGTCAGGTGCATGATTGGAATGACAGTCAATGATAGTCTCCATGTTTTTATCGGCCTATATGTTTTACAGATTCAAAGACCATTTATATAATTAATGCAAATGGTTTAATTAAGAACTGTTTTGAACAATGAGAGCTATGAGTTTGGAGAGACATACTTTGAGCCCTTGCGGTTGATTGTCCAAACGCAATTCTTGTGAAATTTTAAACTACCCGAGAATTGTATCTGGACATCTGTTGCTGGAGGTTCCTTTCACATCAGTGTCGTAAATAAAAGTTCATAGTCTTGTCACAATAGTCATCATATTTCTTATTGGGAAATCTGCATTAAAGTATTGATTATTTGATTTATTCATTATCCCACCAATTAGGCTATCCAAAACGACTCACGATTATGTTAAACGAAACGTAATTTTATAGGCTGCAGTAGCCTACAAATGTGTAGCCAACAATGAATTAACATTCAATCAATAATGCTTTAATTAGCCCTAAACCTGCATAACTTTTGGAGGAGCAAGCTGTTTGCCATATAGTAGCCTAAAAACGTTCAGCATTTGTTTCAGAAGAAGTTATTGAAATGACACAACTAGGCCTACAGTTTATTTTGAGTAGGCCTAGGGCCCAATCCCACGAAGAGAAGATTTCAACGTTTTCTATGTTTTTCTTCCTGCTTTCGATTGCCCTTAAGCAACGACTGGTTTATTGTCGCTCCACTGGTGTGCTTTTTTTGCGGCTCTTAGTGCTGCTTTATGATACAATTTGAATAATTCTTAAGGAATGTATCATTTACATTTAGTTTAACAACGAACCGTGGCCTTTTAAACATTATGCTTTGAGAACACCTTTACAAGCCAATAAAGAGGGAATTCGTTTGTCATTTTTATTTCAAGGTATATAGGTTTAGAAAATTAATAATACAATTACTTTCGAGGTTTCTAATATTTTGTTTGTGTTTTTGTTTATCTTTTTGAAAATATCATTGTTTATTTTTTTTATACTGCATGTATCTGC
Source organism: Salmo trutta (assembly GCF_901001165.1). Taxonomy (NCBI): domain Eukaryota; kingdom Metazoa; phylum Chordata; class Actinopteri; order Salmoniformes; family Salmonidae; genus Salmo; species Salmo trutta. Next base: position 26,510,269 of record NC_042983.1, on the reverse strand, counting down.
TTGAGTTGCACATTTGTGATATTGAAATATGATTATTAAAGAACAAATAAATTAATGACAAATTCAACCAACAAAATTAGCTATGTATTTTTTTCCATTTATGTTTATGTATGATAAAATTTTTTAGTGATATTACAAGGCTTTATTTTTTATTTTCAGATATTTTATTTCAAAGCTCTATTCAATCTGTATCACTGAAGCGTGCAATATAAATGTAAAGGTAATTTCTGATTGAGCCGACATATGCAGCGTTCATGCAGTCTCTGCTAACGCGGGAACATTGCCTTTAAATTTCAATCACGCTGCAATGCTGAACTTCTGCAAACTGATTGAATAGAGCCCTAAATTGCAATTTTATCTTTGCTTAGACCAGTCGTTGGTTTTGACCTTTTGAAATGTTTTTGTCACAGGGGCAGTGCTTTGTAAAACATTATTTACTATTCTTTTTCATTCTTCTTTGGACATTTCCAACTCAACCATTCAGCTTTATAACATCTTCAAACTTTCACGATAAGACCTAGGAAGTTACTGCATAACTGCATTATTAGTATGAACAGAAATATGCTTCAAACTAAAACCAAGAAAGCATTTATATAGTTGCTCTAATCAGAGATGTCAGTATGGAATTGCTTCCAAGTCTCCAGTATGGGATAACCAACCATGGTTTTTACTCCCTAGCAGTAGCTTGGGGATCTATTCGCTTTCTTTTTACATCACAATATCATCTCAGTTCTGATAGGTACTGCTCTCAGTAATTCCTTCACCAGACTTTTCTCTAATGCCTCTTGTTAGCATGGAGAGCAAATGTGAGGATATATATTCTAAGCTGTGTCTCTGGTAAATGGGTGTGATCCAGCAAATATATTTCTTTATTCCATTTACACATGACATAAGAGAAAAGTAAAGACCAACGTGTGGTCCTCTCACTCCCACTGAACAAACAGCTCTAAAAACCTCCCACCAACAGCCTCAAGTCTGAATCTTTCAGATTTAAATCTTACACAGCAGAGGATAAAATAAACATAAAAGTGCATATTTTGACACAGTTAATTCTATTGCACAAGCATTCTTAGTGATCAGTGTGTATTGATAAGAAATGGGGTAAAATGATATATTGAAGAGGCCATCGAATGACTGGGATTATGATCTGATATCCATCCGTTACTGTATGTTGCCTCCTGTCTATTGATGTCATTTCTTTGATCTACAGATCAACAGCAGTGTGTTTGGGAGGTCTGAACCCAGCCTCTGTTAAACCCTTCATTGTAATGAGATAGACACAGTCCAACATAAAATAGCCGCAAACTGCTTTGGTTAAACTAGGTATTTATCAATATCCAACTTGGTAGGGGTTACTACTGTATGGCAGAGAAAAGCAGTGATTTGACTTTGTATTCCATATAAGCTGGTAGTATGTTTATAGGATGATGTACGGGCAGGGAGTGCATGATTGACTGATTGTGGAGGGAAATAAGAAGATAAAAGATGTGTGAGATGTATTGTTTATCTAATCACTGTTCTACTGCTTTAAACAATGACCTCCATTGCTGGATCATCAGGTTCCATATACATTCAATACACACAGCTGATTCTATAGCACTATAGCAGCCTTCGTTCTGACCCGGGTCAGTCGTTTCCTTCCTCATGTCCCTTTGACACCCCAGTCACGTGACCATGGACTGTGTAAGAGCAGGGGATGGTGGAGAGGCGTGGGAGCATTACGTTATCCACTGTCTGGTCACATGGACTCTGCTGGGCTGGGAATGGTACGCCACGGACAACCTGAAACCCTAAGGCTTTTCTTAGATCCTCACTTACACAACACATAGATTGTGGCACAATAACGTATCTTGAGAGAGAACGAGCGAGGGAGACCACCAGGTAATAACACTGTGTGTACACGCCTCGTCTTCATATTACCCCTTGCATTCTTACGTAGTCTGAGATGCATACCACCACAGCAGCCTAGTGATGACAGAGCTGAGGGAGGCAGGGACTGCAGATATCCATATGATGATGTACCCCGCGTCTGCCACCCCCCGGAAATGTCATCACTATCTGATATACTGGATCAAGCCAGTTTGCTCTGTGGTGGTACGCTCTGAAGAGATGGACAAACACAAAACAATAAGAGAACAGTCTTTAGTAAGCTTGTCTTGTATGAGGTGTGTAATATGCAGCTATTCTATACGTGTGTCTGTGTCCATCCGCATACATGTCATAGTTGCACGGCTGCACCGCACAATCAGGCTAGCACCACTAGCCCTCTCCTAGTTCTGTCAGTAGCAGCGGGCAGGCGTGTGACCGGTGACTGAGTGAGAGATGTCTGAGGTCTGAGATGTCCGGAGCCATCGCTGAAGCACACTGACCACTCACAGAGCCCCCTCCATCCCCACCACCAAAGAGGACCCTGCTCTGTTGTCTCTGAGAACAGTGACTATCTAATATCCCTCTCCACACTGCATCATTGTTCCACCTCTCCATGGAGTCAGTTACAGACATACACTGTCTATAGTCCAGCTCTGACAGAGGGATGACATAGTTGATTGGCTCTAATGACAGCCATTATGCTCTTTGTTTTTTTGAGCGACACCAATTGAGGGAGATTGTATATTGAGGGATAGAAAGAGAAGCAATCTTTTAATTACCTGTGTCATCAACATCCAATCTAATGTTCAGAATTGTTTAAATAAGACAATTAATATACCGTAATGTATCACAGGAGGTTGGTGGCACCTCAATTGGGGAGAACGGGTCTGTGGTAATGACTGGAGCGGAATGGTATCAAATACATCAAACACATGGTTTCCAGGTGTTTGATGCCATTCCATTTGCTCCGTTCCGGTCATTATTATGAGCCGTCCTCCCCTCAGCAGCCTCCTGTGATGTAGATGTCCTTTAATCAACATGTCTAGAAACTTTAACACAAGCAGAAACAGAAAGGATTTAAAACCTAAAGTGGGATGCAGCCGTTTCTACTTTAAGCAGCATTAGTCCACTAACATGGCAGTTCAAAAGTGTCACGTTCTTTTGCATAATCAGCAGCATTACCATAATGCGTGGGTGGGAATAGTCATTCATCAATCAACATTGTTGGGAAAGTGACCATGTCAAAGTGTTTGAGCAGCAGTAGGCCTATAGAGGTCAGGAGTGGTGTGTGTGCGCACAGTGGGGGGTTTGGGAAGGGGGATGTGTGTGGAGAGAGAGAGGGGTTAGTGTTGTCATTAATTATTCTAAGTTGGAAGAGAATGAGAGGTGTCATGATATTATTCCTCCTCTTCCCTAAACCCACCAGGCCAGTGGCTCTCACACTCCATCTGACCACATAAAGGCCAAGGTCACCTCACCCCCACCCCCCTTCCTACCTCTAACCGTCACCCATCGCCCCACATTCCCCCCCACCACTCCCCCCTTTGTCCACCTGTTGTCGTGGAGACTAATGCCACAGAGACCACCTTTTTGTTGTGTGCAAGGGTTTTTGTTGAGGTCAGAATGGAAGCTAAAATAACAGAATCCCACACTACACCGACCAAGTCATGACACCATGGTGGCTGTTCCACCTTTCTCCCTACCTGTACTCACCTGCAACATGCACCCACACAGGGAGAATCTGCCAGACACATTCTATCCCTCTTTAACAAGTAGAGCAGGTTATTTCAACACTAAGTATCACACTCAAATATGTACAAATAGAAAAATAACTGTAGCCATATCATGATTGAATAGCACATTTAGTAATTGATAGGAAATGACAATAGTAGATTCACAATGGTTTCAAATAAGACCAATGGGATCACGCTACACTCATACTCCATCGGTCGTAATGCTAGTGACATAGCAAGTGTCCATGAAAACCAAAGTCTTGTCCTGTGGCTTCTCTCTGCAATGTCTTGCAGCAAGACTTTGGTTTGCCAACAGTCCCAAATGATTGCACACAAAAAAGGATTTAACTCTTTGTTGCAATTGTCCCTCCACTCTGGCCCACCCTACTCCACCCCCCCATCCTCGCCAACCCCCCCATCCTCTCCACCCCCCCATCCTCTCCAACCCCCCATCCTCTCCTCTGACCCCGGCCATGTGGATAAAAGACCCATCAGAAGTATCGCTGGCCACATTTACAAGTGAAAGAAAGCCAATAATGGAGCGGTTAGAGAAAGAATAAGGACACAGAGGGGCACTCCCAGATGTGGAGGGGGAGGAGAGGGGTTGGGGTGGCCCATTGTTGCCCAAGGAATGGGGGAGTGAGGGAGGTGGTGCAGTGCCTTTTTAAACCCAATTTGTGACGGAGAAGCAGAGGGAAGAGATGGCCATACAGAGGGTCTGGCTGGAGGCCGGGGCCCAGCTGTCCTAGAGGAGCGTGTGAATGCAGGCCCCAACAGGCCCAGAGGTCAGGCCAGGAGTGTTGGAGGGGGACGGGGGGCCAGGGATGGCGATACAGAAAACCCTATCCTTTACTTCAGCTTGGGTGAAGAGGCCACTCAGAACAGTGACCCTTTAGGCCCCTAATCTTCTTCACTGACAGGGAGTGGGGAGTGAGGGGTGGAAGGGGTAATGAAGTCATCACAGTAGGGCTGGATGGAGAGAAGTGGCATATGTGAGGAAGTCTGAAAGGTCTTATGACAAGGGTCTCCAAATGTTGTGAGTACACAAGTTGTTGGTCTTAGTGGAGAGGAGTTGTGCTCGACAAGACAAACTATAGGTAAGTCTAGTGGCAGTGCTTATATTTCTTCTCTGGCATCTCTCATTCACAGCCATGAACGCACACACATATACAAACACCAACAGAACCTCTGACACCTGTTCATTTCCTGTGGAGAAACCATTAAGAAACAGATGCCTCACAAGTCCTCAACTGGCAGCTTCATTAAATAGTACTCGCAAAACACCAGTCTCAACGTCAACAGTGAAGAGGCGACTCCAAGGTGCTGGCCTTCTAGGCAGAGCTGCAAAGGAAAAGCCTGGCAAAAGAATACAGACACTGGATGGGCAAAAGAACACAGACACTGGACAGAGGAACTGTGTCTAGAAAGCCAGCATCCCGGAGTCGCCTCTTCACTGTTGACGTTGAGACTGGTGTTTTGCGGGTACTATTTAATGAAGCTGCCAGTTGAGGACTTCTAAGGTGTCTGTTTCTCAAACTAGTTTCTCAAACTCTTGCTCAGTTGTGTACCGGGGCATCCCACTCTTTCTATTCTGGTTAGAGCCAGTTTGCGCTGTTCTGTGAAGGGAGTAGTACAACATTGAAGTTACTCCACAATACTAACCCAATTGACAGAGTGAAAAAGGAAGACTACAGAATAAAACATGTTTCCAAAACATGCATCCTGTTTGCAGTAAATTAATGCAAAGCGTTGTTTGGGGCAAATTCAACAGATCACTGATTACCACTTCATATTTTCAAGCATGGGAGTCGCTGCATCATGTTATGGGTATGCTTGTCATTGGCAAGGACTAGTGAGTTGTTTTATGATAAAAAAATAAATGGAATAGAGCTAAGCACAAAAAAAAACCTGGTTCAGTCTGCTTTCCAACAGACAGACAAATTCACCTTCGAGCAAGTCAATAACCTAAAACACGAGGCCAAATATACACTGGAGTTGCTTACCAAGACGACATTGAATGTTCCCGAGTGACCTAGTCACAGACTTAAATTGGCTTCAAAATCTATGGCAAGACTTGAAAATGGCTCTCTAGCAAATCAACAACAACCAACTTGACAGAGCTTGAAGAATATTGTACAATCCCGGTGTGCAAAGCTCTTAGAGACGTAACCATAAAGACTAACAGCTGTAAATTGCTGACAAAGGTGATTCTTTGGTTGGTGATTCTTTGGTTCTACAAAATGTTCGATATTCTCCTTCACTTTGATATTATATTGTTTTGATATTAGATCATTTTGTGTAAAACTTTGACAAAAAAACAAACAATTAAATACATTTTAATCCTACTTTGTAACAACAAAATGTGTAAAAAGTCAAGGGGTGTGAATACTTTGAGAAAGCACTAATCTTTCAGCTAATAGTTGGTTTTGCCAGAGTCAGGGTTACTGGAATTAAAATTGATGGGTAACAACTTATAAATACATATGAGACAAAGGTTGAGACTGACAAGACAATGGACACTTTTGTTCAAATGCAGTTCTGGATATTCCAAAAAAGAAAAGGTGAGGGCATCTCCCAAAAAGGCCGCAACAAAAGTTTAATGCATAGGTGCTCTTTTATTTATGAAAAAGCCGACACGTTTCGACCACAAATCGGTCTTTGTCAACGCTTGCTTTCTGGTCTGCCTTTTCGCACTTCTGGACGTGTTTAGTTTCAGTCAGGTGCACACTGTCCACTGTAGGATTAGACAAACAGCATTTTTATCAAATACATGCTTGACACAAATATCCAGATACGGTGGACAAACCTAACTACTTCAATCTGTTGTTGGTGTAAAGCTTTCTCTGGAGGCATTTTAAGAAGGGACAACACTATATAGATTTCTATAAAACTTGATGATGAAAGTTTCAATTGCCTTAAAGCAAAACGGTAAAATAATTGATAAAGAAACCAAGGCTATTAACTTTGATAACTGATTTTGGTGGAACCTTAAACATTTTTTTATTTATTTTTTTAAACAATTACATTTCCTAATAAATATACAGACAAGCGAAAGTAATAAGATATTTTCTGCTCTGTTCTTATAGTGCAAATTATATAAACATTAGTTCAAGTATAAAGGCAACCCTTTTATTATCTCACTTCCACCAGCAAACAATGATTGACAACCTACACAGCCTGCTGTTCAGAGATTACTATGAAACAACAAACTCCCTCTGTCCAAAGCTAGTCGAAAGTAAATTACACATATTTACATTTACAGTTTGTCATCATGTATCAGTAAAATTAAAGGCATATGCATTTTTCAACAGCATAAGAAGCATATCAAAATGCATCAAACAAAAATGTAAAAAGTAAACTGACATTGATTTTCTGTATGTCCTAATTCAAAGAATGCCTAAGTACTTTAAATATTATTTAGGCTATTTCATTGTAAATTGAACTTCTAGGGCATCATCCATACAATATATATATATATTATTATTTCAAACCAACATTTCTCAATTCTTTGTTTCTCTTTTCATCAACAAATATTCCGACAAAGATTCTTAAAAACAGTGATTAAAAGAATACTCTTCAATGAAAGACTCTTGAGATGTTCTATTCTGTCTCCTTGGCTTTCAAAAGAGCCTTTACTGCCACCTAGTGGCAAGAGGAGCACACCATCTCTGCTCCTAGTCACCTGGTCATCCCACCATGACAACGATCGTTCAACTTTCAAGTAATGACAGATTGTTTCAATTTAACAAAATCTGGTAAATAAGGACATATGACACAATGCAATGCTAACATATCCACAAATTCATCTGACTGTAGATAATGGGCCTGATTGCCAAAATCCCAAACTACCCCTTAACATTACCTCTTACTTTCCCCTTAAAATATGGCCTGCCTTTTTGGTCAGCGTTATACTTCCCTGGAAGAGTCTATTCCTATTGGAGGAATAACACATTCCTGAATGAAGTCACAGATCACTGGTTCATTTTTGACAACATTTAGTGACCAGTCTCCTTTCAACCAGGGTTAGCTAGTAGCAATAATGAACATTGTGAAAACATGATGCATTCCCCTGCGACCACACTACAGTCAGAACTTCAATGATGCACTTTCTGTTTAAAGGAAAGGTTGTTGGATTGGAGGTAGAAGCTAGCTCTCGGTTCCGGACACTGCAGAACATCTATCCCACTGTTTCTGAACTGAATCCGGGCCGGAGGATACAATCACTAGAGATTCACAGTAAAAATGTGATCAATGTTAATATTTCTGCCTTTGCATCTCTGACCTTGTGTGTGCAGACCGCCTCAAATGTCTACATGCCTCTTTGAATACAATCAATCTTCTCCTGTTTGTAGTGTGGATATATAGATGATCTTCATTGAGAAACAGTTCAGTTCACTGTCTGATAAAATCCACCCTAATCAGTTTGAGGCTCTGGGCACAATTCTAACAATTAAAAAAGGCTTTCACCTTAACTCATAGGAAGAGGTTGACTTTGGCCGGCACAGATTTACAGCCCTTGCTGGAGAAGTGTTGTCCCTGCTCGGGCATGTAGACAACGGCTCCCCCTACTGCCTCCACCACATCGGTGCGCTGGCACTCACCCCGTTGGCAGAGCTCTCTGCGGGCACAGCGCTCCACATGGCGTCTGCCCAGGGGCAGGAAGGGCACAAAGCTGGTCAACAGCTTCTCCTGGATGATGCTGGAATGGAAGAATCCACCTGGGGGGAGAAAGACACGGCTGTTCAGAACTGTTAGAACGTAAAACTTTCGAACGGGTGTATTCTAAATGAATGGGGCTGTTGATTGATAAGTCAATTAGGCTCTTACTTCTGCTGTTATTGAACACTGCCTGCGAGATTGCGTCCTCCAGATCCACCAGCCTGATCTCCTCTCTCTCCTTGCCAGCCTGCCGGGTCTCCAGGGCCATTCGGTTAATCACCTCCTCCCCAATGGTGCTGCAGCCACAAAATACAGCCAGTCAGTCACACTTTCATCACAAAACAAACAAACAGACACATTGCTTAGTAGTATCCACCAGCAAATAGCAGGCAAGCTCCTGTACAGATAAAAGTCCTGATGGACGGTGCAAGTGATCCTGATGAGGTGAGACACACACAATGAATCCAGCTTATAAGCACTTCCATTTCAGAACCAAATAACAGTGGACGCTAACTCATAACCTCATAACAGGGGCTTTGTGATACAAATTATTTCTACAACCTACATGATATGCTCCTGTTAGAGCAATAACCAGACCTCTCACAGAATCACCCTCTCAGGGCACTAAATTAACACTTCTAGACTGAACTGCAGTAGTATTGTCAAATTCCCTGGACAATGGCTAGGAATACAGGAACTCTACAGGGGATCGATCTACTAAAAAGCACAATGATAGTTCAACATCCAAACCTTCAAACGTAGGATATTTACAGTAACCGTGAGATAGATATTCAGTCAACTACCACAAGGCCATCTACATCAGCCAGCCGCTACCTGATGAAGATGTAGATGGCCTTGCGGTAGTTGGTGCCGAACACGGTGTGTGAGGGCCCGAGGAAGGGCTTCAGGATGTCGATGACCCCCGGGGGCATGTTCTCCATCTCATCAAAGATGAATATGGAGCGGGCACAGGCTGTCAAATTCCCCTGCACCCAGTCCTTCAGCTCCAGCTAAGGGTCAACAGGAAGGAAAGAGAAAGAGTGGGGGTCAGAACCACTTAGCAATGCATGAAAATAACATTTCACAAGGTAATGGCTCAGACATACAAAATGCAGGAAAGGTTGTGGTTACAACATAAAGCTGTGACTTGACAAGTGCACATCAAGCTGATCATAGTGGAATAGTAGTGTCTCAAACAGTAGGCATTGCAAAGGTGTGTATGTGTGAGCACTAAGCAGTACATGATACTCTGTGGTCCAAGTTGGAAGAGATGCACTACCCTGTACTGTTGGACGCGGTCAGGCGAGGGGAAGTGTAGTGTTGGCACAAACTGATGGATGTAGGGGCTGCCCATAGCCGTGCCATACAGGTGTCTCCCCAACATGGCGCTGACCAGAGTCTTGCCCGTCCCTGACCCCCCATGGAAGGACAGGACGAGGGGTTGGTCTGGACTCTCCTTCTGAAGGAAGTTTGCCACCTCTTCTGACACCGTGTCCTGGGCCAGATGCTGTCCGTAGAGATTCTTATACAGATCCCATTCCAAACCTGGGAAGATAGATTTGCAGAGATTAAGGTGTTGGACTAACAAAATGTAGTTAGATCAAGACCAACAAACTTGCCATGATTTCAGTATGACAGCAGGGCTACAACAAAAAAATACCTTGGCATGCGCAGATATGTGAGGGAACAGTCAAGTAAAGATTATAATCCCTTTGAAAGGTTTCCTTCCCTTTTCATCTGTGAGTGTAGTCTGTTTGCAAGCTAGCTAGCTAACAAGAAACATCTAAGACAGCTGGCAAGCTAGCTTGCTCTGATCCATCTCGCGACAATAACGGGTTGCCTCTGCGCTCTCACTTTCCAAGTAATCTTTCATAGCTAGAGGATTTGTTTCCCCAATTTTGTTTAGTAGCTGGCATCAATATAGTTTCGGAACTTACCAAAAATGATACACGTAAAGTGACACAGCGCAGAAGAAACTCGTTGTTGTCGCACGATGAACCAGCGCTAACTAGCCTAACAGTCAAATATAATTAGCTTGCTAGCTAACTTTATTATAAAGAATCAAACTTGTTTAAACTATACCGAACAAAAATATAAATGCAACATGTAAAGTGTTGGTCCCATGTTTCATGAGCTGAAATTAAATATCCCAGCAATTTTCCATACGCACAAAAAGCTTATCGCAGACAGCGTGTATGGCGTCGTGCGGGAGAGCGGTTTGCTGATGTCAACGCTGTGAACAGAGGGCCCCATGGTGGCGGTGGGGGTATGGTATGGGCAGGCATAAACTGCAGACAACGAACACAATTACATTATGAGATACCGTGACGAGATCCTGAGGCCCATTGTCGTGCCATTCATCCACCACCATCATCTCATGATAATGTACAGCTCATGTCACAAGGATCTGTACACAATTCCTGGAAGCTTGAAAATGTCCCAGTTTGTCCATACTCACCAGACATGTCACCCATTGATCATATGTGGGATGCTCTGGATCGTTATGTTCCAGTTCCTGCAAATATCCAGCAACTTTGCACAGCCATTGAAAAGGAGTGGGACAACATTCCACAGGCCACAATCAACTCTATGCAAAGATGTGTTACGCTGCATAAGGCAAAATACATATCTGTATTCCAAGTCATATGAAATCCATAAATCAGGGCCTAAAGAACGCATTTCAATTGACTGACTTCCTTATATGAACTTTAACTCAGTGAAATTGTTGCATGTTGGGTTTACATTTTTGCTCAGTGTAACTAATCATTTGTAGAACCATTTAATATCAATACGTTCGTTCGCTAGCTAGCTAACTAACTCTAGCCATGGGGTCTTCTTACAAACAAACTGGAGCAGCTCACCACCTGGTTAGCTATCTACCCTTCTAGTCATAGCTTCCGTTTTCTTACCTCGTATATTTGGTTTAAAATCACAATTGCAGTCAGAGGATATGGTGCAGCTGATGCGTTTAAAAAAACATTCGACGACGGGGGAAGAATAAAGTAAAACCATTAAAACCAGCTGTATCACAGCCCTTCTGACAGCCATCTTGCTGGTTATGTGTCTGACCGCCGAGAATCTGTTGCCACGCAATCAAAATGTTCAAGTGTCACCGCTAGGGGTCGTCGTTTGTAGTTTTGTTTTCTTCTAAATTAATTTAAACAAACCACCACTATGCTTAACATGAACAGCAACTCCCACAATACATCTGAATAAACGAAGTCCGGAGCGGCGAGTACTGTCAAGGCGAGGGATTTCCGACTGTTTTGAAAGCGATCAATCGTTGATAAAATATACAATTTTACTCGGTATGGCGGCGGTTCGGCACGGATGTGCTGTGATTGGGTTAGAGATGGTAGGAGATAGTGATAGAGAAGAAAGTGAAGCAGGTATGGAGCATAGTGGTAGAAATAAAGGAGGAAGTAAGAAAGAGAGTATGGTTAGAAATGAAGCAAGAGGCAGAGAGGAGCCAGAAAAATAAGTTTGAAGAGAGCAACATAGTTTCCAACGCTAGCGGTATTTCGGAGGCAGAAAGTGCGGAGGAAGGGCAACAAAAACGCGAGGGGAGCATGGAGTTGAGGAGGAACATAAAGTGATTCTGAAGTTTAGAGAGGAAGGGGGAGTTGGGGCGATGAGTCCGATAAGGTTGACGGCTGTGATTAAAATAATTGATTGGGGAAGTTGCCAATGCTAAAGTGTTAACAGATGGGAACTTGTTGGTGTTCTGTAAGGACATGGCGCAAGAGAGCTCTCAGAGTGAAGCAAATAGGGAAGTGTAAGGTGGTGTTGAGCAGCTGGAATGATCAAGCAGTGGATTAAAGGGGTGATAACAGGAGTGCCTGTGAGTGTTAGCACTAAAGAGGCAAGGTACAATTTGAGAGGAAGCGTTCTAGTGGATGTTCAAAGATTGCAAGCAACAAGGGGTGGAGTTAGGGTAGATAGCCCCTCTTCTGTTACACTTCAAGGACCGGGTACTGCCAAATAAAGTAACCATAGGATATGAGTTATTATGTGAGGGCTTAAAATGTTATACATGCCAGAGGTTATAAATGCCTGTAAAGAGAGAAATTGGTGTGCCAAGTGTGGAGGGGAGCATGAGTATGGGAAGTGTGGGGATGGTGTACAACCGAAGTGCTGCAGCTGTGGGGGTGCTCATAGTGTGCCATATAGTGGGTGTGAGGCTATGGAGCAGGCAGTGGAGGTGCAACAAGTGAGTGTCATTTGCTGAGGCAGTGAGGGTGGTCCAGGGAGATACAGGTTCAAGGGAGAGATGGGTAGGAGCATCTAGACCAGGGATTACGGGGCAGGTGAGAGACGATATGGTATATGTAACAGTATAGCTTCCGTCCCTCTCCTCGCCCCAACCTGGGCTTGAACCAGGGACCCTCTGCACACATCAACAACTGACACCCCACGAAGCATCGTTACCCATCACGCCACAAAAGCCGCGGCCCTTGCAGAGCAAGGAGAATAACTACTTAAGGTCTCAGAGCGAGTGACGTCACCGATTGAAACGCTATTAGCGCGCACCACCACTAACTAGCTAGCCATTTCACATCGGTTACATATACATAGATAAGAGAAAGCTGGTGACGTTCATAGCAGGAGCTATCAATTGCACTGCTGAAGTAGAGTCTAAAACAGAGAGGATTCAGCTAATAGTGAAAGCTGCTGGGAGACATCTGAGTATGACAGGGTTGACATGCGAAGAGGTTTGAGACGACCTCAATCAGCCGAGGCTGGAGTCATGTATTACTGGATTTTAGTTATGGTGGTAGTACTACAATGGAATGCTCGAAGCCTGTTGGCTCATGGGCAGGAGATCAAGCAGTTCATTGTAGATATGCCAGCTAAGCCTGATGTGATTTGTGTGCAGGAAACATGGCTCAAACTGAATGTGGAATTTATCATAATATGTAGTGGTTTGTAGGGACAGAGATCTAGGGGGAGGGGGGATGTGTCACCTTCATAAAGCAAGGACTTCCCTACAGGATGCTAGGCAGAGGTATTGAACAGGAATATGTGGTTGAGAGGAGGGGTGATAGTGGTAGTGCACTACTATAAAGTCAGATATTGGACCTGGAAGTGCTGGAGAGGGTTGAGGGCCAGGATAGAAGTAAGGTAATGTGGTGTGGGGATTTTAATGCCCATGACATGCTCTGGGGGGAAACGGATGGATGGAAATGGCCAAGTGATGGAAAATCTGATAGAAATGAAAGATCTGGTGTGCCTGAATGATGGCAGAGGGACCAGGATTGATGTAGCCACAGGGAAAGAGTCTGCCTTTCCCTGTATCTAGTCTGGTATCTAGTGCGATGGCAGGAATCTGGGAATGGGAGGAGTCAACAGTAGGGAGTGATCATTGTACCATAGTATGCACAGTAGCCTGGAGAGAGGAGGAGATGTCAGTGGATGGAGTAGGCAGGTGGGTGTTTGGAAGGGCAAAGTGGGATCAGTTTCAGGAGCTGAGTTAGCAGGTGATGGCTCAGGTGGATATGAGAGGGGATGTGGATAGTATAAATAACTGGGTGAGAACAGCATTAGTGGGGGCAGCTACTGAGACTATACCTAAGAGTTTAGGGAGGAGGAGGAGGAAAGCAGTCCTATGGTGGACGGAGAAGTGACAGGCAATGTTGAGGAGTAGGAACAGGGCATTTAGAATAGTGAAAAGGATGCATAACTAACATTTATTTAACTAGGCAAGTCGGTTAAGAACAAATTCTTATTTACAATGATGGCCTACCCCGGCCTATCCCTACCCCGGGGGGAAAATGACCAGGCAGTTATAAGGAGGCAGTAGTGGTACCAATCCGGAAGCCAGGGAAGGACCCAACGAGGCCAACAAGCTATCGGCCAATAGCTTTAACATCACAAGTATGTAAGATTATGGAACGTATGATTACGGAGAGGCTAACTTACTTCCTGTAGAGCAGGGGGCTAGTATCGCCACATCAGAGTGGGTTCTGGAAGGGAAGGGGAACTATGGACTCAGGGCTCTGCTTAGAAGTGGTCAGGAAGGCTCAGGTGAACAAGGAGACTGTTGTCGCTGTCTTTTCTGATGTGGAGAAGGCATATGATATGATGTGGAAGGAGGGATTGTTAATCAAGCTTGATATTATGGGGGTAGGAGGAAGAATGTACAACTGGATAAAGGATTTCATGTTTGGAAAGTCTATCCAGGTGAGGGTGGGAAAGTCACTATCAGGCAGCTACCTGGTGGATAACAGTACACCGCATGGGAACGTGATTAGTCCTCTGTTCTCAATCATGAACAATGATGTTTACTCTCAGGTACAGCCGGATATCGGGAGGCCGTTATTTGCAGATGATGGGGCGTTATGGAAGAGGGGAAGAAATGTGCCATACATAGCCAGGAAGCTACAGGAAGCAATTGGTGAGGTAGAGTGGTGGGGATTTAGGTTCCCTGTAGAGAAAACAGTGTTTTTTACAAGGAGGAAGGTGGGAGACGAGGTATGCTTGAGGTTATACAGTATGGGATAAACTTGGAGAGGGTGAACCTTCAGGTTCCTTGGGGTATACTTCTATATTTTTTATTTAACCTTTATTTAACTAGGCAAGACATTTAAGAACCAATTTTTATTTACAATGACGGCAGAACGACAGATTTTTACCTTGTCAGCTCGGGGTTTCGATCTAGAAATGCCACCCCTACCTTGTCACAACACAACTGATTGGCTCAAACGCATTAAGAAGGAAAGAAATTCCATAAATTAACTTTTAACAAGGCACACCTGTTAATTGAAATGCATTCCAGGTTGACGACTGTTAAAGGAATTTTATATCTTTGATGATAATAATCAATAATCAATTCGCCTTGACTAATGCCCAAGGTTTGTAAGACAATGGGTTAAAATAATTAGGCAAGGACTCAGCTTTCTGCAAATGGTATCTGTAGCTTTTATTCAGAGAACGTTCTGAGGTCAGGATAACAAAACAGTCATTATATAGTTCTTGCTTTCTTACGCACATGCATTTACACACACTGTTGGTGACCTGCTTCCCCCACAAACTTCTCACACTCTTTATCACTCTCCCGAGCTCGCCTGTTCCTTTCCCTCAAGGTTAGAAATGCTTTGAAGCTTTTACTCCCAGGACCATCTGTCTCCTGGTGTCCCTCGTAATTGCATATACACATTTCTTTCCCTATCCCATGGTTCCTGGACTTTCCAGAACTAATCAAACTTATCTATCCCTACATTGATCATTACATTGATTATTCATTAGCCATTCTGTATGACTAATAATTCATCATGGTCTATTGATTCATTTACCTTTAATAGATAATTCTCTTATCAACGACCTCATGAAGCTGGTTCAGAGAATGCCAAGTGTGCAAAGCTGTCATCATGGCAAAGGGTGGCTACTTTGAACAATCTCAAATATAAAATATATTTTGATTTGTTTAACACTTTTTTGATTACTACATGATTCTATATGTGTTATTTCATAGTTTTGATGTCTTCACTATTCTACAATGCAGAAAATAGTACAAATAAAGAAAAACCCTGGAATGAGTAGGTGTGTCCAAACAGTAGCAGTCAAAAGTTTGGACTCATTGCAGGGTTTTTCAGATTAAAAAAAACAACTATTTTCCACATTGTAGAATAATGACACATACGAAAACACAAATAAATGCTTCACAGAGTTCAAGTAACAGACACATCTTAACATCAACTGTTCAGAGGAGACTGCGTGAATCAGGCCTTCATGGTCGAATTGCTGCAAAGAAACCACTACTCAAGGCCACCAATAATAAGAAGAGGCTTGCTTGTGCAAAGAAACACGAGCAATGAACATTAGACTGGTGGAAATCTGTCCTTTGGTCTGATGAGTCCAAATTTGAGATTTTTGGTTCCAACCGCTGTGTCTTTATGAGACGCAGAGTAGATGAATGGATGATCTCCGCATGTGTGGCTCCCACCATGAAGCATGGAGGAGGTGTCGAGCAGAACAACTGTCAATTCATCAGTTGTTCTGCTCTCTGGCACATTCAGATGAGAGTGCTCTGAAATCAGAGTAGATAGCCATAGTGAATTTGCGAACTCGCCCTAAGTTACTAGAGGGGCTGCTATGTCATAAACCCACAAAGTTCCAGAATGTAATGGATTACAATGGCAGCCATTATGTTCAGGGAGAAATCCAAACAAGTCTAATTGGAATGAATGATTGTCAGTAGAGGTGATGCTTTTCCTGTTTTTACTTATGCAGGAAAATAAAAGTCAGGCATGTGATGTATCAGAAATTGTGTAATAAAATTGTCAACCTAAAATATTGTCATATAATAATAAATATAGTTTATACAGGTTTTAAAACATTTTCTGTATAAATAGCCGCTGTAAACAAAACATAAATATCTAAATTCTTGTATTCTTGGAAAGCTGTGAGTGTTAGGCCTATTACATGATACAACATCAGCACTTGTTGCATTTATAACTTGTCTAAGTCCTATCATCAAATTATTTGAGCCAGTGTATGGCTGTGGATCAACTGCATTGTTTGAATGGAATAGTAGTAGTTGATTTATTTTATATAGCGCTTTTCATTACAAACAATAATCTGAAGAAGTGTGTGTTTTCTATGAGGCTGGGAGAAAATGTTGCTGTTTTAAAGCTCATTTCCTGCAGAAAGGAAAAAGTTGTATAGCTCATCTCATGGCATGGGTCCTCTCAGACCCATGCCATGGGTCTGAGAGGACATTTTGCATTTTTAAAGCTAATTAAACTGAAAATATAGGGGTGTTGACTGTGGTAAATGAACAAATGAAATAGGCAGTAGTATGGTCCATATACTGTAGCCATAGAAGCACAGTGGAATGCCTCAATAGAGTCATATTCGTGGCTTATTAGGGGTGTGGCTTCCAGTTAGTTATTTTTGGCAACCCATCGCATGAGAGTGAATGTCATTCCAGTTAATCTGTTATATTTAATAAAATCTTACTACCCCAGTGCACTGCTTGCTATGAATTATATCTGATGGTTTTTGTCTGATGGCATGTTTAGGTAAAAACATTTTTTGTTTTATTTAACCTTTATTTAACTAGGAAAGTCAGTTAAGAACAAATTCTTATTTACAATGATGGCCTACCAGAAGGCAAAAGTCCTCCTGCAGGGACGTGGGCTGGGATTAAACATTTTTTTATAAAATAAATATAGGACAAAACCCACATCACGACAAGAGAGGCTCCACAGCACAGAAAATCCAAGATGGCGTCAAACGTCTTTGTCTTTGTCCTGTCGGGTCCCATGTATATATCTTTTTATATATTTTTCTTCGCATATCTTTTAAAATAGTTTCCTAAACCTTAACTTCTAAATACTCTCCTGCAACCCACCTCACCCAATGTGGCGTGGATCTGTTTTTTTTCTAAAGTATTTCTATTTACTTCAGATCTGGAATCCCTCAACTGAAGCTAGACAGCTAACTACCTACCAGATATCAGTCAGCAAACCACTGCTAGCAGTCATCAGCTAACCTTTAGCTCGGAAAGCTCTCGCCAGTTCGTACAACGTGACTCAAAGCAGAGCATAATGGACCTATTTCTTTCTCTCCATATCCCCGGATTCCTACCGCAAACTCTGAACATTTTCATCTGAATCGCCGTGTCCCCAGCCAGTCCAACCACTCACTGGACCCATATGTTCACTTGGCTATGCATGCCTCTCTCTAATATCAATATGCCTCGTCCATTACTGTCCTGGTTAGTGATTACTATCTTATTTCACTGTAGAGCCTCTAGCCCTGCTCAATATGCCTTAACCAACCATGTTATTCCACCTCCTACATATGCGATGACATTATCTGGTTTAAACATCTCTAGAGACTATATCTCTCTCATCATTACTCAATGCCTAGATTTACCTCCAATGTACTCACTTCCTACCTTACCTTTGTCTGTACACTATGCCTTGAATCTATGCTATCATGCCCAGAAACCTGCTCCTTTTACTCTCTGTTCCGAACGGGCTAGACGGCCAGTTCGTATAGCCTTTAGCCGTACCCTTATCCTACTAATCCTCCGTTCCTCTGGTGATGTAGAGGTTAATCCAGGACCTGCAGTGCCTATCTCCACTCCCACTCCCCAGGGGCTCTCATTTGTTGACTTCTGTAACCGTAAAAGCCTTGGTTTCATGCATGTTAACCTTAGAAGCCTACTTACTAAGTTTTTTTTACTCACTGCTTTAGCACACTCTGCCAACCCGGATGTCTTCGCCGTGTCTGAATCCTGGCTTAGGAAAACCACCATAAACCCTGAAATCTCCATCCCTAACAATAATATTTTCTGCCAAGATAGAACTGCTAAAGGGGGCGGTGTTGCAATCTACTGCAAAGATAGCCTGCAGAGTTCTGTATTACTATCCAAGTCTGTACCCAAACAATTCGAGCTTCTACTTCTAAAAATTCACCTTTCCAGAAACAAGTCTCTCACTGTTGCCGCTTGCTATAGACCACCATCTGCCCCCAGCTGTGCCCTCGACACCATATGTGAATTGATTGCCCCCCATCTATCTTCTGAGCTCGTGCTACTAGGTGACCTAAACTGGGACATGCTTAACACCCTGGCCATCCAACAATCTAAACTTGATGCCCTCAATCTCACACAAATTAATCAATGAACCTACCAGGTACCACCCCAAATCCGTAAACACGGGCACCCTCATAGATATCATCCTAACTAACTCGCCCTCCAAATACACCTCTGCTGTTTTCAATCAAGATCTCAGCGATCACTGCCTCATTGCCTGCATCCGTAATGGGTCTGCGACCAAATGACCACCCCTCATCATTGTCAAACGCTCCCTAAAACACTTCTGCGAGCAGGCCTTTCTAATCGACCTGGCCGGGGTATCCTGGAATGAACATTAGACTGGTGGAAATCTGTCCTTTGGTCTGATGAGTCCAAATTTGAGATTTTTGGTTCCAACCGCTGTGTCTTTATGAGACGCAGAGTAGATGAATGGATGATCTCCGCATGTGTGGCTCCCACCATGAAGCATGGAGGAGGTGTCGAGCAGAACAACTGTCAATTCATCAGTTGTTCTGCTCTCTGGCACATTCAGATGAGAGTGCTCTGAAATCAGAGTAGATAGCCATAGTGAATTTGCGAACTCGCCCTAAGTTACTAGAGGGGCTGCTATGTCATAAACCCACAAAGTTCCAGAATGTAATGGATTACAATGGCAGCCATTATGTTCAGGGAGAAATCCAAACAAGTCTAATTGGAATGAATGATTGTCAGTAGAGGTGATGCTTTTCCTGTTTTTACTTATGCAGGAAAATAAAAGTCAGGCATGTGATGTATCAGAAATTGTGTAATAAAATTGTCAACCTAAAATATTGTCATATAATAATAAATATAGTTTATACAGGTTTTAAAACATTTTCTGTATAAATAGCCGCTGTAAACAAAACATAAATATCTAAATTCTTGTATTCTTGGAAAGCTGTGAGTGTTAGGCCTATTACATGATACAACATCAGCACTTGTTGCATTTATAACTTGTCTAAGTCCTATCATCAAATTATTTGAGCCAGTGTATGGCTGTGGATCAACTGCATTGTTTGAATGGAATAGTAGTAGTTGATTTATTTTATATAGCGCTTTTCATTACAAACAATAATCTGAAGAAGTGTGTGTTTTCTATGAGGCTGGGAGAAAATGTTGCTGTTTTAAAGCTCATTTCCTGCAGAAAGGAAAAAGTTGTATAGCTCATCTCATGGCATGGGTCCTCTCAGACCCATGCCATGGGTCTGAGAGGACATTTTGCATTTTTAAAGCTAATTAAACTGAAAATATAGGGGTGTTGACTGTGGTAAATGAACAAATGAAATAGGCAGTAGTATGGTCCATATACTGTAGCCATAGAAGCACAGTGGAATGCCTCAATAGAGTCATATTCGTGGCTTATTAGGGGTGTGGCTTCCAGTTAGTTATTTTTGGCAACCCATCGCATGAGAGTGAATGTCATTCCAGTTAATCTGTTATATTTAATAAAATCTTACTACCCCAGTGCACTGCTTGCTATGAATTATATCTGATGGTTTTTGTCTGATGGCATGTTTAGGTAAAAACATTTTTTGTTTTATTTAACCTTTATTTAACTAGGAAAGTCAGTTAAGAACAAATTCTTATTTACAATGATGGCCTACCAGAAGGCAAAAGTCCTCCTGCAGGGACGTGGGCTGGGATTAAACATTTTTTTATAAAATAAATATAGGACAAAACCCACATCACGACAAGAGAGGCTCCACAGCACAGAAAATCCAAGATGGCGTCAAACGTCTTTGTCTTTGTCCTGTCGGGTCCCATGTATATATCTTTTTATATATTTTTCTTCGCATATCTTTTAAAATAGTTTCCTAAACCTTAACTTCTAAATACTCTCCTGCAACCCACCTCACCCAATGTGGCGTGGATCTGTTTTTTTTCTAAAGTATTTCTATTTACTTCAGATCTGGAATCCCTCAACTGAAGCTAGACAGCTAACTACCTACCAGATATCAGTCAGCAAACCACTGCTAGCAGTCATCAGCTAACCTTTAGCTCGGAAAGCTCTCGCCAGTTCGTACAACGTGACTCAAAGCAGAGCATAATGGACCTATTTCTTTCTCTCCATATCCCCGGATTCCTACCGCAAACTCTGAACATTTTCATCTGAATCGCCGTGTCCCCAGCCAGTCCAACCACTCACTGGACCCATATGTTCACTTGGCTATGCATGCCTCTCTCTAATATCAATATGCCTCGTCCATTACTGTCCTGGTTAGTGATTACTATCTTATTTCACTGTAGAGCCTCTAGCCCTGCTCAATATGCCTTAACCAACCATGTTATTCCACCTCCTACATATGCGATGACATTATCTGGTTTAAACATCTCTAGAGACTATATCTCTCTCATCATTACTCAATGCCTAGATTTACCTCCAATGTACTCACTTCCTACCTTACCTTTGTCTGTACACTATGCCTTGAATCTATGCTATCATGCCCAGAAACCTGCTCCTTTTACTCTCTGTTCCGAACGTGCTAGACGGCCAGTTCGTATAGCCTTTAGCCGTACCCTTATCCTACTAATCCTCCGTTCCTCTGGTGATGTAGAGGTTAATCCAGGACCTGCAGTGCCTATCTCCACTCCCACTCCCCAGGGGCTCTCATTTGTTGACTTCTGTAACCGTAAAAGCCTTGGTTTCATGCATGTTAACCTTAGAAGCCTACTTACTAAGTTTTTTTTACTCACTGCTTTAGCACACTCTGCCAACCCGGATGTCTTCGCCGTGTCTGAATCCTGGCTTAGGAAAACCACCATAAACCCTGAAATCTCCATCCCTAACAATAATATTTTCTGCCAAGATAGAACTGCTAAAGGGGGCGGTGTTGCAATCTACTGCAAAGATAGCCTGCAGAGTTCTGTATTACTATCCAAGTCTGTACCCAAACAATTCGAGCTTCTACTTCTAAAAATTCACCTTTCCAGAAACAAGTCTCTCACTGTTGCCGCTTGCTATAGACCACCATCTGCCCCCAGCTGTGCCCTCGACACCATATGTGAATTGATTGCCCCCCATCTATCTTCTGAGCTCGTGCTACTAGGTGACCTAAACTGGGACATGCTTAACACCCTGGCCATCCAACAATCTAAACTTGATGCCCTCAATCTCACACAAATTAATCAATGAACCTACCAGGTACCACCCCAAATCCGTAAACACGGGCACCCTCATAGATATCATCCTAACTAACTCGCCCTCCAAATACACCTCTGCTGTTTTCAATCAAGATCTCAGCGATCACTGCCTCATTGCCTGCATCCGTAATGGGTCTGCGACCAAATGACCACCCCTCATCATTGTCAAACGCTCCCTAAAACACTTCTGCGAGCAGGCCTTTCTAATCGACCTGGCCGGGGTATCCTGGAATGAACATTAGACTGGTGGAAATCTGTCCTTTGGTCTGATGAGTCCAAATTTGAGATTTTTGGTTCCAACCGCTGTGTCTTTATGAGACGCAGAGTAGATGAATGGATGATCTCCGCATGTGTGGCTCCCACCATGAAGCATGGAGGAGGTGTCGAGCAGAACAACTGTCAATTCATCAGTTGTTCTGCTCTCTGGCACATTCAGATGAGAGTGCTCTGAAATCAGAGTAGATAGCCATAGTGAATTTGCGAACTCGCCCTAAGTTACTAGAGGGGCTGCTATGTCATAAACCCACAAAGTTCCAGAATGTAATGGATTACAATGGCAGCCATTATGTTCAGGGAGAAATCCAAACAAGTCTAATTGGAATGAATGATTGTCAGTAGAGGTGATGCTTTTCCTGTTTTTACTTATGCAGGAAAATAAAAGTCAGGCATGTGATGTATCAGAAATTGTGTAATAAAATTGTCAACCTAAAATATTGTCATATAATAATAAATATAGTTTATACAGGTTTTAAAACATTTTCTGTATAAATAGCCGCTGTAAACAAAACATAAATATCTAAATTCTTGTATTCTTGGAAAGCTGTGAGTGTTAGGCCTATTACATGATACAACATCAGCACTTGTTGCATTTATAACTTGTCTAAGTCCTATCATCAAATTATTTGAGCCAGTGTATGGCTGTGGATCAACTGCATTGTTTGAATGGAATAGTAGTAGTTGATTTATTTTATATAGCGCTTTTCATTACAAACAATAATCTGAAGAAGTGTGTGTTTTCTATGAGGCTGGGAGAAAATGTTGCTGTTTTAAAGCTCATTTCCTGCAGAAAGGAAAAAGTTGTATAGCTCATCTCATGGCATGGGTCCTCTCAGACCCATGCCATGGGTCTGAGAGGACATTTTGCATTTTTAAAGCTAATTAAACTGAAAATATAGGGGTGTTGACTGTGGTAAATGAACAAATGAAATAGGCAGTAGTATGGTCCATATACTGTAGCCATAGAAGCACAGTGGAATGCCTCAATAGAGTCATATTCGTGGCTTATTAGGGGTGTGGCTTCCAGTTAGTTATTTTTGGCAACCCATCGCATGAGAGTGAATGTCATTCCAGTTAATCTGTTATATTTAATAAAATCTTACTACCCCAGTGCACTGCTTGCTATGAATTATATCTGATGGTTTTTGTCTGATGGCATGTTTAGGTAAAAACATTTTTTGTTTTATTTAACCTTTATTTAACTAGGAAAGTCAGTTAAGAACAAATTCTTATTTACAATGATGGCCTACCAGAAGGCAAAAGTCCTCCTGCAGGGACGTGGGCTGGGATTAAACATTTTTTTATAAAATAAATATAGGACAAAACCCACATCACGACAAGAGAGGCTCCACAGCACAGAAAATCCAAGATGGCGTCAAACGTCTTTGTCTTTGTCCTGTCGGGTCCCATGTATATATCTTTTTATATATTTTTCTTCGCATATCTTTTAAAATAGTTTCCTAAACCTTAACTTCTAAATACTCTCCTGCAACCCACCTCACCCAATGTGGCGTGGATCTGTTTTTTTTCTAAAGTATTTCTATTTACTTCAGATCTGGAATCCCTCAACTGAAGCTAGACAGCTAACTACCTACCAGATATCAGTCAGCAAACCACTGCTAGCAGTCATCAGCTAACCTTTAGCTCGGAAAGCTCTCGCCAGTTCGTACAACGTGACTCAAAGCAGAGCATAATGGACCTATTTCTTTCTCTCCATATCCCCGGATTCCTACCGCAAACTCTGAACATTTTCATCTGAATCGCCGTGTCCCCAGCCAGTCCAACCACTCACTGGACCCATATGTTCACTTGGCTATGCATGCCTCTCTCTAATATCAATATGCCTCGTCCATTACTGTCCTGGTTAGTGATTACTATCTTATTTCACTGTAGAGCCTCTAGCCCTGCTCAATATGCCTTAACCAACCATGTTATTCCACCTCCTACATATGCGATGACATTATCTGGTTTAAACATCTCTAGAGACTATATCTCTCTCATCATTACTCAATGCCTAGATTTACCTCCAATGTACTCACTTCCTACCTTACCTTTGTCTGTACACTATGCCTTGAATCTATGCTATCATGCCCAGAAACCTGCTCCTTTTACTCTCTGTTCCGAACGTGCTAGACGGCCAGTTCGTATAGCCTTTAGCCGTACCCTTATCCTACTAATCCTCCGTTCCTCTGGTGATGTAGAGGTTAATCCAGGACCTGCAGTGCCTATCTCCACTCCCACTCCCCAGGGGCTCTCATTTGTTGACTTCTGTAACCGTAAAAGCCTTGGTTTCATGCATGTTAACCTTAGAAGCCTACTTACTAAGTTTTTTTTACTCACTGCTTTAGCACACTCTGCCAACCCGGATGTCTTCGCCGTGTCTGAATCCTGGCTTAGGAAAACCACCATAAACCCTGAAATCTCCATCCCTAACAATAATATTTTCTGCCAAGATAGAACTGCTAAAGGGGGCGGTGTTGCAATCTACTGCAAAGATAGCCTGCAGAGTTCTGTATTACTATCCAAGTCTGTACCCAAACAATTCGAGCTTCTACTTCTAAAAATTCACCTTTCCAGAAACAAGTCTCTCACTGTTGCCGCTTGCTATAGACCACCATCTGCCCCCAGCTGTGCCCTCGACACCATATGTGAATTGATTGCCCCCCATCTATCTTCTGAGCTCGTGCTACTAGGTGACCTAAACTGGGACATGCTTAACACCCTGGCCATCCAACAATCTAAACTTGATGCCCTCAATCTCACACAAATTAATCAATGAACCTACCAGGTACCACCCCAAATCCGTAAACACGGGCACCCTCATAGATATCATCCTAACTAACTCGCCCTCCAAATACACCTCTGCTGTTTTCAATCAAGATCTCAGCGATCACTGCCTCATTGCCTGCATCCGTAATGGGTCTGCGACCAAATGACCACCCCTCATCATTGTCAAACGCTCCCTAAAACACTTCTGCGAGCAGGCCTTTCTAATCGACCTGGCCGGGGTATCCTGGAATGAACATTAGACTGGTGGAAATCTGTCCTTTGGTCTGATGAGTCCAAATTTGAGATTTTTGGTTCCAACCGCTGTGTCTTTATGAGACGCAGAGTAGATGAATGGATGATCTCCGCATGTGTGGCTCCCACCATGAAGCATGGAGGAGGTGTCGAGCAGAACAACTGTCAATTCATCAGTTGTTCTGCTCTCTGGCACATTCAGATGAGAGTGCTCTGAAATCAGAGTAGATAGCCATAGTGAATTTGCGAACTCGCCCTAAGTTACTAGAGGGGCTGCTATGTCATAAACCCACAAAGTTCCAGAATGTAATGGATTACAATGGCAGCCATTATGTTCAGGGAGAAATCCAAACAAGTCTAATTGGAATGAATGATTGTCAGTAGAGGTGATGCTTTTCCTGTTTTTACTTATGCAGGAAAATAAAAGTCAGGCATGTGATGTATCAGAAATTGTGTAATAAAATTGTCAACCTAAAATATTGTCATATAATAATAAATATAGTTTATACAGGTTTTAAAACATTTTCTGTATAAATAGCCGCTGTAAACAAAACATAAATATCTAAATTCTTGTATTCTTGGAAAGCTGTGAGTGTTAGGCCTATTACATGATACAACATCAGCACTTGTTGCATTTATAACTTGTCTAAGTCCTATCATCAAATTATTTGAGCCAGTGTATGGCTGTGGATCAACTGCATTGTTTGAATGGAATAGTAGTAGTTGATTTATTTTATATAGCGCTTTTCATTACAAACAATAATCTGAAGAAGTGTGTGTTTTCTATGAGGCTGGGAGAAAATGTTGCTGTTTTAAAGCTCATTTCCTGCAGAAAGGAAAAAGTTGTATAGCTCATCTCATGGCATGGGTCCTCTCAGACCCATGCCATGGGTCTGAGAGGACATTTTGCATTTTTAAAGCTAATTAAACTGAAAATATAGGGGTGTTGACTGTGGTAAATGAACAAATGAAATAGGCAGTAGTATGGTCCATATACTGTAGCCATAGAAGCACAGTGGAATGCCTCAATAGAGTCATATTCGTGGCTTATTAGGGGTGTGGCTTCCAGTTAGTTATTTTTGGCAACCCATCGCATGAGAGTGAATGTCATTCCAGTTAATCTGTTATATTTAATAAAATCTTACTACCCCAGTGCACTGCTTGCTATGAATTATATCTGATGGTTTTTGTCTGATGGCATGTTTAGGTAAAAACATTTTTTGTTTTATTTAACCTTTATTTAACTAGGAAAGTCAGTTAAGAACAAATTCTTATTTACAATGATGGCCTACCAGAAGGCAAAAGTCCTCCTGCAGGGACGTGGGCTGGGATTAAACATTTTTTTATAAAATAAATATAGGACAAAACCCACATCACGACAAGAGAGGCTCCACAGCACAGAAAATCCAAGATGGCGTCAAACGTCTTTGTCTTTGTCCTGTCGGGTCCCATGTATATATCTTTTTATATATTTTTCTTCGCATATCTTTTAAAATAGTTTCCTAAACCTTAACTTCTAAATACTCTCCTGCAACCCACCTCACCCAATGTGGCGTGGATCTGTTTTTTTTCTAAAGTATTTCTATTTACTTCAGATCTGGAATCCCTCAACTGAAGCTAGACAGCTAACTACCTACCAGATATCAGTCAGCAAACCACTGCTAGCAGTCATCAGCTAACCTTTAGCTCGGAAAGCTCTCGCCAGTTCGTACAACGTGACTCAAAGCAGAGCATAATGGACCTATTTCTTTCTCTCCATATCCCCGGATTCCTACCGCAAACTCTGAACATTTTCATCTGAATCGCCGTGTCCCCAGCCAGTCCAACCACTCACTGGACCCATATGTTCACTTGGCTATGCATGCCTCTCTCTAATATCAATATGCCTCGTCCATTACTGTCCTGGTTAGTGATTACTATCTTATTTCACTGTAGAGCCTCTAGCCCTGCTCAATATGCCTTAACCAACCATGTTATTCCACCTCCTACATATGCGATGACATTATCTGGTTTAAACATCTCTAGAGACTATATCTCTCTCATCATTACTCAATGCCTAGATTTACCTCCAATGTACTCACTTCCTACCTTACCTTTGTCTGTACACTATGCCTTGAATCTATGCTATCATGCCCAGAAACCTGCTCCTTTTACTCTCTGTTCCGAACGTGCTAGACGGCCAGTTCGTATAGCCTTTAGCCGTACCCTTATCCTACTAATCCTCCGTTCCTCTGGTGATGTAGAGGTTAATCCAGGACCTGCAGTGCCTATCTCCACTCCCACTCCCCAGGGGCTCTCATTTGTTGACTTCTGTAACCGTAAAAGCCTTGGTTTCATGCATGTTAACCTTAGAAGCCTACTTACTAAGTTTTTTTTACTCACTGCTTTAGCACACTCTGCCAACCCGGATGTCTTCGCCGTGTCTGAATCCTGGCTTAGGAAAACCACCATAAACCCTGAAATCTCCATCCCTAACAATAATATTTTCTGCCAAGATAGAACTGCTAAAGGGGGCGGTGTTGCAATCTACTGCAAAGATAGCCTGCAGAGTTCTGTATTACTATCCAAGTCTGTACCCAAACAATTCGAGCTTCTACTTCTAAAAATTCACCTTTCCAGAAACAAGTCTCTCACTGTTGCCGCTTGCTATAGACCACCATCTGCCCCCAGCTGTGCCCTCGACACCATATGTGAATTGATTGCCCCCCATCTATCTTCTGAGCTCGTGCTACTAGGTGACCTAAACTGGGACATGCTTAACACCCTGGCCATCCAACAATCTAAACTTGATGCCCTCAATCTCACACAAATTAATCAATGAACCTACCAGGTACCACCCCAAATCCGTAAACACGGGCACCCTCATAGATATCATCCTAACTAACTCGCCCTCCAAATACACCTCTGCTGTTTTCAATCAAGATCTCAGCGATCACTGCCTCATTGCCTGCATCCGTAATGGGTCTGCGACCAAATGACCACCCCTCATCATTGTCAAACGCTCCCTAAAACACTTCTGCGAGCAGGCCTTTCTAATCGACCTGGCCGGGGTATCCTGGAATGAACATTAGACTGGTGGAAATCTGTCCTTTGGTCTGATGAGTCCAAATTTGAGATTTTTGGTTCCAACCGCTGTGTCTTTATGAGACGCAGAGTAGATGAATGGATGATCTCCGCATGTGTGGCTCCCACCATGAAGCATGGAGGAGGTGTCGAGCAGAACAACTGTCAATTCATCAGTTGTTCTGCTCTCTGGCACATTCAGATGAGAGTGCTCTGAAATCAGAGTAGATAGCCATAGTGAATTTGCGAACTCGCCCTAAGTTACTAGAGGGGCTGCTATGTCATAAACCCACAAAGTTCCAGAATGTAATGGATTACAATGGCAGCCATTATGTTCAGGGAGAAATCCAAACAAGTCTAATTGGAATGAATGATTGTCAGTAGAGGTGATGCTTTTCCTGTTTTTACTTATGCAGGAAAATAAAAGTCAGGCATGTGATGTATCAGAAATTGTGTAATAAAATTGTCAACCTAAAATATTGTCATATAATAATAAATATAGTTTATACAGGTTTTAAAACATTTTCTGTATAAATAGCCGCTGTAAACAAAACATAAATATCTAAATTCTTGTATTCTTGGAAAGCTGTGAGTGTTAGGCCTATTACATGATACAACATCAGCACTTGTTGCATTTATAACTTGTCTAAGTCCTATCATCAAATTATTTGAGCCAGTGTATGGCTGTGGATCAACTGCATTGTTTGAATGGAATAGTAGTAGTTGATTTATTTTATATAGCGCTTTTCATTACAAACAATAATCTGAAGAAGTGTGTGTTTTCTATGAGGCTGGGAGAAAATGTTGCTGTTTTAAAGCTCATTTCCTGCAGAAAGGAAAAAGTTGTATAGCTCATCTCATGGCATGGGTCCTCTCAGACCCATGCCATGGGTCTGAGAGGACATTTTGCATTTTTAAAGCTAATTAAACTGAAAATATAGGGGTGTTGACTGTGGTAAATGAACAAATGAAATAGGCAGTAGTATGGTCCATATACTGTAGCCATAGAAGCACAGTGGAATGCCTCAATAGAGTCATATTCGTGGCTTATTAGGGGTGTGGCTTCCAGTTAGTTATTTTTGGCAACCCATCGCATGAGAGTGAATGTCATTCCAGTTAATCTGTTATATTTAATAAAATCTTACTACCCCAGTGCACTGCTTGCTATGAATTATATCTGATGGTTTTTGTCTGATGGCATGTTTAGGTAAAAACATTTTTTGTTTTATTTAACCTTTATTTAACTAGGAAAGTCAGTTAAGAACAAATTCTTATTTACAATGATGGCCTACCAGAAGGCAAAAGTCCTCCTGCAGGGACGTGGGCTGGGATTAAACATTTTTTTATAAAATAAATATAGGACAAAACCCACATCACGACAAGAGAGGCTCCACAGCACAGAAAATCCAAGATGGCGTCAAACGTCTTTGTCTTTGTCCTGTCGGGTCCCATGTATATATCTTTTTATATATTTTTCTTCGCATATCTTTTAAAATAGTTTCCTAAACCTTAACTTCTAAATACTCTCCTGCAACCCACCTCACCCAATGTGGCGTGGATCTGTTTTTTTTCTAAAGTATTTCTATTTACTTCAGATCTGGAATCCCTCAACTGAAGCTAGACAGCTAACTACCTACCAGATATCAGTCAGCAAACCACTGCTAGCAGTCATCAGCTAACCTTTAGCTCGGAAAGCTCTCGCCAGTTCGTACAACGTGACTCAAAGCAGAGCATAATGGACCTATTTCTTTCTCTCCATATCCCCGGATTCCTACCGCAAACTCTGAACATTTTCATCTGAATTGCCGTGTCCCCAGCCAGTCCAACCACTCACTGGACCCATATGTTCACTTGGCTATGCATGCCTCTCTCTAATATCAATATGCCTCGTCCATTACTGTCCTGGTTAGTGATTACTATCTTATTTCACTGTAGAGCCTCTAGCCCTGCTCAATATGCCTTAACCAACCATGTTATTCCACCTCCTACATATGCGATGACATTATCTGGTTTAAACATCTCTAGAGACTATATCTCTCTCATCATTACTCAATGCCTAGATTTACCTCCAATGTACTCACTTCCTACCTTACCTTTGTCTGTACACTATGCCTTGAATCTATGCTATCATGCCCAGAAACCTGCTCCTTTTACTCTCTGTTCCGAACGTGCTAGACGGCCAGTTCGTATAGCCTTTAGCCGTACCCTTATCCTACTAATCCTCCGTTCCTCTGGTGATGTAGAGGTTAATCCAGGACCTGCAGTGCCTATCTCCACTCCCACTCCCCAGGGGCTCTCATTTGTTGACTTCTGTAACCGTAAAAGCCTTGGTTTCATGCATGTTAACCTTAGAAGCCTACTTACTAAGTTTTTTTTACTCACTGCTTTAGCACACTCTGCCAACCCGGATGTCTTCGCCGTGTCTGAATCCTGGCTTAGGAAAACCACCATAAACCCTGAAATCTCCATCCCTAACAATAATATTTTCTGCCAAGATAGAACTGCTAAAGGGGGCGGTGTTGCAATCTACTGCAAAGATAGCCTGCAGAGTTCTGTATTACTATCCAAGTCTGTACCCAAACAATTCGAGCTTCTACTTCTAAAAATTCACCTTTCCAGAAACAAGTCTCTCACTGTTGCCGCTTGCTATAGACCACCATCTGCCCCCAGCTGTGCCCTCGACACCATATGTGAATTGATTGCCCCCCATCTATCTTCTGAGCTCGTGCTACTAGGTGACCTAAACTGGGACATGCTTAACACCCTGGCCATCCAACAATCTAAACTTGATGCCCTCAATCTCACACAAATTAATCAATGAACCTACCAGGTACCACCCCAAATCCGTAAACACGGGCACCCTCATAGATATCATCCTAACTAACTCGCCCTCCAAATACACCTCTGCTGTTTTCAATCAAGATCTCAGCGATCACTGCCTCATTGCCTGCATCCGTAATGGGTCTGCGACCAAATGACCACCCCTCATCATTGTCAAACGCTCCCTAAAACACTTCTGCGAGCAGGCCTTTCTAATCGACCTGGCCGGGGTATCCTGGAATGACATTGACCTCATCCCGTCAGTAGAGGATGCCTGGTTATTCTTTAAAAGTGCTCTCCTCACCATCTTAAATAAGCATGCCCCATTCAAAAAATGTTGATCTAGGAATAGATATAGTCCTTGGTTCACTCCAGACCTGTCTGCCTTGACCAGCACAAAAACATCCTGTGGCGTTCTGCATTAGCATCAAATAGCCCCTGTGATATGCAACTTTTCAGGGAAGTTAGGAACCAATATACACAGGCAGTTAGGAAAGCTAAGGCTTGCTTTTTCAAACAGTAATTTGCATCCTGTAGTACAAACTTTAAAAAGTTCTGGGACACTGTAAAGTCCATGGAGAATAAGAGCACCTCCTCCCAGCTGCCCACTGCTCTGAGGCTAGGGAACACTTACCACCGATAAATCCACTATAATTCAGAATTTCAACAAGCATTTCTCTACGGCTGGCCATGCTTTCCACCTGGCTACCCCTACTCTGGTCAACTGTCCGGCACCCTCCACAGCAACCCGCCAAAGCCCCCACCATTTCTCCTTCACCCAAATCCAGATAGCTGATGTTCTGAAAGAGCTGCAAAATCTGGACCCCTACAAATCAGCCGGGCTAGACAATCTGGACCCTCTCTAAAATGATCTGCCGAAATTGTTGCAACCCCTATTACTAGCCTGTTCACCTCTCTTTCGTATCGTCTGAGATTCCCAAAGATTGGAAAGCTGCTGCGGTCATCCCCCTCTTCAAAGGGGGTGACACTAGACCCAAACTGCTATAGACCTATATCTATCCTACCCTGTCTTTCTAAGGTCTCTGAAAGCCAAGTTAACAAACAGATTACCGACCATTTCGAATCCCACCGTACCTTCTCCGCTATGAAATCTGGTTTCAGAGCTGGTCATGGGTGCACCTCAGCCACGCTCAAGGTGCTAAACGACATCATAACCACCATCGATAAGAGACATTACTGTGCAGCCATATTCATTGACCTGGCCAAGGCGTTTGACTCTGTCAATCACCACATTCTTATTGGCAGACTCGACAGCCTGGAGACTCATATCTCCCTCACTAGCTTTAAGCACCAGCTGTCAGAGCAGCTCACAGATCACTGCACCTGTACATAGCCCATCTGTAAACAGCCCATCTATCTAACTCATCCCCTTACTGTATTTATTTTATTTATCTTGCTCCTTTGCACCCCAGTATCTCTACTTGCACATTCATCTTCTGCACATCTACCATTCCAGTGTTTAATTGCTATATTGTAATTACTTCGCCACCATGGCCTATTTATTGCCTTATCTCCCTTATCTTACCTCATTTGCACTCACTGTATATAGACTTTTTTCCCCTTTTTTTTCTACTGTATTATTGACTGTATGTTTTGTTTATTCCATGTGTAACTGTGTGTTGTTGTATGTGTCGAATTGCTATGCTTTATCTTTGCCAGGTCGCAGTTGCAAAGGAAAACTTGTTCTCAACTAGCCAACCTGGTTAAATAAAGGTGAAATAAAATTTAAATAAAAACATGAAGAGAGACCTAAGACAACAACATAGGATGGTAGCAACACAACATGGCAGCAGCACAACATGGTAGCTGCACAAAACATGGTACAAACATTATTGGGCACAGACAACAACACAAAGGGCAAGAAGGTAGAGACAACAATACATCACTTGAAGAAGCCACAACTGTCAGTAAGAGTGTCCATGATTAAGTCTTTGACTAAAAAGATGGAGATAAAACGGTCCAGTTTGAGTGTTTTTTGCAGCTCGTTCCAGTCGCTAGCTGCAGCGAACTGAAAAGAGATGCGACCCAGGGATGTGTGTGCTTTGGGGACCTTTAACAGATTGTGACTGTCAGAACGGGTGTTGTATGTGGAGGATGAGGTCTGCAGTAGGTATCTCAGATAGGGGGGAGTGAGGCCTAAGAGGGATTTATAAATAAGCATCAACCAGTGGGTCTTGCGATGGGTATACAGAGATGACCAGTTTACAGAGGAGTATATAGTGCAGTAATGTGTCCTATCAGGAGCATTGGAGGCAAATCTGATGGCCGAATAGTAAACATCTAGCTGCTCGAGAGTACCCTTACCTGCCGATCTTTAAATTACGTCTCCGTAATCTAGCATGGGTAGGATGGTCATCTGAATCAGGGTTAGTTTGGCAGCTGTGGTGAAAGAGGAGCAATAGAGGAAACCAAGTCTAGATTTAACCTTAGTCTGCAGCTTTGATATGTGCTGAGAGAAGGACAGTGTACCGTCTAGCCATACTCCCAAGTATTTGTATGAGGTGACTATCTCAAGCTCTAAACCCTCAGCGGTAGTAATCACACCGGTGGGAAGAAGGGCATTCTTCTTACCAAACCACATGACCTTTGTTTTGGAGGTGTTCAGAACAAGGTTAAGGGCAGAGAAAGCTTGTTGGACGCTAAGAAAGCTTTGTTTGTAGAGCGTTTAACACCAAAATCCAGGGAGGGGCCAGCTGAGTATAAGACTGTATTATCTGCATATAAATGGATGACAGCACTTCCAACTGCTTGAGCTATGTTGTTGATGTAAATTGAGAAGAGCGTGGGGCCTAGGATCGAGCCTTGGGGTACTCCCTTGGTGACAGGCAGTGGCTGAGACAGCCTGCACTCTTTGAGAGAGGTAGTTAGCAAACCAGGCCAAAGACCCCTCAGAGACACCAATACTCCTTAGCCAGCCCACAAGAATGGAATGGTCTACCGTATCAAAAGCTTTGGCCAAGTCAATAAAAATAGCAGCACGCCATTGCTTAGAATCAAGGGCAATGGTGACATCATTTAGTACCTTTAAGGTTTCAGTGACACATCCATAACCTGAACGGAACCACATTGCATACCCGAGAGAATACTATAGACATCAAGAAAGCCAGTCAGTTGATTATTGACAAGTTTTTCCAACACTTTTGATAAACAGAGCAAAATAGAAATTGACCTATAACAGTTAGGATCAGCTTGATCTCCCCCTTTAAATAAAGGACACATCGTGGCTGCCTTCCATGCAATGGGAATCTACCCAGAGAGGAGAGATGTTAAAAAGGTCAGAGAGAGGCTTGGTGATGATAGTGGCAGCAACCTTAAAGAAGAAAGGGTCTAAACTATCTGAACCAGATGTTTTTGGGGGTCAAGTTTAAGGAGCTCCTTTAGCACCTCGAACTGAGTGATCGCCTGCAGGGATAAAGTTTGTATCGGGGCAGGGGAAAAAGAGGGAGGAGCATCGGGGATAGTCACATTAGAAGGGGTGGGAGATGAGGAAATGTTGGACGGGCAAAGAGGCATGGCAGAGCCAAATAGGAATGCTGACCTAATGAAGTGGTGATTAAAGAGCTCATCCATGTGCTCCTTGTCAGTAATAGACACATCATCAACATTAAGGGACATGGGCAGCTATGCGTGTGCAGAGCGATTTGCTAAATGGAATTCTTGAGGTGGAGTAACTCTGCCAGATCACAGTCGAACCAGGGGCTGAACCTGTTTTTAATTCTCATTTTCTTTATGGGCGCGTATTTGTTAACGATACGACTGAAAATATAAAAAAGAAGGTCCAAGAATATTCGACAGGGATCAAGCTGATTCTATACCGATTTACAGAGGCCAGATCATGAAGGCTCATTAAAGTTTTTTAGCAAGTGTCTATGACAAGTCAGGGCAGGTCGTTTCACTGAGCAGCCATTACGAACACAGTCTGTAAAACATTGATCATCACTAAGGTCATTACAGAAAACACCAGACTGATACCTATCAGGATTATTTGTAAGGATAACATCAAGGACAGTAGCCTTTTCTGGGTGTTTGTATGTCCCATTTGGAACACTGACAAGTAAAGAGCATAAAAATGGGCGGGATCACGAGCATTGTAGCCTAACCACAGTGGCAGGGGTGCGTAACTGGTGGCATGGAAGTCAAACGCAGGAGAGCAGAACTTGGTAAATAGCCGGAGCCGTTTAATGTACATAGCTACCGGCATACAAAAATAACAAAACACATGGGCAACAAAACCCGGATCGCACCAGTAACATAAAGCACACGTACTTACAATAAACAACTCCCGACAAGGACATGGGGGAAACAGAGGGAACATATACAACATGTAATTAGGGAATTGAAACCAGGCGAGCGTGACAACCAGACAAAACAAATGGAACATGAAAAATGGATCCGCGATGGCTAGAAGACCGGTAACGTCGACCGCCGAACACCGCCCGAACAAGGAGAGGAACCGACTTCGGTAGAAGTCGTGACAGTACCCCCCCCCTTGGCCGACACCGGCCTCGAGGACGACCTGGAGGACGAGGCGCAGGGCGATCCAGACGGAGACGGTGGAAATCCCGCAGCATAGAAGGGTCCAACACGTCCTCCTCCGGAACCCAGCATCTCTCCTCCGGACTGTACCCCTCCCAGTCCACGAGGTATTGAAGGCCCTCACCCGACGTCTCGAATCCAGGATGGATCGAACAGAGTACGCCGGGGCCCCCTCGATGTCCAGAGGGGGCGGAGAAACCTCCCACACCTCAGCTTCCTGGAGCGGACCAGCCACCACCGGCCTGAGGAGAGACACATGGAACGAGGGGTTAATGCGGTAATCAGGAGGAAGCTGTAACCTATAACATACCTCGTTCACTCTCCTCAGGACTTTAAATGGCCCCACAAACCACGGACCCAGCTTCCGACAGGGCAGGCAGAGGGGCAGGTTCCGGGTCGAGAGCCAGACCCGGTCCCCCAGTGCGAACATCGGGGCCTCACTGCGGTGACGGTCTGCGCCCACTGCCACGGCATACTAGAAAGGCATGTTCGTTCTCCGCTGAACAAAGTTTATGAACTTAATTGTCAAAAGAGTAGCACTGCAACTTGTAGAGCTGTTTCGTACACATAATTGTCAACAAATTAATTTGATGTCAGTCCTGTTCCTGTTGCAGAATGCTTTCTTTTGACAGCATGTGACAGTATAGGCTGTATTAATCCAGAGGCGAAAGAAACACACACCTGTTTAGGCGAGGTGCTGGCTAGCGGAGTAGGACACTTGAAAAAGAAAAGGAGAGCCGCACACTGTAGGAGCTCAGATGCAATAATTGAATAACATAATAACCACCGTTTCAACAGACAAGATGTCTTCATCAGGGTATAATGACAAACACTGCAGGTTACTAGTTTATATAGTGTCAAAGGACACACACAGGTGTCTGTAATCATGGCCGGGTGTGGCTTGATATTATTGGTTATTTTCAGATAGAAATAGAACATACAAAAAACATGGATAGCATGCAATCATAGATACAATTTGGCTACATAGGCCTACAAACATTTACAATGAATAGCAAAATCACAATAATCACAGGAACGGCTTCAGATCAAAGTCTACGTTAAGCCCGAATGAGCAAGGATCTTTAAATTAAAGATCCAGGCAGCCTCTCGTTTTAACAATAAATTGTCGAGGTCATCACCTCTGCTAGGTTACATGGAGAAACAGTCAATTCTCAATCCTCAAAAAACAATTCTTGCCTAACATCAGGCCTGCAACTCTGTGGGTCAGCACCAGATAATTAAGTTCAACCCTCATTAAGTTAACAAAAATGAAAAAGTTGATTGAAAAATGCTATTTAAACACTTAAAAATAACTCAAATATTTAGGCTACAGAGCTCTCTGCCTAGGTGTCATGGAACCCATGGAATCATTCGACTAAAACTGGCTGGCTAGCTAACAAACACACAGTGCAGATAATCTTAAAATTCATTGTTTTACACAATATCTTTTCACCGGCAAACCATGGTCGACAAACTCAACTCGCTTCCCAAAATGGCTGACCCTTTATACTGTTTTAAGTAGGTTCATGTCCATTCTAGTATTCTAATTCCTAATTCTTTGTGCAGACCATAGAGAATGATAGAGGTCTATAATGGCCAAAAGGCAGTTTTAGCATGGGCAGCGCCATTGAGGGCTTCAACCATTTTAATGTAGTCAACTGGGTGGGACTTCCAACTTCATTGGCTGATCCCTCCTGGTGACCATTGGAGTCATAAGGAGGGATCAGCCAATCATGAAGAAGAAAATGGACTACTTCAAATTGGAGATTGCCTCAATTGAGTTACCCATGCTGTCACAGACGCTATAATGGCACAGATACAAAGATGAGTCCTCTGTCTATCTCTATAGGGCAGACTGACATAATTTATTTTGAACTTTCAAATTGTACAAACATATACTGAAGTTGAATTATACATTCAAAACGCATATTTAGCAAAGTACGTAACCAAGCACACAGGTTTAAGAAAAAAATGGATACTTTATATGTAAAAAAATAACAATAATAATTATAAAAGAAATTACAAACGTCAGAGGCTTTATACTGTACATTCAATTATACATATCATATCAGCTTGTATGTAAATCATGTAACTCCACCCAGAAAGTGGTAGCATGATCACAGCATAAGAAAATATGTTCAGTTTCAATGTCATTCCCACAAAAGGTACAGTCATTACCCTCTTCATTGAATTTCAATCTTAAAAATGTATTTGAAGAATAAATAACATTTAGAATTTTTAAATGGTTCTCTTTGGCCTTTGGCGGTATAAGGAAAGACAAATATTTTGCTCTTATTTTCTTCGTTACAGATAGGCTACATCAAAAAATGTGACAGATATAATTAATTTTTAACTATTCTGGGAAGAATTCTTTAGAAATAACTTGTCTGACATGTTTATTGTACACTTCTTATCCCGCAAACAACATCCATCTATGTATAAGCAGTACAAGGCTAGAAGGAATAGCATTTATGATTGTACAATATTGCTTAGGGCGACAAGGAAATCATATTTTATCATAAAATAATTATCTGAGGATATTACCACTTTCATCTAAAAGATCTGTAACAGACCAAATATTTTTGTTCATCCGTTCTTCAAAGAATATGGTCTTGTTACCAGGGCAGACGAGAAGCCCCTGACTGCAGTGTGCAGTTCGGGGCCGGGCTCAATGTGGGCGGAGTCAAGCGCGTTTAACCTGAACCCTTCCCGTCTCCTTCAAGGTCACGCAAGTTGAGGTTCACGTCGAAAGTATTAACGTCAACGAAAACAAATCTTAATTGAGCCTAACCTACATGGATAACAATATAAACCATGGAAGTGAGACTTTCATTATGCATAATGTACTTTTGTAATATTCATGTTATACCAGTGCAGTGGTATATTTTTATATAACCAACTACCGCACCGATGTTAGCATAGCGTTAATTAGCACCCATTTGCACTTGAGCTAGCTAAGTAGCAATAGCACCCTTTTGCACGTGAGCTAGCTAATTGCTTACAATGAGGGAATCTTATTTGGACAAATGTGCCTACTTGAACAGTAAGCCTAGGTATACATGTATAGTTATGTAATCGATTTGATTGTTGATTTTCTGTGTTTCAATGTATGCCTTGTTGTATTTGGCTGGCTCTAAATGTGTATCGTTGATCCCATTCCCTTAGTTACACTTAGCGAGTCTACACAGCCTACACATAGTATATACAATAATGAAATCACCTGGTGCCAACATACATGGCAAGTCAAGAAAAGTCATTGTAACTTGTCTACACTGCAAGTTAAATAAGAAAAACTTCAAACACATTTACGAAGAAAGCATACACATTGCTTTGAAACAGTGTCCAAGGAAATATTTTTTGCATGTGAGTGCATTGATGTGAGAGATGGTGTGTTTGCAGTCAAAAATAAATTTTCTGATCCAGCAACACCCATAAATGTTGTTTAAAATAGTTTGGCTAATTCAGTTCCAACTGTGTTGAAAACTGTTATGCATGCTGGAGTATTAAAAAGTTGTTGAATTGTACTTTTTCTTTACTTTCACATACACTGTGTTCACAGAAACATTGCTCGGATCTTGTCCCCTGGACCTTGGAGGGCTTTTGGTGTGGATGATGTTCAGGTCAGATATTCCTTTAAATGATTCCACTGAACTGTACCATTTGATTGTCAGTCCTTTATTGAAAATTGTACCTTGTTCACACCACAGGGCCTACCAAAGCAAGGTTTCTCAAACAACTGTGGGGTGTTTGTTTTGATGGTAAGATGCTGGCTATTCAGTATATTATATTAGTCCAATTTTCTGTTATAACATATGAAAAGTTATTATTATTTCTGTGCTTGCAGCATGCAAAGCACACTATTGTTATTGCTCATACTTTTTTTTGTTTATTATTCTTCACACTTTTTGGGACTTATTTCCTACAGTTTTTACACTACATACACAATCCATACATCAAACTCCTGCAAAGTTGGATGCTGATGTGACATGTTGTGACTTCTTGGGGGGGTTGTCTTCTACATCCTGAAATATATATCCCGGGGGGGGATGACTTCTACATCCTGAAATATATATCCCGGGGTGGGGATGTCTTCTACATCCTGAAATATATATCCCGGGGAGGGGATGTCTTCTACATCCTGAAATATATATCCCGGGGTGGGGATGTCTTCTACATCCTGAAATATATATCCCGGGGAGGGGATGTCTTCTACATCCTGAAATATATATCCCGGGGGGAGGGGGGATGTCTTCTACATCCTGAAATATATATCGGGGGGGGGGGGGATGTCTTCTACACCCTGAAATATATATC
This sequence comes from Salmo trutta, assembly GCF_901001165.1. Taxonomy (NCBI): domain Eukaryota; kingdom Metazoa; phylum Chordata; class Actinopteri; order Salmoniformes; family Salmonidae; genus Salmo; species Salmo trutta. Next base: position 26,470,252 of record NC_042983.1, on the reverse strand, counting down.
CCGGGGGGGTGGGGGGGATGTCTTCTACATCCTGAAATATATATCCCGGGGGGTGATATGTCTTCTACATCCTGAAATATATATCCGGGGGGTGGGGGGGGATGTCTTCTACATCCTGAAAAATATATCCCCGGGGGGGGGGATGTCTTCTACATCCTGAAATATATATCCCGGGGGGGATGTCTTCTACATCCTGAAATATATATCCCGGGGAGGGGGGATGTCTTCTACATCCTGAAATATATATCCCGGGGGGGGGGATGTCTTCTACATCCTGAAATATATATCCCGGGGGGGGATGTCTTCTACATCCTGAAATATATATCCCGGGGAGGGGATGTCTTCTACATCCTGAAATATATATCCCGGGGGGGGGGGGATGTCTTCTACATCCTGAAATATATATCCCGGGGGGGGGGGATGTCTTCTACATCCTGAAATATATATCCCGGGGAGGGGGGATGTCTTCTACATCCTGAAATATATATCCCGGGGGGGGGGATGTCTTCTACATCCTGAAATATATATCCCGGGGGGGATGTCTTCTACATCCTGAAATATATATCCCGGGGAGGGGGGATATCTTCTACATCCTGAAATATATATCCGGGGGGGATGTCTTCTACATCCTGAAATATATATCCCGGGGAGGGGGGATGTCTTCTACACCCTGAAATATATATCCCGGGGGGGGTGTCTTCTACATCCTGAAATATATATCCCGGGGGGGGATGTCTTCTACATCCTGAAATATATATCCCGGGGGGGAAGGGATGTCTTCTACATCCTGAAATATATATTCCGGGGGGGGGATGTCTTCTACATCCTGAAATATATATCCCCGGGGGGGGATGTCTTCTACATCCTGAAATATATATCCCGGGGGGGGATGTCTTCTACATCCTGAAATATATATCCCCGGGGGGGGGGGGGGGTGCCTAGTTCTCCTGCAGAACTTTCCCATGCCCTAAGTCTTGAACATTACAAAAACTTTTCATTTGCATCCTTAAAATCACTTGTTTCACTGTAGCCAGACTGACCTGAATATATTTTCATATTGAATGTATGTAATGTATGTCATTCACTCACTAAGGTCTGAAGAAGAGAGGTTGAAAGATCGAAAAAGGTGGCAAAAACAAAACACACTACAGGTAGGAGGTGTCATGATGAGTTGTATAGTCTTAAACCAATGTTTAAAGACTTAACCCCCCTCTCATATGATGAGTGGTATAGTCTTAAAGCAATGTTTAAAGACTTAACCCCCCTCTCATATGATGAGTGGTATAGTCTTAAACCAATGTTTAAAGACTTAACCCCCCTCTCATATGATGAGTGGTATAGTCTTAAACCAATGTTTAAAGACTTAAACCCCGCCCCTCTCCAATATATTTCAGGATGATGTAGAAGATGTCCCCCCCAAGAATTCACAGCATGTCTCATCAGCATCCAGCTCTGCAGGATCAGGTACTGTATAGGCTATTAGCTAAATGAAGGTGCATTCTTGTACACACATCCCAAGAGGTTCCCTTACATTACTTAATGACCACAATCTGTTTTCTTTCTAGACGATACTGAAAACAAAATGCACGGCGAACTGGGAGCTGTGAATTGGGTATGTAGTCAACTGTGTGTAAGGCTGAAGGCATGATGCATGGCAAGATATAATAGTAGTGATAACTTGTTGAGTAGTTATAGATAAAACCCCTTTAGTAATAGGGGCTTTTGTTTGCATGGTGGTATTGTGAAAGTGGGGTGTAATTTGACTTGATCACCCAATGAGACTCTACTCATATTTATTCTCCCTTTTTCTTCAAGGAAGCAGATGTTCTTCAAAGGGACACCCTAGAGGCAGCAAGGAGGTGCGAACGACAAAGCATTTAAAGGCACCGTTTCCCTCCCTAGTGTAATTGGGATGGACAGGAAGACCCTTAAAGACCCTTAAAGAACTACGGTTGTAGGATGGCCTGGATGAAGAGGAAAATATTCTCCTCAAGGAACCATTCATGTTCCAGAGAGATTATGAGATGTTCTATGTGGAGGCAGTTGACAAGAAAATGACTGTCTGCCTCTTCTGAGGAGCAGGAGTGAAGCCATTTTTGAGGAGTGGTCAAAGCTTGTTTTTGTCTGCTGTGTTAATTGTGTTATGTTGTTTAGTAAAGATGACGTAGAAGTCACCCAAGTCTCTGATCTCTTTACTGGAGCTGGTATAACTTCATGTACAAAGCACATTCAGCTTGTCAGTATGTCTATATGGTATAGTCTGTCTCCATTCTCATGAGGAAAGTAAATAGCACTATAAATCAGGATAGGTAGTAACTGTATATATATATGCTCAATTAAATAATACAATTACAAAGTTATAACATTTATCAACACAATTTTAACAGTACATGACGAGTCTGTTGTTCCCTGCAACAATATCAGTAGCTGGCCTCAAATATAGCATGAAGCAAAAAGTGTTACAACACATGTGTTGGTACCACTTTATATAATATTTCTTATGATCTTCAAAAATGAAATACGTTTGTATTCAACTTGTGCCTTGCACAAACTTGTGTGTTTGTATTCAGTGTGTGACAGTCAAACCTCAGCTGGACCAACCAAAAAGTGGGCGGGGTCAACGTGGGCGGGGTCAAATATTTGACTCCGCCCACATCGAGCCCGGCCCCGAACTGCACACTGCAGTCAGGGATACATGGGGCAGACTGACATTCCAATTCAACGGGTCAGCACCTGACGTCATTCTCTTGGTAACAACGTGTGTTGTGGTTGCCTAGTTGTTTAATAGCGCAATCACAAAGTTTCATTGCAAATATGCCAAAAAAGAATGGAAAGAAAAGCGGCGATAAATCAACTATTAAAGAGATAATTGGATTTGGAGACAAAACGTGTTTTGACGACGCATTGTCTGAAGGTGGAAAAGATTTCTACCGGTCGCAGATACGAGACTTGGAGGAACAATTGGAAAAGTGAGTTTCATTGGGTGGTCCGCACAGATCATTTCTATTCATATTTAGGCTAATCTCTGATCCTCTGAATAAGAAATAATGTTGCGAGTCAACACGCACTGACACTATCAGATTATTGTTGGAACAATAGTTGGATAATATAACCACATAATGACAAAATAGAACCCATTGCTGTTACGAAAACTGCGGTGCATGTGCGTAAAATAGGCAATCAAACACGAATCAGTTAGGACTAATGCAAATCATTAAAATATGTGTTATTTATAAAATACTGCACATTAACGTTAAAACAAAATACACCATAATAATATGAAACTAAATCATGTTCATTCCAAGCTTGTAGCCTTCCAATCAAGTTTCTATGACTGAATCCCACCCTCATCCTATTTTCTCACCTCAAATTTGCAGATATCAGCACAAATGTGATGAGTTGGAGGTGCAACAGAAGGACTTCTCCTCTCAGTATTTCACCATTGAGAAGGAGAAGAAAGACATTGTGCTCTACCTGAAGCGCTCGCTGGCCCAGAAGGAGAATGAGCTCACAGACTTGTTGGAGAGACTGGTGGGACTGCAGCAGGCCAAGGATGCTGAGAAGGACTCCTTTGAGCTGCAGCTCAGTCAACTTCGCCAAGAGTTCCAGGAGAACAAGGACAAGCTCACCTCAGAGAACATGGTCCTTGGTAAGATACTAAGAACCTCGACGCCATAACATTCCATCCACATGATCCACCACCAGACTTTTATTTAAAACCAGAATATTTGATCAAACTTTGATCATTTACAGTTGAAGTCTGAAGTTTACATACACCTTAGCCAAATACATTTAAACTCAGTTTTTTCACAATTCCTGACATTTAATCCTAGTAAACATTCCCTGTCCTAGGTCAGTTAGGATCACCACTTTATTTTAAGAACGTGAAATGTCAGAATAATAGTGGAGAGAATGATTTATTTCAGCTTTTATTTCTTTCATCACATTCCCAGTGGGTCAGAAGTTTACATACACTCAATTAGTATTTGGTAGCATTGCCTTTAAATTGTTTAACTTGGGTCAAACGTTTCGGGTAGCCTCCCTCAAGCTTCCCACAATAAGTTGTGTGAATTTCGGCCCATTCCTCCTGACAGAGCAGGTGTAACTGAGTCAGGTTTGTAGGTCTCCTTGCTCGCGCACACTTTTTCAGTTCTGCCCACAAATTTCTATAGGATTGAGATCAAGGCTTTGTGATGGCCACGCCAATACCTTGACTTTGTTGTCCTTAAGCCATTTTGCCACAACTTTGGAAGTATGCTTGGAGTCATTGTCCATTTGGAAGACCCATTTGCAACCAAGCTTTAACTTCCTGACTGATGTCTTGAGATGTTGCTTCAATATATCCACATAATTTTCCTCACTCATGATGCCATCTATTTTGTGAAGTGCACCAGTCCCTCATGCAGCAAAGCACCACCACAACATGATGCTGCCACCCCCGTGCTTTACGGTTGGGATGTTGTTCTTCGGCTTGCAAGCCTCCCCCTTTTTCCTCCAAACATAACAATGGTCATTATGGCCAAACAGTTCTATTTTTGTTTCATCAGACCAGAGGACATTTCTCCAAAAAGTACGATCTTTGTCCCCATGTGCAGTTGCAAACTGTAGTCTGGCTTTTTTATGGCGGTTTTGGAGCAGTGGCTTCTTCCTTGCTGAGCGGTCTTTCAGGTTATGTCGATATAGGACTCATTTTATTGTGGATATAGATACTTTTGTACCCGTTTTCTCCAGCATCTTCACAAGGTCCTTTGCTGTTGTTCTGGGATTGATTTGCACTTTTTGCACCAAAGTACGTTCATCTCTAGGTAGACAGAACGCGTCTTCTTCCTGAGCGGTATGACGGCTGCGTGGTCCCATGGTGTTTCTACTTGCGTACTATTGTTTGTACAGATGAACGTGGTGCCTTCAGGTGTTTGGAAATTGCTCCCAAGGATGAACCAGACTTGTGGAGGTCTACAATTTTTTTTCTGAGGTCTTGGCTGATTTCTTTTGATTTTCCCATGATGTCAAGCAAAGAGGCAATGAGTTTGAAGGTAGACCTTGAAATACATCCACAGGTACACACCTCCAATTGACTCAAATGATGTCAATTAGCCTATCAGAAGCTTCTTAAGCCGTGACATCATTTTCTGGAATTTTCCAAGCTGTTTAAAGGCACAGTCAACTTAGTGTATGTAAACTTCTGACCCACTGGAATTGTGATACAGTGAATTATAAGTGAAATAATCTGTCCGTAAACAATTGTTGGAAAAATGACTTGTGTCATGCACAAAGTAGATGTCCTAACCGACTTGCCAAAACTATAGTTTGTTAACAAGCAATTTGTGGAGTGGTTGAAAAATAAGTCTTAATGACTCCAACCTAAGTGTATGTAAACTTCCGACTTCAACTGTAATTGTATTACTCCTATCTCCATCACCATGCAGCCGGTAAGCTAGCAGCTCTCGAGGAGTTCCGTGTGCAGAAGGAGGAGCTGATGGCCCACTTGGAGGGCCTAGAGGAGCAGCTTGGGAAGCAGAGACAGGAGCACCACACAGTCATCTACAGCCTGGAGAGGAAGGCTGTGCTGGACAATGACAGGTCAATGCCATTATGTTAAGAAGCCATTTGTACACTGTATGATCTGGTCATGAGCTCCTGCTCATGCTGTCCTCCCTCCCTGCCCCCTCTAGACTAAAGAAGGAGATGCAGCAGCACGTGGCGGCAGTGGCAGCCGAGTTTCGGCGTGTGTCGGACAGGAAGATGCCAGAGACGACCATGAGGGCCATCCACGAGAATGTGTCTGTGACGGCCCAGCTTAGTCAGCTGTCAGACAAGAGCAAGCAGCTGCTGGAGGAGAACGAGGATCTGAGGGATAGAGAGAAGCATATCCGCAGAGAGATGGAGGTCCTGGAGCCCTTGTTCAACAAGATGACCCGTAAGAGCCTCAGCAACCAGAAGGTACTGGGGAGGGATAAGGGGTGAGAGCGATGATTGTCATGATTGTCAGCTTGCATGATTTTGGTGTATCAACACCTCCACATGATAATGACAGGACCTGTCTGAAGCCTGATTTGATTGCTGACAGGTTACCCTGCTCTTCCTCTCTGCTCCTCTTCTCTTTTCATCAGGTGATCCATCAGCTCACAGAGAAGTGTAAGCAGATGCAGGCTGAGCTGGAGGAGTATGCTAGGGCTCAAGAGGAGCATGAACAACAGCAGAAGTATCATGTCGTACTGCTGGCAGAGATGCATGCCCTAAGGTCTGATGTTTCCATTCAGAATTCAAAAAGACTCCAGAGTTCCTGTTCTCTACATCAGGGGTGCACAATTCTGGTCCTGGTAAACCGCAGTGTCTGCTGGTTTTGTTCCTTGTCATTCAGTGACTGTTCTCTGAGCAGTCAGTGTAATTTACTGATCAATGCCTTGGAGAAACCAAAACCAGCAGGACTGCGGCCCTGTACATGATTTAATTAGTATTTTGCCTGGCTAACTGACATTAATGTGTAACAATGATACAGTATATCTTATTCATGTCAGACAAAGAAATAATAATTCATTCAGCCTGTGACTGTGACATTTAAATGTCAGGTGCTCCCCTAGACAGTTTATTGTTACATGAAGGCCTCAAATGCCAGCGACAAGTGAGAGATATGTTAAATTAACAGTCAAACTAATTCTCACTAAATCTATTGAATTTCAATGGAACTGCATGAGTGGAACTTCCTGAAAAGTATGATTCCGGTCTTTTGTTTTTAACCCAATTTATGTTGAAGAACTGAATTAGTAATTAACTCCAACATTCTGGTTTATTCCTACAGGCAGGTGCAGGCCTCTCTTTTGGAGGAGACAGAGAGGAACTGTGCTGAGGCAAACAGGCTGGGGAGAGAGCTGGAGGAGGAGAGGGACATGAGAGGACAACTGGAGACCATCCTACAGGCGGCTGCATTCGCCCTGAAACAGGCCCTCATGGTAAGAAGTGCTAGGAATCAAGGGTGTAATCATTAGTCCAACAGTTACAAACGAGAGTTTCTATTGGACAAATTCAGGTATATTTATCCACGTTCCGTTTGCTTCGTTTAAGAAAGGGTTTTCAACAGAATAGGCGGAATGAAAACACCCCTGATCACACGCAAACACAGTTCACTTTCATAGCAGCCACATGCAAACAGCATGATCCCTTTGATCGTTGCGTAATTGCTTCTCTCATCTACGCTCTCTCCTCTTCTCACCTTTTTCCTTCACTTGTGGACTTCAGTGCATAAGACATCAGCTGTCTGTGACCAGGCGAAAAATCCTTTCCAAGCCAAACCCTCATCTTATAACCGCTAACCACTACACACAGCCTACATCGTTGTCACCATATTAGCTAAAGTCAAGTCAACATAGCTGCTAAAACGAACGTGTTAGTAAACTAGCTACAATCATGCATCAGTGTACAGTTAGAAAGCAGTTTAGCAGTTACACCAGCGGGCCCCGGTGGCAATACATTTATAAAACTAAAAGCTTACCTTGACTTGGAAGAGTTCCAGTGTTGGATAGCCATAGCCAGCTAGGTAACATAGCATGGAAAAATACAAAATATAGCTCCCTCTTTCTTGCTGCTCCTTCATTTTTGAAGAACTTAATTTGTATTGTCTTTCTCTCTCTTTGAGTCAACCACATTTTATGCACTGCAGTGCTAGCTAGCTTATGCTTATGCTTTCAGTACTAGATTCATTCTCTGATCCTTTGATTGGGTGGACAAGAGCTCTAATAGGTTGGAGGACGTCTTTCGGAAGTTGTCATAATTACTGTGTAAGTCTGTGTAAGGGGGTGAGAACCACGAGCCTCCTAGGTTTTGTATTGAAGTCAATGTACCCAGAAGAGGACTGAAACTAGGTGTCCTCCGGCTACACCATGGTGCTATCCTACAGAGTGCTGCTGAGGCTACTATAGACCTTCATTGCAAAACAGTGTGTTTTAATCAATTATTTGGTGTCATATGTGACAAGATGGCGGCGGAGAACAAGGCTGACGTTTTACGTATTCCTAACCAGTTTCTTTGCGTTGTTTGTAACTTATTTTGTACATAATGTTGCTGCTACCATCTCTTATGATCGAAAATAACTTCTGGACATCAGAACTGTGATTACTCACCATGGACAGGCAGAATCCTTTTTTTCCTTTAACATTTACATTTTACATTTACGTCATTTAGCAGACGCTCTTATCCAGAGCGACTTACAAATTGGTGCATTCACCTTATGATATCCAGTGGAACAACCACTTTACAATAGTACATCTATATATTTTTTTTTGGGGGGGGGGGGTTAGAAGGATTACTATATCCTATCCCAGGTATTCCTTAAAGAGGTGGGGTTTCAGGTGTCTATGGAAGGTGGTGATTGACTCCGCTGTCCTGGCGTCGTGAGGGAGCTTGTTCCACCATTGGGGTGCCAGGGCAGCGAACAGTTTTGACTGGGCTGAGCGGGAACTGTGCTTCCGCAGAGGTAGGGGGGCCAGCAGGCCAGAGGTGGATGAACGCAGTGCCCTTGTTTGGGTGTAGGGCCTGATCAGAGCCTGAAGGTACGGAGGTGCCGTTCCCCTCACAGCTCCGTAGGCAAGCACCATGGTCTTGTAGCAGATGCGAGCTTCAACTGGAAGCCAGTGGAGTGTGCGGAGGAGCGGGGTGACGTGAGAGAACTTGGGAAGGTTGAACACCAGACGGGCTGCGGCATTCTGGATGAGTTGTAGGGGTTTAATGGCACAGGCAGGGAGCCCCGCCAACAGGGAGTTGCAGTAATCCAGACGGGAGATGACAAGTGCCTGGATTAGGATTTGCGCCGCTTCCTGTGTAAGGCAGGGTCGTACTCTGCGAATGTTGTATTAACAATTCCGACGAGCCCAACGTGAATGATATACTGCTTTCCTGGGAACAGGCCCAGATCCCCGTCATTTGCGTGAAGAGAAGGTGGAGAAAAAGGGGCCAGAGGGCGGGCTGCCTTCTGAGAATTCATAGGCGATCGAATAAACCCCCACTTCCTTCCATTCTGCTAGCAAACGTGCAATCTTTGGAAAATAACATTTGATGACCTACGCGGAAGATTAAACTATCAACGGGACATTCAAAACTGTAATATCTTATGCTTCACGGAGTCGTGGCTGAACGACGACATTATCAACATACAGCTGGCTGGTTATATACGCTGTATCGGCAGGACAGAACAGCGGCGTCTGGTAAGACAAGGGGCATCGGACTATGTATTTTTGTAAATAACAGCTGGTGTACGATATCTAAGGAAGTGTTGAAGTTTTGCTCGCCTGAGATAGAGTATCACACGATAAGCTGTAGACCACACTATATACCTAAAGTTTTCATCTGTATTTTTTGTAGCTGTCTCCATACCACCACAGACTGATGCTAGCACTAAGACCGCACTGAATGAGCTGTATTCCGCAAAGCAAACAGGAAAACGCTCACCCAGAGGTGGCGCTCCTAGTAGCCGGGGACTTTAATGCAGGGAAACTTAAATCGGTCTTACCAAATTTCTATCAGCATGTTAAATGGGCAACCAGAGGGAAAAACACTCTGGACCACCTTTACTCCACACACAGAGACGCATACAAAGCTCTCCCTCACCCTCCATTTGGCAAATCTGACCATAATTCTATCCTCCTGATTCCTGCTTACAAGCAAAAATTAAAGCAGGAAGCACCAGTGACTCAATCAATAAAAAAGTGGTCAGATGAAGCAGATGCTAAGCTACAGGACTGTTTTGCTAGGATAGACTGGAATATGTTCCGGGATTCCTCCAATGGCATTGAGGAGTACACCACATCAGTCATTGGCTTCATCAATAAGTGCATCGATGACGTCGTCCCCACAGTGACCGTACGTACATACCCCAACCAGAAGCCATGGATTACAGGCAACATCCGCACTGAGCTAAAGGCTAGAGCTACCGCTTTCAAGGAGCGGGACTCTAACCCGGAAGCTTATAAGAAATCCCGCTATGCCCTCCGACGAACCATCAAACAAGCAAAGCGTCAATACAGGACTAAGATCAAATCGTACTACACTGGCTCTGACGCTCGTTAGATGTGGCAGGGCTTGCAAACCATTACAGACTACAAATGGAAGCACAGCCGAGACCTGCCCAGTGACACCAGCCTACCAGATGAGCTAAACTACTTCTATGCTCGATTCGAGGCAAATAACACTGAAACATGCATGAGAGCACCAGCTGTTCCGGAAGACTGTGTGATCACGCTCTCCGCAGCCGATGTAAGACCTTTAAACAGGTCAACATTCCCAAGGCCGCAGGGCTAGACGGATTACCAGGACGTGTACTGTGCGAGCATGCGCTGACCAATTGGCAAGTGTCTTCACTGACAATTTCAACCTCTTCCTGTCCGAGTCTGTAGTACCAACATGTTTTAAGCAGACCAGCATAGTCCCTGTGCCCAAGAACACTAAGCTAACCTGCTAAATGACTACTGATCCTTGGCACTCAAGTCTGTAGCCATGAAGTGCTTTGAAAGGCTGGTCATTGCTCACATCAACACCTTTATCCCAGAAACCCTAGACCCACTCCAATTTGCATAGCACCCTGACAGATCCACAGATGATGCAATCTCTATTGCACTCCACACTGCCCTTTCCCACCTGGACAAAAGGAACATCTATGTGAGAATGCTATTCATTGACTACAGCTCAGCGTTCAACACCATAGTGCCCTCAAAGCTAATCAATAAGCTAAGGACCCTGGGACTAAACACCTCCCTCTGCAACTGGATCCAGGTGGTAAGGGTAGGTAACAACACATCCGCCACGCTGATCCTCAACACAGGGGCCCCTCAGGGGTGCGTGCTCAGTCCCCTGCTGTACTCCCTGTTTACTCATGACTGCACAGCCAGGCACAACTCCAACACCATCATTAAGTTTGCTGATGACACAACAGTGGTAGGCCTGATCAATGACGAGACAGCCCATAGGGAGGAGGTAAGAGACCTGGCCGTGTGGTGCCAGGACAACAACCTCTCCCTCAACATGATCAAGACAAAGGAGATGATTGTGGACTACAGGAAAAAGAGGACCGAGCACGCCCCCATTCTCATCGACGGGGCTGTAGTGGAGCAGGTTGAGAGCTTCAAGTTCCTTGGTGTCCACATCACCAACAAACTAACATGGTCCAAGCACACCAAGACAGTTGTGAAGAGGGCATGACAAAACCTATTCCCCCTCAGGAGACTGAAAAGATTTGGCATGGGTCCTCAGATCCTCAAAAGGTTTTACAGCTGCACCATCGAGAGCATCCTGACTAGCTGCATCACTGCCTGGTATGGAAACTGCTCGGCCTCCGACTGCAAGGCACTACAGAGGGTAGTGCGTACGGCCCAGTACATCACCGGGGCCAAGCTTCCTGCCATCCAGGACCTCTATACCAGGTGGTGTCAGAGGAAGGCCCTAAAAATTGTCAAAGACTCCAGCCACCCTAGTCATAGACAGTTCTCTCTGCTACTGCATGGCAAGCGATACCGGAGCACCAAGTCTAGGTCCAAGAGGCTTCTAAACAGCTTCTGGGTAGCCATTTGATTAGATGTTCATCTGATCAAATGGCTACCCAGACTCTTTGCATTGCCCCCCCCCCCCCTAGTTTTATCTAAAAAGGACTTAACTTATTTTTTCAATTGAGATTTTTCTGAAATTCACTGAGGATAGTTCTCCCCTTCCTTCTGAGGAGCCTCCACTGGTGTAAACATTGCATGCGTGTAGATAGTCTTCTATGTATTATAAACTGTTTCTTGAAGCAATTATTGTATCATTACATTGTAGTTATGAGTCAGAATTCTGTTACTTTAGTTATAAACACTTGTGTAAAATGTTTCCACTTTGAGATGAGTAATTAACACTTGTGGTTAGATTTACCTCACACTTGCTCACCAGATGGAAATGTCACATTGCGATTAGTAGCACTAACGTAACTCCTTCGCCTATCCTAACAGGAGGTGCCTATAGAGGAGGACTCTGAGGTGAAGACTCTGGTCCGGAGGAACCAAATGATGCAGAAGCTGTTGGCTGTGTTGGACAGTGCTGCTCTGCTGGGGAAAGGGCCTGCCATGAAGGACTTCATCCCAGAGGGAGACTCCCTCCATGAGCTCAAGACCGGCCCTGGCCCAGGAAGGTACTGGAGGCAGCCTACATACTGCCTTCCTCTCATCTAATGCTAGTGTAGCAGATGTGAGCTAGTGCACTAGTAACCATTGTGCAGGTTTACTCTGTACATTAGCACAGTCTTGGAGAAAGCTGTCAATACAGAACTATAGCAACATAATTATTCCATAACAATTACTGTTTATTTTTTATTTTTTTATGTTGCAAGAGTTAGTACATTGTTGCCATATGGTATGATTATTTATTTTTTTATTTTTTATTTATTTCACCTTTATTCAACCAGGTAGGCAAGTTGAGAACTAGTTCTCATTTACAATTGCGACCTGGCCAAGATAAAGCAAAGCAGTTCGACACATACAACAACACAGAGTTACACATGGAGTAAAACAAACATACAGTCAATAATACAGTATAAAAATAAGTCTATATACAATGTGAACAAATGAATAAATACAATATAGCAAGTAAAACACTGGAATGGTAGATTTGCAGTGGAAGAAAGTGCAAAGTAGAAATATAAATAATGGGGTGCAAAGGAGCAAAATAAATAAATAAATACAGTAGGGTAGTTGTTTGGGCTAAATTATAGATGGGCTATGTACAGGTGCAGTGATCTGTGAGCTGCTCTGACAGCTGGTGCTTAAAGCTAGTGAGGGAGATAAGTGTTTCCAGTTTCAGAGATTTTTGTAGTTCGTTCCAGTCATTGGCAGCAGAGAACAGGAAGGAGAGACGGCCAATGGAGAAATTGGCTTTGGGGGTGACCAGTGAGATATACCTGCTGGAGCGCGTGCTACAGGTGGGTGCTGCTATGGTGACCAGTGAGCGGAGATAAGGAGGGACTTTACCTAGCAGGGTCTTGTAGATGACCTGGAGCCAGTGGGTTTGGCGACGAGTATGAAGCGAGGGCCAGCCAACGAGAGCGTACAGGTCGCAGTGGTGGGTAGTATATGGGGCTTTGGTGACAAAACGGATGGCACTGTGATAGACTGCATCCAGTTTATTGAGTAGGGTATTGGAGGCTATTTTGTAAATGACATCGTCGAGGATCGGTAGGATGGTCAGTTTTAAGAGGGTATGTTTGGCAGCATGAATGAAGGATGCTTTGTTGCGAAATAGGAAGCCAATTCTAGATTTAACTTTGGATTGGAGATGTTTGATGTGAGTCTGGAAGGAGAGCTTACAGTCTAACGGTTAGACTGTAAGCTCAATAGACTCTAACCAGACACCTAGGTATTTGTAGTTGTCCACATATTCTAAGTCAGAACCGTCCAGAGTAGTGGTGCTGGACAGACGGGCAGGTGCAGGCAGCGATCGGTTGAAGAGCATGCATTTAGTTTGACTTGTATTTAAAAGCAGTTGGAGGCCACGGAAGGAGAGTTGTACGGCATTGAAGCTCGTCTGGAGGGTTGTTAACACAGTGTCCAAAGAAGGTCCAGAAGTTTACAGAATGGTGTCGTCTGCGTAGAGGTGGATCAGAGACTCACCAGCAGCAAGAGCGACATCAGAGAAAAGAGTTGGCCCAAGAATTGAACCCTGTGGCACCCCCATAGAGACTACCAGAGGCCCGGACAACAGGCCATCCGATTTGACACATTGAACTTTATCAGAGAAGTAGTTGGTAACCAGGGGAGGAAATCATTTGAGAAACCAAGGCTATTGAGTCTGCCGATGAGGATGTGGTGATTGACAGAGTCAAAAGCCTTGGCCAGGTCAATGAATACGGCAGTACAGTATTGTTTCTTATCGATGGCGGTTACAATATCGTTTAGGACCTTGAGCGTGTGTAACGCCCTGGCCATAGAGAGGGTTGTTTGTTCTCTATTTTTGGTTGGGCCAGGGTGTGACATGGGTGGGCGTTCTAGGTTTCTTTTTCTATGTTGGTGGTTTTCTTTGTTTTCGGCCGTGTATGGCTCTCAATCAGGAACAGGTGTAAGTCGTTTGTTGCTGATTGAGAGTCATACATAGGCAGCCTGTTTTTCCTTTGGGGTTTGTGGGTGAATGTTTTCTGTTTAGAGTTTGTATCCTGACAGAACTGTTGCTGGTCGTTCTTTTTGGTTTATTTTTGTATAGTGTTCTTTCGGCCATTAAAAACCTTACAAGATGAACACATCCTCCGCTGCACCTTGGTCTCATTTCAACGACGGCCGTTACAGCGTGGCTGAGGTTCACCCATGACCAGCTCTGAAACCAGATTGCATAGCGGAGAAGGTGCGGTGGGATTCGAAATGTTCGGTAATCTGTTTGTTGATTTGGCTTTTGAAGACCTTAGAAAGGCAGGGTAGGATTGATATAGGTCTGTAGCAGTTTGGGTCAAGAGTGTCCCCTCCTTTGAAGAGGGGGATGACAGCAGCTGCTTTCCAATCTTTTGGAATCTCAGACGACAGTAGATTGCAACACCGCCCCCTTTGGCCGTTCTATCTTGTCTGAAAATGTTGTAGTTAGGGATGAAGATTTCAGAGTTTTTGGTGGACTTCCTAAGTCAGGATTCAGACACGGCTAGGACATCTGGGTTGGCAGAGTGTGCTGAAGCAGTGAATAAAACAAACTTAGGGAGGAGGCTTCTAATGTTAACATGCATGAAACCAAGGCTATTACGGTTACAGAAGTCATCAAAAGAGAGCGCCTGGGGAATAGGAGTGGAGCTAGGCACTGCAGGGCTTGGATTCCCCTCTACATCACCAGAGGAACAGAGGAGGAGTAGGATAAGGGTACGTCTAAAAGCTATGAGAATTGGTCGTCTATGATGTCCGGAATAGAGAGTAAAAGGAGCAGGTTTCTGGGGGCGATAAAATAGCTTCAAGGTATAATGTACAGACAAAGGTATGGTAGGATGTGAATACAGTGAAGGTAAACCTAGGCATTGAGTGATGATGAGAGAGATATTGTCTCTAGAAACATAATTGAAACCAGAAGATGTCATAGCATGTGTGGGTGGTGGAACTGAAAGGTTGGATAAGGTATAATGAGCAGGGCTAGAGGCTCTACAGTGAAATAAGCCAATAAACACTAACCAGAACAGCAATGGACAAGGCAAATTGACATTAAGGAGAGGCATGCTTAGCTGAGTGATCATAAGGGTCTAGTGAGATTCAGACAGCTAGCCGGGCCATAGGTAGCAAGCTGGCAGAAGATGGAGGGAGGTCTGTTTTTAGCCACCTCGTGCGTTTCCGTCTGTAGATTAGTGGGGTTCCGTGTGGTAGGGGGGACCAGTCCAATTGGCAAAATAGTTATAGTTATAGTGGCCCAAGAAAATTGTCCGATAGACCTATTCAGATAGCAGCCGATAAGACAGCTAACGATTAGCGGGCCGCAGATGGGCGTTCAGGTTACGTCGCGACGGAGGGGCCAGTTGGATAACTCCCTCGGGCAGATAACGTCGGTAGTCCAGTCGTGAAGGCCCGATGGGGCTCCGCATCGGCAGTAAAACGGGTCCGGATAAGTGATATTAGCCCAGGAGTGGCTGATGGAAATCTTCAGCTGGCTAGCTCCGGAATAATTGATGTTAGCTCCGGGACCAACGTTAGCCAATAGTCACTCGGGTAGCAGCTAGCTAGCTGCAAGATCCAGGTGTAAATGTCCAGAGCCTGCAGTAGAAATCCGGGGATATGGAGAAAAAATAGGTCCGGTATGCTCTGGTCTGAGTCGCGCTGTACAAAACTGGCGATAGCTTTTCAAGCTAAGGGATAGCTGATGACCGCCAACCGTGGCTAGCTGAACTCCAACGTTAGCCAGTGAACTGGCCGACCTCTGGCTAACCTTTGGCTAGCTTCTGTTGTGGTTTGAGGTAAATGTTCAGATTTGAGGTAAATCATTTTTTAATACATAATAATACTTTTTTTTTTTAAATTGGTGAGGCGGGTTGCAGGAGTGTTTTGAGGTTGAGTTTTTAGAAAAAAATATATAAAAAGATATGCGAAGAAAATATGTAAATATATATATACACGGGACACGACAAGAGGAGGACAAAGGACATCTGACTGCTATGCCATCTTGGAATGAATTAATTATCAAGATGCTCAAGATACACTAGATGGTCAACATCATCCAACATCACATTCCAAAATCATGGGCATTAATATGGAGTTGGTCCCCACTTTGCTACTATAACAGCCTCTACTCTTCTGGGAAGGCTTTCCACTAGATGTTGGAACATTGCTGCAGGGTCTTGCTTCCATTCAGCCACAAGAACATTAGTGAATGCGTTTCCACTGCTCCAGAGTCCAATGGCGGTGAGCTTTACACCACTCCAGTCGACGTTTGTCATTGCACATGGTAGTCATAGGCTTGTGTCCAGCTGCTCGGCTATGGAAACCCATTTCATGAGCTCCCGACGAACAGTTCTTGTGCTGATGTTGCTTCCAGAGGCAGTTTAGAACTCGGTAGTGAGTGTTGCAACTGAGGACAGATCATTTTTACGCGGTACGCACTTCAGCACTCAGCAGTCCTGTTTTGTGAGCTTGTGTGGCCTACCACTTCGCGGCTGAGCCGTTGTTGTGCCTAGACATTTCCACTTCACAATAACAGCACTTAGTGTTGACCAGGGCAGCTCTAGCAGGCCAGAAATTTGTTGAACTGACTTGTTGGAAAGGTGGCATCCTATGACGGTGCCACATTGAAAGTCACTGAGCTCTTCAGTAAGGCCATTCTACTGCCAGTGTTTGTCTATGGAGATTTGCATGGCATGTGCTTGATTTTATACACCTATCAGCAACGGTTATGGCTAAAATAGCCAAATCCACAAATTTTAAAGGAGTGTCCACATACTTGTGTAGTGTATTTCTCTAGCTCACTATGTTTCTTAAATGACATGCATACTTGTCTCCTACACCCTCCTCCAGATCATCAGGTCTTCTTGGTCCTCTTGTCAAGGACACCACCCAGCTGTCTCACTTCAAGACAGGAGACCTGGGCCTCGTACCGCGACGGACACACAACTACAACAACATCCTGTCCAAGATGGGACCCCTCTCCAAGAGCACCCGCCTTCAACTGCACAGGTGATTGAGCTGCATTTCATGCTTGCCAAAAATACTCTTAGATTAGGAAATGCAATGTCGTCAGTGTATATATTAATATATATTGTAACTTAGTTAAGTGTTAAGTGGATTTTTTAAATGTAAACATGTAAACCGATTTGTGTCAATGTATTGGTGACCGTAGCGCCTCTGTTTGTCAGGAAAGTCTCACCACCCCAGAAGAGGACCAGCCCATCCAAACCCTCTGGTCCAGAGACCCTGGCTCCTCCGCTCAGGGACCCTCCCAGAGGGAGCCTGCTTTCCAACCAGGGGCAGCGCCGCTGAACCCATCTTCAGATAGGCAGGACTGGGACTGGGATTTAAACCCCTTTTAATGGGACATTTCAACAAAAAATAAATGTTGCTACATGGTTATGTTCACTTTTTGGAATGACATGACTAAATCTGTTTCTTTTCCAGCCACTAGGTGGCAGGAGCAACTCTTAGAATATGTACTGAAGCAGACAAAAGACCAGACACTATAATTTTATCTCTAGAAATCTAATAAAGGCTCTGTTATTTTGTGTTATAATTTAGGTCAAATTCATTTGGAGACTAAAGCCAAACAATAAACATTAGAAATGTATACTCAAAATAATAAAGGTAAACTAAATAAAGGTGAAATAAAAAAGATCAAGACATACTGTAACAAAGCCAATTGTCCATCTACTAAATCCAATATGTAGTTCATGAAGTAATAAACAGAGGAAAATACTTTAAAATTGCTGATCTTTATAAGGCTGACTTTACAAGGTTCAATGGTTGTTATGAGGGCAGAATGTGGGCTGTTGTACTGTACATCTGCCCATCTGTTACATTAAGTGAAGTCTGGTGTTTGACATTGTCAAGGTCTCTATAATGCAAATAAACACAAAGTCTATGAGGACATCTGGTTTATCAAATTAAAATGGGCCCATCACTGCATTACCATCTGCCTTTTGAGATGTAAGCTTGTTCATTTATTATGGTTTCATTTTCACTTGTTCAGACGAATGAAAGCTGTCATTGTACACTATACCTATGAAATCATTTTTAGACCATCACAAGTTCCTAGGGTGTTAGAAACATATGATCATAGAGAGGATATTCCCCATTGAATATATATTTTAATAATGAGACAATGGCAATCTCACAGACCTTTTATTGTAGAGCTGACATGACGTCCTGATTTTATGCGTTATGCATTGACGTATTGATTAAATCCTGATGTTCTTATTCTCTAAACTCTTTGTCTTTGTATCCCTTTCTGATGGACGCAACATTTTTTTTAAAGTGACACTATGGGACCCCAGATGATGTGAAACAATGGTGCTTGTGTTTCAACAGCAGCAATGTTCACATTTTTGTCATATTAAAGCTCTGTGACTAGATGCATGTGAATAAGGGAATGTGGATGGGGACATTTCTTAGATATCTTTTTGTGAGCTCATTGTAAACATTTTGCGACTACTACCCTGTAAATGTGCAGCTGTATCGTATCTCTTTCTCACTGTCATAATTCAACGTGCTTTTCATGATGTCTTTACCCATCAAAGCTAGTTAAAAATATCTCTCCCTAAATTAATCAGTGTCTCATTTGTAGGGACATGAGAAGACATCACAGGCAGTAGCTCTTTTTAATTGTTGTGATTTATCACCTTCCTCTGCAGTAATTCCCAGGTGAACATACCTGCCTTCTCAGCCCTGAAAATGATTTATTTCTTGGCCCAGTGAGGTTTTGAGAATGTAGATCTTCCCTTGCTGGATCCACACAATGTTTTGTCTCAGGCTGGGCTATTAAAATGGATCCTGCCTCATTGTGCTGCTTGGAACCACCTAGATGCAACTAGAGCTTAAAGGTTTGTATGAGCTGGCCAATGTCCTCTTTTATTTCCCTTCAACAGCAGACAAATGGACCTCTCAGTTCCTTTTAAAAGGCAGTCAAGCTGCATCTGAAATGGCATCCTATTCCCTATGTAGTGCACCACTTTTGTGCACATAGGGAGTAGGTTGTGGGCCTTGGTCAAATGTAGTGCATTAAAAAGGTAACAGGGTTTCATTTCAGACTCAGAGCTATCAGAAGCTGTCATTTCAGACTCAGAGCTATCAGAAGCTGTCATTTCAGACTCAGAGCTATCAGAAGCTGTCATTTCAGACTCAGAGCTATCAGAAGCTGTCATTTCAGACTCAGAGCTATCAGAAGCTGTTATCACATTTTTTTCAGTGTTTTGAAGTGTTGCTGACTTATTTTTAAAACAGATTGGTAAGCTACCCACCATTAGTCTGGCTGACACCAAACTCGAAGTCTTCCTGATTACAGTCTGGAAAGGATCCTTTATGTTGTAGGCACAGTGCATTGATAATGAAAGGAGCTGTGTTTTTTCTGATTGAGTGAGAAAGACAGGAGAACCAAACACCCACATGGACAGCCACACAGCCCGAGTGCCGCCCCCTTCCAAAACAACTGTTTTCAAATCTAAACAATGAGAGATCTCAACCCCAGGAAAGAAAACGTTTGAGAGAACCAATCAAAGCTCAAGACAATTTCTGTGCCAATATTGCACCATCAACGGTCTCCTGTCCATACCAGTGTGTAACAGCACTCCCTTGCTGTGTACCACGTGAGTCGCATCAGCCAGGCTAACCCAGTGTAGGATGCACTTGTTCCCTCTGTGGAAAGGGTTCTACGTGAAACCCAAAAGGGTTCTTCAAAGGGTTGTCCCATGGGGACAGCCGAAGAACCCTTTTAGGTTCTAGATAGCACCTTTTTTTCTTAGTGTGGGTATCTATATTAGATGCATTAGTGGCAACTGAACTGCAGTCTACTGAGACTGAGGCATTGGCATAGCAATCAAGTACATGGTTATTTTTATACAGTGCTCTCCTGCCATGCTTCAATGATGCATGAGTTCAGTACAGGTTTTGATTGAATGGATCAGGGATCTCTCAGTCTCCACTCCTCAATCATAAATTGTTCAATGGCTAGTGCGTTAGGTCAGTGCATGGTGTTTGTAGCATCAGGGTTGAGTTCAAAGCTTTCATTGGCCACTTATGCTGAATATATGTGTCACTGTCAGTGTTGCCAGTACTGTAATTTGCTTTGGATAAAAGTGTCCATAATGATATTATTGTCAGCTGAACAGCAGTGAGGTGTGTTAGCCATCCATCCTCTTTCCCTCCCTATAGCTGCAGTCATTTCCTCTTGACCTTGAACGCCCATGAAGCAGCAGAGTAGTTGTGAACATGCAGCAGCTCATCAAATATTTATACCCAGATCTAATTCAGGACTTCATGTGGTTTTCCTTTGCTTTGGGGCCAGGGTCTGTCTCTCTTGGGGTTGAGTAAAGTAAAATCTCTATGACTGCGCCAGCTTGCTTCAGAGTAAACATGGAGGAAAAAGGGAATGTTTGGAGGAATGTATTTTATTAGATTTGTTTTTTTTATCTCCAATTCACATAAAAATCTGTTTTAAATACTCAAGTTTATTCGAAACATTGAGATGACCTCAATTGACTGGGAACCGCGATATCATTCACATCCCCTCCCTTCCACATCCACATGCTTCCTCCTTCTGTATCACATATTACAGCTTTTAATGTTACATATAATGTGATCACTGGCCTGGTAGCTCCCCCGCCCCCCCACAATGCAGTTGATGCCCTGTCATCGTTCCAGTAGCAATCCCCTGTTGATTTAGCAGAGTGCTCTGCTCTGTTGCCTCTCTCTGTCCTGATCCCCTGATCCCCTGATTGGAACTCACAGCAGAGGTGAAGGCCAAGCTGCTGTGTAGGTATCTGGTAAGGAAAGACCAGGAGAAATTCTACAGTGGGTTGTGATGAAAAATAAATAAATAGGGTGACAGTGAAGGTGACACTGATAAAGAGAGAATGAGCGAAATGTTTGTGTCAGAGAGAAAAAAGAGAATGGGGTAGAGAGAGGGAGAGATGGAGAGGAAGAGAGCGAGGCAGCAAGAAAGAGAGGCAGTGAGAGAGAGAGAGAGAGAGAGAGAGGCAGAGGGAGGAATAAAGCTAGGCTAATCTCTGACATCTCGATGGGCTGTTCAGTGTCGTTGTTATTAGTTGTGCCACAGAGTTTCTAAACCCAGAGGCGCAACACCACGAGACATCCGGGAACGCTTGCGAAGCAGGCGTTTGGGGTTTGAGAAGTCAATGAGAGAAGTGAAAAATCCAACTGGGCACGTCTAGTTTTGATTTATATTTGGTTGAGTTGTCAATTAATGTGAATTCAATGTTGAATCAACAAAACATTTCAGCATGTCATTGGATTTAGGTTAATGGATGACGTTTTTAAAATCCATTCAGTTTTCCACGTTGATTCAATGAAATGAAGTGGAAACAATGTTGATTCATCCAGCTTTTGCAGAGTGGGATTCTTCCTTTATTTGTTAATTTTCTCAAAATCTAAAAGCACAACCAAGATTCAAACCAATGTCTTAAGTATAGAATAAAAATAACTTGATGCTGGATAATGAACAATGCCGAAATAGCCAAAACAAACTTCCAGAAGTAATCAAGGCACTCTCATGTACTGAATTTTTTTCTTTCTTCAGTTTTAAAGCAAATTTTCTTGCAATTCTATACATTTTGCAATGTCTAATGTGTATTCATGTGATATTTGAGTGACTCAAACATGGGTCTATGGGCTAAATAACCTACCTAAAAAATGCTAGCTGACGTGCAAGTTGATCTGGACATTTCTGAAAAGTTATGAATAGCTCTCTAAGGTGTGGAATGACTAACATGACAAGACAAAAACTGATGATGCACTACCCAATTTCTAAAGTGCATTCTACTCTTACAAATTTCAAGAGTAAGTTTAAAGCCGTTATGAGTTCCCCCCTGCCGACCCCGAGCACCCCCTAGCCCCTAGTGCAGGTGACTGCCGACTGACTGATCTACAAATCACCTTGCATCATAAATAACTCCTCAATAATATTTGTAAATCAGTCAATTTACCCATGATACATCACCCTTTTGATGATCTCGAACACGGCCAATGACATCACATGATAAGTTGGACTAGACACACGTTTCATACCTGTTTACACTGACAGTTCACGCTTTTGCGTTTTAATTTAGCTTTTGATAGAGGAATATGTCATGAAAATGAACTACATACAGACAATCATTTTAAGAGCCTGGAGATACTGCTGCTATTGACTTCAGCAGAAATCTTGACAGCTACGATAAAGCCAGACAGTATCAGCCAGGTGTGTCTGCAGAAACACTCGGTGCTGGTGTGTGAAATCACACACTGCAGGATAAGATGAAACACATTGCACTTCTATATACTTTCTTTTTCACCTCCTTTTGTAAGTGTTGAAAATAGCTGTTCCTTGTCTACTATCCTACAGAACACTCAGATGGTCGTATACGGTTCCTATAATTCCAGTGTTTAGCATTGAAAGATTCAATCATAGGAGTTATTATTTTTCAGATATTGTTGTATACACGCAACATTCCATAACCTGTAGATATGAAGGTGTGATGTGACTTGATTAATACCAGATACACAACTACCTGTGTATCTAAGCACTGCAATGTGTCCTGTTTATACGCATTGTCAAACCCCTGCATGTCAGCTGATCTTGTTCTGCGGTGCAATGGCTGTCTCACCTTGAGGTACACCTGCTGCTGTCTGACGCAGGTTGAGAACACGTCATACTCCCTCCAGCCGAGCCTTCTGCTGATGGAGCTGAACCACAAGCAATCTCACAGCACTGAAATGAGACCGTTCTATAGCACAGTACAGTACTATCATATGAAACAAAATACTATTATAATATGACAATTGAAAACCATAAGGTCTAGCACAGTGAATCAAACAGTCATGTGCTTTCAGTGTATGAATGATCCGACACTGGAGATCAAGCAAAAAGCAAACTATTGATCCTTTGTTTAATGATGATATTGCAGGCTAAGAGTCAACATCACCAATGCCTGTGTGTGTATATGTGTGTGTGTGTGTCTGTGTATTTGGAGGTGATGCACACAGGGCTTAAATGATCAGCTGTCAGAATGAGGCCAATAACACATTCTCATAATCAGAGTGTATTTGAAAGGAGTGTGCAAGAGACTCTCAGCTGAAACTATATACTCATGGTTTTTATTTAACAAACTGTATAATTATGCATGTAACATGTCTATTACATCCACCCCTGACATTTTCCTACCATTGAGGTTTGACATTATGTCCTGGTCTTATTGTGCAGGGGTGGATGTAATTATTGTGCTGATGTACTTTGTTTGTAAGTAACACTGGTTTATACCATGCAGTTTCTGTTGGCCAAACCTATGTTTTATTGGCTTGTTCAAGGTTGTGAATAATTCCCACTGTGAAATGTTGGGACAAAAAGCAAGCACCCACTACTTATTTTCAGTCATATTCATTCTCACACAATCATATAGGCCTAGTCCAATTCTCCAAGGCATTATTTGCTTACCAAATGCAGTCATATGTCTTGCGTTTTAGCGCTGAACAACCATAACGCGCGTGCGCACTATCCCGCTCATGGCTGCTGCCACGGTCAGTGAGTGCTGCTGCCACGGTCAGTGAGTGCTGCTGACACCGCTGTGACCAAAAAACAAGCGTGTGCTGTCGGGTGCTGAATCCACGTTGTCCCAAACCGAGATGAAAACGGAGTTGGTTGTGCAAACACGAAGTCCTACCAGTAAAAATCTACCATTGAAATATTTTGGATGTGTTACCTTGGTTTGGTTCAAGAACTGTAACTATGTAAGTATTTACTCAATGCCAAATTTTGCTTGAAATAGCGCAGGCAAGGATGCATATCCTGCTGCACTGTTGGTCAGCGGTGCTGCTAGCAACTTAACAAGGCAGCATGCAAATTCCGAACGTTTTCTAAACATGATAGGTAGCTAATTGTTATTTTCCCCTTAATATGACACGCACTAATCTGGATGTTTTAATTTTCTAGTGACGTTCAGTGATCTAATCATTGATGTTTGTCAAGGTAGAAAGCCATGCCATTTGGCTAGCTAGTTAACGTAATATCACAATTCAAAAGGATTGTCAGAAACAAATTGAAAAGAGGACGACATTAACTTTTATGTTGGTTTGAGTTTTTGTATATTTATATTTTCACTTGCGGTTGTTTGATGTATAAGTACACCTGTCATATCCATGCAACTTATCTCAATTTACTCCTGAAAGTTGTAATAGTAGGATGCACAAGGTACACTTTCGAAATTGGGTAGAGCATCATACGTTTTCTTCTTGCCATTGCAGACCTTAGAGAGCTATTTATAACTTGTCAGAAATGTACAGATCAACTTGCCCATGTCTGCAAAAAAAATGTTGCTCTGTTTTTTGTTGTTGTTGTCCATAGATGTTTCTGTAATGTTTGTCACTCAAATAACACATGAACACGCGGAATGTTCCCCAATGCTGGAAGGGGGCCCTGAGTGAAAGTTTGGGAACCCCTGCTGTACAAGACTGTAGACTTGGGCGATATGGATGAAAATCCATATCTGGATACATTTTTTTAAATGACCCTTTAAACCACTACTACTACTAGTTTGATTGTAGCCATTACCCATATTAGTAAACCTAAGGAACGATATCAGCAAAATGCCTGCGATAAGTGTTCGTTATGGTCGGTGTCGATAACGTTTGTTTTATCGTCCCAGCTTTACTGCAGACTAAGCAGCAGAGTGCACAGGCTGTAGCACGTACTGGTCCTATAGAATGGAAACGGTAACCGGAGCCTAATTTCCTAAGGCTCCCTGGCCCAGTCAAGCTAAACTAAACGGGCATAGAGTGCACGGCATGTAAATGAGAAGTGTGTGAGTGACATTTTGTTTTGCAATTAGTGTTATGCGTCTTGTGTATACAGAATACACCAGTGTTTTCTCCACCACACATCTAACAGTGAGGCTACTGTCAACAGTGCCGTGGTGATGCAGTTTTAGCTTGCCAGTCTTTTTGGGTGTTACTTTTTCAGTAATAGGAGAAGCCATACTATAACCAGCAGATATGTAATTGAAGAGCAGGATAGGTAGATAGAAATTCCATTGAAAGGTTGAAAAGAAGAGTTCAGTAATGGACACCTCGGACTCGTAATATGACCCATTTGAAATGGATGAATTGCATTCCATTGATCAACGGTACATCTACAATGATCCTGTTTTATTTTCAATCCTTTTCGCAATACATGATGGGTTGTCTGGTTGTGGGTGTGCATGGTTATACATTTTGAAAGCACCTAAATTCCCTGCTATCAACATATTCCAGTGTTCCATGCCCAAGGCTCCGCTGCTCAGAAGGGGATGTTTTGGAATTCAGTCGCTTCATAGCCTAACTGTTAAACTGAAACCATATCTGCCTCAGCTAAGTGTTGGCAGTCATCAAGGCCTAATCGATGGAATGTTCTCTCTCTGACTTGATGGGTAAGATGTCTTAAGATATTATTGCTGAATTGCTGCTTTTTATCTCCTCTTACACACATGTGCGCGCACACACAGCCTTTGAAGCTTATTGTTGGGTGGCTGAATCCCAGACATCAGACAGTATCCCATAATGACTAATAAAATGTTGATCACTAGGTGTGCTCTTATAGACATGACTCTCCACACACAGGGAGGAGGATGCCTGAAACAAGTGTATATAGTGTGGAATAGCGAAGTCTTACTTAGAACACTCATTTGGCCTTGTCTGAAATATGTGCTTTACCCAAAGAGACGGCAGAATTGAATGACCTCGGGGCTTCTTTCTTCCTCAACTATTTAATGTGCTATGAAAACAGTTTGAGTGTGTGTGGGCAGATTATTCTCTACTGCACCTGTAAGAGGTTTGCAGTGCATTATCATGCTCAGTTTGTAGCTACACTACTAGCCAGTAGCCACATTGTTTACCAAATTCCCAAATGAAGTTCCATATAAAGGCTAGAACTCGATTTGCCTCTTGTTACTGTCACAATGGTAGGCTAGGTTTGGAGCAGGAGTGGGGATAAATAGGCCTGCCAGATAAAC
This sequence comes from Salmo trutta, assembly GCF_901001165.1. NCBI lineage: Eukaryota > Metazoa > Chordata > Actinopteri > Salmoniformes > Salmonidae > Salmo > Salmo trutta. The sequence continues at coordinate 26,444,112 of NC_042983.1, read as the reverse complement.
ACCGGCTAGCTACTCCTCGACAGACTCTTTCATGTCTTCTTCAGCACTGGAATGTACTGCTCATGAAGTCTGCCTCTAACTGTTTTCAGCATCACTGACATAGGACCTTCAGAGCCAAAGAGGCTTTTTTACTGACTGTTTTACTGGCACTGAAATATTCATGCCAGCGGTTTTGAACAGGCAACGTTCTCCTCTTTCACTGTGTTTTGAACAAGCACCAAGAGGCTCTCCTCTTTCTGACACATTTAGCTCTCCCTTCAGCTCTCACATGGAGGACTTTCTAGGTCCCTTGGGGTAGTCACTGACTCGCTGGTTGCTGCAGGCTAGTTAGTTGAAGGTTTGGTAGTGGTGGTGACAGTGGTTGAGTCTTTTACCTCGGCACCAGTTAAGTGGTAAAGCTATGTGAGCAGTGGTTTAAACTTTAGACACGCACACGTAATCCAGAGTTGTTGTAAAGATATCCCCCCAAGGTTGGCCTGCAGCTAGTCCAATGGACTTGGTGGATAATAGCTCTGAATCTGAAGCTCTGAATTGGCTTCTATCTCGAGGTCTACTAGCCTATATGTAAGCTGTGCTGATTGTGTCCACTTGATCTGCATGAAAGTTGTGTGTTTTGGGCACAGATTAATCTATGGTAGTCTCTCTGCCTTGTCCATGTAGGTCTACTTGCACAGTTTGCTGCCTGTTTGCTCTCTGTCCTCCCCAGTACTGTCATCAGAGCCAATGTGGCTCTGTCTGATGAGGTGTAGTGGATGGGACTGTGATTGCTGCTGTTCAGTGCTCGCTCATGCATGGGAACATGATGTTTCCATTACCTGGGAAATAGACAATGATAGCTCTCAGGTCAGGACAGAGGTCCCTGCTGCAGCTCCTATAGACTCACAGACCCAAACCCAACCTTAACATTAACATTTCTTACTGTGGTGTGTGTGAATAGGAAATCAGCTAGGCCTGAAACGAGGACACGAGCGCGCACATGCATACACACGCCCTTTCTGAGCTGCTTTTAGGAACAGACTTTGATAAGAGCATTGTACGTATGCTGTATGCCTACAGCACATCACACTGTTTTCTCATAGATCCATTAATGTATTAACGAAGGCATAATCCTAAATATAAAATGTGTTTTCCTTTTAAGCCGACATTTCATAACAGATGCAGTTGTTTGTGCAGTCCCCACCAGGGACGTGTTGCCCACTCTGACACAGCGGGACTCCATAAATACGCTTTTGAGAACAGATGAAACATTTGAGGGAACCACAACATCTTCATTCAAATGAACATGCAAATGAAGTTACATTACTATAAGAATAGACAACTGTCCTCATGTGGACTGGAGAGTCCGTGGGCAGATGGTTTGGCCTTTGGAGAAGGAGACCTCCTGTGTCACTCTATCAAGACACTTTAGACTACTTTATCAATCTTGTTGAATAAGAGCAGTTGTTAGCCAACCAAAATGGAGAGCTCTATGCTTTGCTCGCTGCTCAAATTGTGTACCACTTAGCCTAATATATTTTTTTTAAAGCAGCCAGCTGTGCCCTTGTTACATAAGGGCCAATTTCCCAGACAGATTAAAGCTTCCCCCCTTGACTAAATTGCACTAAGTTACTTTAAAATGGTTGGTTTCATGAACATGGATTAGGACTTTGTGTACTCTTAAGTCCCGGAATATGACTAGTCCACTAGTGCAGATTTGACAGTAAAAAAACAATTTTGGCCAGTTATTTACGTTCTGACTCCAGGACTGTGTGATCCAAGGTTAGTTATGGAATTGGCGTAAGTCATAACTTTGAAATCATGTTAACTTCTCACTTAGTAAATCACGTTGTTGACATTGTCATACATCAAATGTTGAGCGACGCACCATTTGAAGTGGATAGCTATAGGCTAAATAGGCCTTATTCAGTGAGCGCTCTTCTGTCCTGGCCAGTAACATGGTGCAGACAGAATGTCATTTGGAAGAAGTCCTCTGCCAACATAAAACCCCAGCTCATAAAGTCTACTGCAGTGAAAATGACCTAAATAAACACAACCCCAAAATAAACCTCCCTGGGTTCACATAACCTTCCCCAAATAGAGGACAGGAAGGGGAAGAGCAGATAGACCACTTCTCTAAAAGTTGGAAATGAGGCTACCTGAGCAGTGCCATCCTGGGTTTTAGATTTCAAGATCCTACACCGTTTGCTACCCTGGATCGGAGTACCCCTCTGACGATTTGTAAAACGCAAACGCATTCTAACTTCTGATTGGTCCCAGAAACCGATAGGTTGAGCCAGAACACACGTGGGTAAAGCGGCGTTTTGAAAATTTGGCATTGGCTTTGATGCTCCGATTGGGTAGAGATTATCTAATCGCTATTTACTTTTTTTGTACAATACTCCTCATTTTGACATCACAACAACAAACTTCAGTGATTGCAGTCTCAGACTGAAGTATGTAGCGAACGACAGGGCAGCGGAAGAATTCCATTTGTCGTCAGGCAATACAGTGTGCTAAATGCCTATCATTGTATCCCACAGCTTTTTCCACAGCTGTGCTGATTTACCTGTATCTCTGCCACGTGGGACACGAGCTAGCTGAAGGGTCAGAGTTGACTGCATGAGGAGGCAGAGTTAAGGGAACCTGGTCCTGACCTAGACCCCAACAGTCACACTTCTAGACCAGAGGTCTGTGGTCCTCTCCTCTAGAGATGGTGAGTGTTCTGTCTGTGTGTGTCTGAGGAGGCTGATGGGAGGAGCTATAGGAGGACAACTCATAATGGCTGGAATGGATTCAATGGAATGGTACCAAACACATGGAAACAACGTGTTTGACTCCGTTCCATTGAATCCATTCCAGCCATTACAATGTGTCCGTCCTCCTATAGCTCCTCCCATCTGGTGTGTGCCTGTCTGAGTGCGAGGATGTCTATCTTTGTCTGTGGCTATATTGTATTTTGGGTCTGACGGTCTGTGTGTGTTTCTGTATGTCAGGTCTTGCATAAAGACAGGTTGTTTGAGAGGAGAAAGAGGTGATGTGTAATGTTGTGGTTGTTGATGTGCACCCCTCTCTCTGATGTAGAGGTGTGATTTTCCCTGCAGTGTTAATTTCACTTTAGTGAAATTTAACAAGACAATAATTCCACGTGAGACTAATGGACATTCAAGTAGACATGAAACTGTCATCTGTTTTGTCCAATCATAAGCATGCATCCCTGTGCAGAATATATCATGCAATCCTCTCATTGACTGATAACGTCTTTCTGTTTCACAGGATTTTTGCGTTGATCTGGCTCTCCCACACGCACACAGCTCCCGACACTTCAGTCACTCGTCTCGGTCTCTTTTGAACTGATTCTTTTGAATTGCTACACAGCCAGGACAGTTCAATTGTAATAAACTAACTTCAATTAGAAACAATCATTTATTTGTTCATCTTTGCTTTCATATATGCCACTTTTGCTCTGATCACATCGTAAGCTCTATTTTGCCATGTGCGCTGTCATTTATCTGCGAGTTGCAGTTGCCTTTTCTGATTGGAAAAACAAATGCTTTTCACTGAAATATTAGGAGTACAGTAATACTTCTGGCTTTGTTGGAAGGCTCATATTCTCCCCTTTAAAAGGAAATCAATATTATTTACCCCCCTTCGACAGTTATTATGGGGAGAAAATCTGAGCTAAATTTAACCTGTAGGCTTTATATCCTATAGCCTATGGTTAATTTTGGCTGGCATTGGTTACAATGTTGTCAGTTAAGGAGTATGAGGCGATAATAGGCTGTGTGCACATGATGCAAGTAAGAGGTAAATCTAAATTATTTAATGGGAAGAAAATGCACTGACTAAAACTAGACAGTAAATAACTAAAACAAAGGATGAAATTACTTAAGTGGCTAAGATCAAAGTATATTTTAAGACTTAAACTAGGAATAAAACAAAATCTAAAATAGCTGCTAAAAGTAGCCCTTTACACCTTTTGAAAATTGGAGATTTGGGTACTGATAAGTGCCTCAATAGTAACTATAAAATATGTCAGTGCTCAGGCTGTGCTCTTCACAACGTGATAAGAAGTTGCCCCCACCTCTCCCGCTAATTGGGCAACTTTTGCAACAAAAAAAAGTTTGAGTGAGAAAAATGCTGTAAATTAAGAGGACTCGATGTATTTTGAAAGATGAGATGTTGAGGATTATAATAAATACATGCTTTGATGTCATACAGTGCCTTCAGAAAGTATTCATACCCCTTGACCTATTCCACATTTTGTTGTTATAGCCTGAATTCAAAATGGATTACATTTATTTTTCTTCTTACCAATCTACACACAATACCCCATAACAACAAAGTGGGAAAACATTTTTTGGGACATTTTGGCAAATGTATTAAATGAAATACAGATATCTAATTTACATAAGTATTCACACCCCTGAGTCACTACATGTTAGAATCAATCTTTCTAAGTAAATCCCTCTAAGAGCTTTCCACACCTGCATTGTGCAACATTTGCCCATTTTATTATTTTCAAAATTCTTCAATCTCTCATTTGGTTGTTGATCATTGCTAGATAACCATGCTCCACCCCCAGTCCTTAACGATTACAAGCAAACCCATAACATGACACAGTCACCACTATGGTTGAAAATATGGAGAGTGGTACTTAGTAATGTGTTGTATTGGAATTACTCCAAACATTACACCTTTTGTATTCAGGACAAAAAAGTGAATTGCTTTGCCACATTTTTCGCAGTATTACTTTAGTGCCTTGATGCATGTTTTGGAATATTTTTTATTCTGTACATGTTTCCTTTTCACTCTGTCAATTAGGTTAGTATTGTGGAGTAACTACGATGTTGATCCATCCTCAGTTTTTTTTCCTATCACAAGCTATTTAAACTTTTAACTGTTTTAAAGTCCCCATTGGCCTCATGGTGAAATAAATCTCTGATCAGTTTCCTTCCTCTCCGGCAACTCAGCAACTGAGTTAGGAAGGACGCCTGTATCATTGTAGTAACTGGGTGTATTGATACAGCATCCATAGTGTAATTAATTACTTCACCATGCTCCGAGGTATTCAATGTCTGCTTGTCAATTTTTACCCATCTACCAATAGGTGCCCTTTGCGAGGCATTGGAAAACCTCTGTTTTTTTTGTGGTTGAATCTGTGTTTGAAATTCAATGGTTGACAGGGATACAGAGATGATTTAGTAATTCAAAAATCATGCCAAACATCATTATTGCACACACAGTGAGTCCATTCAACTTATTATTTGACTTGTTAAGCACATTTTTACTCCTGAACTTATTTAGGCTTGCCATAACAAAGGGTTGAATACTTACTTATTGACTCAAGACTTTTCAGCTTTCCATTTTTTATTATTTTGCAAAAATATTCTCAAAATGTAATTCCTCTAACATTATGGGGTATTGTGTGTGTGTGTGTGTGTGTGTGTGTGTGTGTGTAGGCCATTGATATAAAAAAAGCTATTTATTCCATGTTAAATTCAGGCTGTAACACAACAAAATGTGGAAAAAGTCAAGGGGTCTGAATACTTTCTGAAGCAAGCCAAACAGTCCAAATGTGCACTTCAGATTTCCATATAAAACTCATGTCATATACAGTGTCAACGTTTATGTTCACTATGTTTGATGTACGGTTATAAGATGACATGGCGCCATACCTTGGGTTGTTCTGAACAGAATGTTTTGTCTATTGTGAAGAAACTTTGCCACGGAACACATACCTGAATTCACTTATGACTCCTTTTTATTTGCACCAGAATTACAATCTGTTAGTCTTAATTGCCTTGTTAAAGTCTAACACTGTAAGATTTTATAACTTTGCTGGTCAGAACAAGCTTTCAAATGATGCCCACCTGACTCAGATTGCGATTTATAATGGGCCGTTTTTGGATTGCTTAAACAACAGTAATTGTGTAATTACAGGGATGTAGGGTTCTGTTCCAAACAAAACAACTACAAGTGTGCTTGCTCTAGTTCCTCAACAGCACAGCTAGGAGAGTTCAAAATAGCACCTTATAGTTGAAGACTCTTCTTTGAGTCATGAAAGTACATTGAACTGACATAGGAACTGTGTACACTTTAGAGAGGTGTGTGGGCACTTGGAGACACCAGTTAGTCCTCTCACTCAAAATATATATATTTTTGTCTTATGCTATACCTACAGTACCTCACATTTTCCAGGAATATTCTCATCTTACTTAGGGATGTGCATCTTTCCCTTTCAAGACAGTTCGATACATGGGCTCTGATACAATAAAGGAACGATACGTTTTAGTTTGAAACAATTCGGGGGGTGGGTGGAGGGCAGCAATATATCATCTTTTTTATCCCCCCACTTTGGTTCTGAATTTACCAGCACCCACTAATTAACTTGTCATTTTTGCAGATTAAGTGTTTGGGCTAGTAAGGTATCCATTTTTATTGTTTACAAATTAGCTATGACATAGCCAATTAAAAAAATAAAAATAATATATACACACAGTGCATTTGGAAAGTATTCAGACCCCTTGACTTTTTCCACATTTTGTTATGTTATAGCCTTATTCTAAAATGGATTAAAAAAATGTTTTAAAGTCTTCATCAATATACACACTACCCCATAATGACAAAGCTAAAACAGGTTTTTAGACATTTTTGCAAATGTATTAAACATTAAAAAAAACGGATACCTTATTTACATAAGTATTCAGACCCTTTGCTATGAGACTCGAAATTGAGCTCAGGTGCTTCCTGTTTCCATTGATCATCCTTGATCTTTCAACAACTTGACTGGACATGATTTGGAAAGGCGCACACACCTGTCTATATAAGGTCCCACAGTTGACAGTGCAAAAACCAAGCCATGAGGTTGAAGGAATTGTCCGTAGAGCTCCGAGACAGGATTGTGTTGAGGCACAGATCTGGGGGAAGGGTACCAAAAAATGTCTGCAGCATTGAAGGTCCCCAAGAACACAGTAGCTTCCATCATTCTTAAATGGAAGAAGTTTGGAAGTACCAAGACTCTTCCTAGAGCTGGTCACCCGGGCAAACTGAGCAATCGGGAGATAAGGGCCTTGGTCAAGGGAGGTGACCAAGAACCCGATGGTGACTCTGACAGAGCTCCAGAGTTCCTCTGTGGAGATGGTTGTCTTTCTGGAAGGTTCACCCATCTCTGCAGAACTCCACAATCAGGCCTTTATGGTTTAATACATGGATCCTGGAATTCCTGACGGACCACGCCCAGGTGGTAAGGGTAGGCAACAACACAGCCGCCACGCTGATCCTCAACACGGGGGCCCCTCGGGTGCGTGCTCAGTCTCCTCCTGTACTCCCTGTTCACTCATGACTGCACGGCCAGGCACGACTCCAACACCATCATTAAGTTTGCTGATGACAACAGTGGTAGGCCTGATCACTGGCAATGATGACACAGCTTATAGAGAGGAGGTCAGAGACCTGACTGTGTGGTGCAAGGACAACAACCTCTCCCTCAACATGATCAAGACAAAGGAGATGATTGTGGACTACAGGAAAAGGAGGGCCGAGCACGCCCCCATTCTCATCGATGGGGCTGTAGTGGAGCAGGTTAAGAGCTTCAAGTTCCTTGGCGTCCACGTCACCAACTAACTAACTGCCCAAGCACACCAAGACAGTCGTGATGAGGGCACGACAAAGCCTATTCCCCCTCAGGAGACTGAAAAGATTTGGCATTAGTCCACAGATCCTCAAAAGGTTTTACAGCTTCACCATCGAGAGAATCCTGACGGGTTGCATCACTGCCTGGTATGGCAACTGCTTGGCCTCCGGCCGCAAGGCACTACAGAGGGTAGTGCGTACGGCCCAGTACATCACCGGGGCCAAGCTTCCTGCCATCCAGGACCTCTATACCAGGCGGTGTCAGAGGAAGGCCCTAAAAATTGCCAGTGACGCAGATGTACAAGATCAGGAACAGGCCACCTACCTCACATGGGTCAGGAAGCAGGACGCATTTGGACTAGGCTACAAATATTCCCAGGGGTGGTTCGGCATGAAAAATGATTTGTAGATCACTGACTGTTACATGATAAGTTCAACATTTGAAGGAGAGGAAGCATCAGTTGTCCCAAAATATGGGGTATTTTCAGAAGGTAGAACATAAAAAAAAAATATATATATATATATATATATTGCTAAAAAAAAATAAAGGGAACACTTAAACAACACAATGTAACTCCAAGTCAATCACACTTCTGTAAAATCAAACTGTCCACTTAGGAAGCAACACTGATTGACAATAAATTCCACATGCTGTTGTGCAAATGGAATAGACAACAGGTGGAAATTATAGGCAATTAGCAAGACACCCCCAATAAAGGAGTGGTTCTGCAGGTGGAGACCACAGACCACTTCTCAGTTCCTATGCTTCCTGGCTGATGTTTTGGTCACTTTTGAATGCTGGCGGTGCTTTCACTCTAGTGGTACCATGAGATGGAGTCTACAACCCACACAAGTGGCTCAGGTAGTGCAGCTCATCCAGGATGGCACATCAATGCGTGCTGTGGCAAGAAGGTTTGCTGTGTCTGTCAGTGTAGTGTCCAGAGCATGGAGGCGCTACCAAGAGACAGGCCAGTACATCAGGAGACGTGGAGGAGGCCGTAGGAGGGCAACAACCCAGCAGCAGGACCGCTACCTCCGCCTTTGTGCAAGGAGGAGCAGGAGGAGCACTGCCAGAGCCCTGCAAAATGATCTCCAGCAGGCCACAAATGTGCATGTGTCTGCTCAAACGGTCAGAAACAGACTCCATGAGGGTGGTATGATGGCCTGACGTCCACAGGTGGGGGTTGTGCTTACAGCCCAACACCGTGCAGGACTTTTGGCATTTGCCAGAGAACACCAAGATTGGCAAATTCGCCACTGGCGCCCTGTGCTCTTCACAGATGAAAGCAGGTTCACACTGAGCACGTGAGAGATGTGACAGAGTCTGGAGACGCCGTGGAGAACGTTCTGCTGCCTGCAACATCCTCCAGCATGACCGGTTTGGCGGTGGGTCAGTCATGGTGTGGGGTGGCATTTCTTTGGGGGGCCGCACAGCCCTCCATGTGCTCGCCAGAGGTAGCCTGACTGCCATTAGGTACCGAGATGAGATCCTCAGACCCCTTGTGAGACCATATGCTGGTGCAGTTGGCCCTGGGTTCCTCCTAATGCAAGACAATGCTAGACCTCACGTGGCTGGAGTGTGTCAGCAGTTCCTGCAAGAGGAAGGCATTGATGCTATGGATTGGCCCGCCCATTCCCCAGACCTGAATCCAATTGAGCACATCTGGGACATCATGTCTCGCTCCATCCACCAACGCCACGTTGCACCACAGACTGTCCAGGAGTTGGCGGATGCTTTAGTCCAGGTCTGGGAGGAGATCCCTCAGGAGACCATCCACCACCTCATCAGGAGCATGCCCAGGCGTTGCAGGGAGGTCATACAGGCACGTGGAGGCCACACACACTACTGAGCCTCATTTTGACTTGTTTTAAGGGCATTACATCAAAGTTGGATCAGCCTGTAGTGTGGTTTTCCACTTTAATTTTGAGTGTGACACCAAATCCAGACCTCCATGAGTTGATAAATTGGATTTCCATTGATTATTTTTGTGTGATTTTGTTGTCAGCACATTCAATTATGTAAAGAAAAAAGTATTTAATAAGATTATTTCTTTCATTCAGATCTAGGGTGTGTTGTTTAAGTGTTCCCTTTATTTTTTTGAGCAGTGTGTGTATGATGTGTGTGTGTGTGTGTGTGTATATATATATATATATATATATATATAAATAAAAAAAGTGAATCGGCGATTTGTAACGCTTGAATCGATTTTCTGACCAATGCATGCTACATTTGGATCGGTTTGGGCTCTGCGGACCGGTGCAGTCAACTTTAAACCTTTGATTCGGGGACCGATACATATCAGTGAATTGTTACACCCCTAATGTTACTGTATGTATCCACGAGTATTTTCTGATTTTGTTATCAACAAATGCGGCAAAGTACAATAAACGTTAAATGCACATACATTGAACAGTAATGTTTGAATTCAGTCTTGTCACATGAACTATTGTCCTCAACTTTGGTCTAAGAATTTTCCCATAATCACCAAACTCTTCCCTTTCAATTGCTACCATGATTATGCATATGCTTTTCATATTTGTTCTGTAAGAAATATAATTTGGCCCTATCCATATAAGCCAATTCTCATGAGTGTAAAGCGTTAACACTGATGCAGACAGGCAGTGCAATGTATGTTTCCCATGCCACTAAAACCCATTTGGATTGAATAGAGAGGGGGAGAGCGATGGAGAGGAATAGAAAGAGACTGACCTTGGGCTCAAAGCTCCACATGGTGCTCTCTCTACTGTGTACAGTTAGGCTTGCAAATCGGCACACATTAGCTGACACAGCTTATTTTTAGGCAAGCACGCTATCCCTACGATCATGTAGTAATGTTAATATTGTATAGAGCAACATTGGCTTTGTAAGTAGGACAAATGGAAATATGCTGCAGCACCTGTTGCAAGGAGGTGTTACTGTCATGTATATGCATTGTAATATGGCTTGTCTGGCTCAGCAAACAAACACCTAACTGTAATTGGCAAAGTCATTTGGAGTTTTTCTGACTTTTTACAAAGGATCGTGTTCTCAATGACTTTGTTCTTCCTTCCTCTCAGAGGTCCATCCGATTGTTTGCCAACGACGACCGCCACGTCATGGCAAAGCACGCCAGCATCTACCCTTCACCAGAGGAGCTGGAGGCTGTCCAGAAGCTGGTGTCCACCGTGGAATGTGCCCTCAAGCAGGTATCAGACTGGATGGACAACCTCGACGCCTCCCTAAGCAAGGTCCCGACCCCCACCACCAGCGACGCCAAGGATGTTGAAGACTCTACCGGCACCCGCAGCACCACAAAGTGAGTCTTCTCCCATGTTGCAAAAGCTTGAGACACTCTACACGGTAGGTTTTAACAAAGCAGTTATACATTTACTGCTAACTATGTTCTGGTCAAAATGCGTGGGCTACATCAATTTAATTTTGAGCGTCTGAGAGTTAAACATTTTGGTAAAAAATGACATCCTTAGAAACTAGTGTTATGCTGCTGATTTTACTGCTCTGCTCTATCCTCACCAGGCCCCAGAATGCGTCGATCCTGTGTGGGGTTATGCGTGTTGGTATTGTGGCTAAAGGCCTCCTGGTTAAAGGAGACATGGACTTGGAGCTGGTCCTGATGTGCAGAGATAAACCCACCAAACTACTGCTGTACACTGTCAGCGCCAACCTGCCAGTACAACTACAGGTTTGTTTTCACTCAAGCATTTTACATGAGCAAACTAACTGTAACATTTTCAAATTGATGGTATGGCACATTATTCTAAAAAATGTACAATTTTCCAATGTGAGTTCCGAATACCACTACTTTACGTTGTGCAGTGCAGATCTGAGCCTACCACCATTGCTTTCTGTAATATAGTGCAGACCTAACTACATCCACAAATGCAGTTTCTAGTGCATTGCAGAGCTGACTACTGTTCTGTACATGGTCTCCTCGTCCTCCCCATCATCCAGTTAAATACCGCTCCAGCCTGCTGTGAAGGTTATCATCAAGGGACGATTCCATTAGCACCTTTCGGCTTCACAGCACAGGGGGTGGAGAGAGGTTGTCACAGAAGTAGAGCGATGATGCATTCTTCAAAGGAACTAGCTACAAGACTAGATAATACACCTGAATCTTTCTCCCTTTGAACATAATCACTACAAAATAAGATGCCATGCATAGAAAATTGAATTGGAAGTTTCTTAGCATGATGCCTATAAAGTTGAAACATTAGTAATATAATAGTGTGTGTGTGATGTTGAACGTGCCACAGCTGGCTTATGATCTGCCTCAACCCTGGTTGGTTGCCCTTTCAGACGCTGACGGCGGACAAGTATGAGGTGCGGTCGAGTGTGTCAGAGTCAGCCATCCAGGTGGTCAACACCAACAGCCCCAAATTCACCCTGAAGATTACCCTGTCCTCTTTGGCCATGAGAGACAAACACACTGCCACAGAACAAGGTATTTACCCCTTCTGCTTGTCCTTGCCATGAGATGTTTTTTCTGTCTTATTTAACCTTTTAATAGAGTTTAAAAGTATATTATGTTGTCTTCAGCTGAAACAGTTTTATGTTTTAATTGTCTGATAAAATCATACATTCATATCTTTAACCTCTGGGGTATGTGGGACGCTAGCCAGTGAAATAGCAGGGCGGCAAATTCAAAACAACAAAAATCTCATAATTAAAATTTCTCAAACATACAACTATTATATCCCATTTTAAAGATACATTTCTCGTTAATACAACCACGTTGTCCGATTTCAAAAAGGCTTTACGGCGAAAGCATAACATTAGATTATGTTAGGACAGCGTCTAAACAAGAAAAACCACTCAGCCATTTTCCAAGCAAGGAGAGGAGCAAGGAGAGGCGTTATAAATAACATTATAAATATTCACTTACCTTTGATCTTCATCAGAATGCACTCCCAGGAATCCTAGTTCCAGAATAAATGTTAGTTTTGTTGGATAAAGTCCATAAATTATGTCCAAATACCTCCTTTTTGTTCGCGCGTTCAGTGTCACGACGAAAAGTCAAAAAAAGTTATATTTATGTTCGTAGAAATATGTCAAACGATGTATAGCATCAATCTTTAGGACGTTATTAACTCTTACATCTAGACGTTCCGCTAGCGGAACACCGCTCCAATATCCAATGATAGGGCATGGCGCGAAATACAAACTCCTCAAAAATCCGAAAACTTCCATTTTTCAAACATATGACTATTTTACACCATTTTAAAGACAAGACTCTCCTTTATCTAACCACACTGTCCGATTTCAAAAAGGCTTTACAACTAAAGCAAAACATTAGATTATGTCAGCAGAGTACCCAGCCAGAAATAATCAGACACCCATTTTTCAAGCTAGCATATAATGTCACAAAAACCAAAACCACAGCTAAATGCAGCACTAACCTTTGATGATCTTCATCAGATGACACTCCTAGGACATTATGTTATACAATACATGCATGTTTTGTTCAATCAAGTTCATATTTATATCAAAAACCAGCTTTTCACATTAGCATGTGACGTTCAGAACTAGCATTCCCACCGAACACTTCCGGTGAATTTACTAAATTACTCACGATAAACGTTCACAAAAAAACATAACAATTATTTTAAGAATTATAGATACAGAACTCCTTTATTCAATCGCGGTGTCCGATTTTAAAATAGCTTTTCGGTGAAAGCACATTTTGCAATATTCTGAGTAGATAGCCCGGCCATCACAGGCTAGCTATTTTGACACCCACCAAGTTTGGTACTCACCAAACTCAGATTTACTATAAGAAAAATTGGATTACCTTTGCTGTTCTTCGTCAGAATGCACTCCCAGGACTTCTACTTCAACAACAAATGTTGGTTTGGTTCCAAATAATCCATAGTTATATCCAAATAGCGGCGCTTTGTTCGTGCGTTCAAGACACTATCCGAAGGGTAACGAAGGGTGACGCGCCCGCGCATATCGTGACAATTTTTTTTTTTAAATATTCCATTACCGTACTTCGAAGCATGTCAAACGCTGTTTAAAATCAATTTTTATGCGATTTTTCTCGTAAAATAGCGATAATATTCCGACCGGGAGTCGTTGTTTTCGTTCAAAGACTGAAAATGTAAAATGGACTCTTCACATGCAAGCGCGCGCCCGTCTCATTGTTCTTAGATCGACCACTATCCAAATGCGCTACTGTTTTTCAGCCAGAGACTGCAGAGTCATCATTCAACGTTCTGGCGCCTTCTGAGAGCCTATGGGAGCCTTAGAAAGTGTCACGTTACAGCAGAGATCCTCTGTTTTGGATAGAGATGACAAAGAAGGCCAAGAAATGGTCAGACAGGGTACTTCCTGTACAGAATCTTCTCAGGTTTTGGCCTGCCATTTGAGTTCTGTTATACTTACAGACACCATTCAAACAGTTTTAGAAACTTTGGAGTGTTTTCTATCCAAAGCTGCTAATTATATGCATATGTTTCTGGGCAGGAGTAATAACCAGATTAAATCGGGTACGTTTTTTATCCGGCTGTGAAAATACTGCCCCCTATCCATAACAAGTTAACATAAATCTTCAGTAATATTCCAACCGGACAATTCCAATGTCTTCAGAAAAGAAAAGGAACACAGCTAACTCTCACGTGAGCGCACGCCTCTGAGCTCATGTCATTTTCTCACTCATCTACTTCCAGGAGCTCTTATTCTATCCATATTCACAGTAGAAGCATGAAACAACGTTCTAAAGACTGATATCTAGTGGAAGCCTTAAGAAGTGCAAAATGAACCCTTAGTCACTGTATACTGTATAGGCAACCACTTGAAAAACTACAAACCTCAGATTTCCACACTTCTCAGGTTTTTGCCTGCCATATGACTTCTGTTATACTCACAGACATCATTCAAACAGTTTTAGAAACGTCAGAGACTTTTCTATCCAAATCTACTAATAATATGCATATCCTACCTTCTGAGCCTGAGTAGCAGGCAGTTTAATTTGGGCACGCCTTTCATCCGGACGTCAAAATACTGCCCCCTACCTTAGAGAAGTTAATTCCTTAAAGATGTACACAGTAAAACCTTAACCCTTATTTCCGTTGTGGTCTTCTCCTTAAATTAGCAAGGCAGAGTTGAGAGAGGGAGAGGAGGTGGAGCAAAGGAAAGAGGAGGGAGACTGCAGGAAGGAGGGTAGTACAAAGCAGAGGTGAAAGATAAGTGGAATGGGGTTTGGAGTTAAGGGTCGGTGATTGAGGAGCGTTAAAAGCGGACCGGAGGGGGTTGGAGGTGGTCAGGAGAAAGGGGAGGGACATGAATCTGTGAAGTACCTCCATAGTGAGATCTGGAAGCGTAGCTCTGTTGGGATACAGCCAAGTGTAAAAAGAGCGATTTCTGCTCAGGTTTCTCCTACAGCGTTCTGTCTCATCATTCTTGTCTGACAGAGTCAGGATGCTTATTTTTTCCTTGCCCAACATCCAGTTAGTGGGAAACTGGAGAGTGAGAGGAGTGCTTATGCTGTGGTTTTTAAAAAGGGAATGAATGAAAGGTGAGTCAGACATGAAGAGCAGCCATTATGTAACACCTATTGTTGTGTCAACCCCACTGGGGGAGACTGAAAAAGGTTTTCAGCATTCTGTACAAAAGGTCATTGCAGCATAAATATTGCATTGAGTGTTAAGTGTAATACTGGAGCAGATAAATTCTAGTAGAGAAAGATTTTGTCCTGAGCCTCCAAATAATCCACACAGCACAAGCAAAGAAGTAACCAATACAATATGCCAGCACAAGTTCTCCAGCTACCTCTAGTTTTGGGGAACAACCCGAGCGGAACATTGACTGACTACACTGTAGTTTGTTCTATCCATAGAATTTAAATTAGGATTACATTTCTAAGGTTCCATCTGGCCTCACAACTAGTTGTGGTACTTACTGTAGCACCCTCAACCCTGAGGAAGGCACATTGCCTCAAAACAGTTCTCTACATTGAATGTTTAGGAGTATATGTGCAAATGTCTGTATTTTACCACAGCACTCCAACCCAGCGTCTGTGGATTATTAAACCTGGGAGCTCCGGACTGGGAGCCAGCCTAGAGATGAGGCCCAGCGCAGGACTCCCGGGTACAAGGGGCTCCCCCTTAAACCACTCTGTCTAGCCCTAGACATGGCTCCTCTCCCCCGTCTGTTCACTGTACTTTTCTTCACTGGTTTACTGTATACCATGAAATGTTGGTCCATGTCCATTTCAGAGCTGACCAAAGACAGACAAACTGGTATCCAACTGCCTTCTTGACTCCTGATATTCACCATATTTTGTCATTCGTTGAAGACTGGTGGTCTATGCCCATTGATAATTGAGGCCTCTCTCTAACGTTGCAGTTGATTTGCTTAGAATGACATCCCATAACTTCATGTTGTAAAGTCAGTGGTATTAATTTTCTTTGGTTTTTGGTCACTAATCAAAATCGAAGTTGATGACGTGTGGGAGAGCTCATTGGTGTGTTATTGGAATGTGGTACTTATGATTGATGGCTTCTTCATGACCTGCTGCTGGTGGAGAGCATAGGAAGGGCTCATGAGGTTCCATTCGCCCAGTTTCTTGGACAATCTCATTTCTGCAGAAAATATATATTTTTTAATCCCTGAGAAATCCTGAAAGGACTGACATTTAGTGTGTATTCAGTGCCTCTATTGTCCTATTTATGTCCTTGCAGTCCCTGGGCCAAGATCCTTAGCAGATGCCTGTATTTTATTTCCCAGATCTCCCCTGGCTCAGACCATGAAGGACCTCAGTCTAATATTAGGAGGTGGGACATGGAATGACCCTGTGTTGTGATACGGGTTGACCCTGGCCTGTGTCGCTCATTGACTTGTCTGTTAGTCCTCCACCTCTTCCAACCTGGTCAGCTTTCACAATGGACTCTACAGCAACGATCTGCAAAACCACACACACAGTGCTCTTACAAACCCTTCTGTAAATACAGTATACTACTGCACATGGCTACTAGCCATGCATTTGAAATGGCCAGTGTGGCCACTAAATTAAAAAGCCAATGATCTTAGAACAAGAATTCGCCATTTTAAAGAAATCAGAAAAGCAATTTGATTTCCAGCTTGCTCTATTCTCCCCAGCTCAATAAACCAAGCAAGGAATTAACATTTAAAACCTAAAAATAAGTGGCTCTTACTGTCCAATTTCATTAGTCTTATTGATATAAATATTTGCGGGAAAATCTGTCCCAACGGTTGGAGTCAGTTAACCATCAAAAAATACAATTACTAATTCTAAAATAAGAGGTACGACCTAATATAATTACTGGCGAAAAGGCATTTGATTGTGAGGAGTGCGGCTATCTTTTTGTACCTTCTTGAAATGGCCAGTATCATTTGTGGTTCTAGCTGTAGGCCAATATAGAGTAGATGAAATTGAATGTGAATTCCATTGCCAATTTGCCACAGTGATTATTTGGGGGAGATGGAGAGTTCTTTAGTGTGGTCTGCAGTACGTTTGCTCGGCCCAGAGTAATCACCTCCTAGCTAGTTGCTCCAGAGAAACTGAGACTTCACTTTCTTTCCAGGGTGGCGTCCTCACTCGGATGTTTATGTTCTATCGTTCTGCCGTTGCTTTTTATTTTCTCCCACGGCTCAGTTCCAGCCGTGGCACGGCACGGTTGATCCCACAGGAAGCCAGTGTGGAAACGTTTTAGTAAACATAAACATCTGATCAACCTGCAAGACAGAAAATACTAGCATGGCATCCTACTACAATACATTACAAACTAATTGAATTATGACTAAATTCCATTTTTACAATTTCAATTCCAAGGCTTTCCAACTACTTCTCTAAACATCCTCTAGTTACGGAACTAATCTCCAGACATTATCCCCTTACATTCTTCTCATCTAAAAGTCTGTCGTGTGTCCTGAGATGTGGCCATGCTCTCATTTTCCTTGTCCTACACTGAACTGACAACACACTATTCTGGTGGTGAAGCCATCTCAGTGCCACTGATCTGCATCCAGACTGAGTGTCCATCTGGCAGAGCCACAGCAGAAGCATGCACTCATATTTACTAATGTTACAATTCTGTAACACTTCTGTCAGCTTCTGTGCAGGTGGGGAAAAAAAATCAAACTTTGAAACGTAATCATTTCCCCTCAACTCATTCTATCAGATCAGTGGGATGCTAATTATAGCCGGCCACCCTACTTGCCTGTGTGTCGGTCCTAAATGACAGCCTATTCCCTAAACGTGCCTGTGTGTCTGTGGATACATCCTAAATGGCAGCCTATTCCCTAAAGAGCTCTACTTTTGACCAGCGCCCGCATGGGTAATAGGGTACCATTTCAGATGCAGCCCGTGTCTGTGTGGCAGTCTTTCTGAAGGTCCCCTAGGCCAACACAATGCGTGTCCTCATCCTGTCCCTCTCTCCAGAGGAAGGCGTGGAGGAGCTTGAGGTGCTGGACGGGCGGCGGTGCCAGGCCGCCCTGGCAACACTCAGACACACCAAATGGTTCCAGGTGGGACATCTGTTCTGATTTCATGGTTTGATATTCAATTCATATCTCATTCAGATGGAACAGTTTGCTCCCTGGGAGATATCTGGGGAACATTAAATGGCTGAGGGGGAGAGTGGGCTAAGTTTAGAAATGCTTTGTCAAGGGATTCTTTCTAACAAATATATATACATATATTTCAGGATATTTTGTATCCCTGGAAATAATCAGAATGAATGTAAACATTATAGTTTGTAAAACATGCTTGTCCAAAAAAGTGGTCTCTTGGCACCACTTACCCCAGGTATGGGGTAAGTTTAAACCACCTACACATTTCTGTACTGAGTGAAATATTAATGCTACCTTTTTACAACCATGTCCATCTTTATTTCACAAACAGAATTCAACACAGTCACAATTGCATTTTTGTCCATTTTAATAATTGTAAGACTTTTAACACTTAACATAGGCCAGGCCCTGTTATTACCTCATATCCTAGTGATGTGGCAAAAAAAGGTTACACCTCACAAGAAAACACTTCAATTTGCCATTGGCTCAAATTACCCCAAGGCAAACATTTATACTATAGGGAAAGGAAAGTTCTCCAACTGAATGTATTCAACTGAAATGTGTCTTCTGCATTTTAACCCAACCCCTCTGAATCAGAGAGGTGCGGGGGGCTGCTTAATCGACATCCACATCTTCAGCGCCCGGGGAACAGTGCTCAGGAGCAGTACCACAGATTTTTTACCTTGTCAGCTCGAGGATTCGATCCAGCAACCTTCTGGTTACTGGCCCAACGCTCTAACCACTGCCGCCCTTGTATATTAGCCCACACAGCTACAAGAATGCACTTTTTATTGTAGTTTATAGAGATCAATCTACACTGAACAAGAATATAAATGCAACTTCCATCAATTTCAAAGATGCAAGCATCATGAAAACGCTAACACAAATTAATTTGACATGGTGAAAATAATTTTTGGGAACCTAACTTGCTTACTACTTTTCCCATGTGTTTTCTTCCTTCACACTCCATGAAATGATGACCTCTTCCTAAATATTTGGTCAGATTACTAATTTTCTGTATGGTTTCCTACAAACAAGACTGGCTCAACTTACCCCTTTGGCTCAACTTACCCCACTCTCCCCTAATATCCATTGTATGACTGAAGGGTTGAGTTGACTGTACATGTTGTTTTTAGCGTCACTGGACTTTGAAGGTATTTAGAGTATGTTCACATTGTCTTGTCTGTCCCCAATGTAGGCCAGAGTGACAGATCTGAAGTCGTGTGTCATCGTCATGCGTATTCTCAGAGACATGTGCAACAGACTAATTGTGTGGGAGCCTCTCAAAGGATGGGTAAGTGGTCCAGGAAGAGGTGTGTGTGTGTGTGTGTGTGACAGAGTACATCATGTATCTTTGGTCCCCCCCCCATTAGAGCTGATCTGTTCTCTCTCTCTCCCCCCACAGCCCATGGAGCTGATCTGTTCTCTCTCTCTCTCTCTCTCTCTCTCTCCCCCCCCACAGCCCATGGAGTTGATCTGTTCTCTCTCTCTCTCTCCCCCCACAGCCATGAAGCTGATCTGTTCTCTCTCTCTCTCTCTCTCTCTCTCTCTCTCTCTCTCTCCCCCCACAGCCCATGGAGCTGATTTGTTCTCTCTCTCTCTCTCCCCCCACAGCCCATGGAGCTGATCTGTTCTCTCTCTCTCCCCCCCACAGCCCATGGAGCTGATCTGTTCTCTCTCTCTCCCCCCCACAGCCCATGGAGCTGATCTGTTCTCTCTCTCCCCCCACAGCCCATGGAGCTGATCTGTTCTCTCTCTCTCCCCCCACAGCCCATGGAGCTGATCTGTTCTCTCTCTCTCCCCCCCCACAGCCCATGGAGCTGATCTGTTCTCTCTCTCCCCCCACAGCCCATGGAGATGATCTGTTCTCTCTCTCTCTCTCCCCCCACAGCCTATGGAGCTGATCTGTTCTCTCTCTCTCTTCCCCCCCACAGCCCATGGAGCTGATCTGTTCTCTCTCTCTCTCTCTCTTCCCCCCCACAGCCCATAGAGCTGATCTGTGAGAAGGCCATTGGCACCTGTAACCGGCCCCTGGGGCCCGGAGAGGCCCTGCGCAGGGTCATGGAGTGCATTGCCTCAGGGATCCTCCTCCCAGGTTAGTCATAGGGACTAGGTTTTATATCCAGGCCTCCCTGGGAAAGAGGTCTGCATTTAACTGGGACTTTCCGGTTAAATAAAAATATTACTTGCCTGTTCACTAGCCCAGTAAGAAGCTTTTTGAATGTTGATTTTGACTGCTGTTCCAGATGGGCCGGGAGTTCATGACCCCTGTGAGAGAGAGCCAACAGACACCTTGTCAGTGATCACTGGCCAACAGGCTGAGGCTATCACTCAAAACGCACAGGTGAGACACCATAACAATACATCTACAATACTGTAAAGTCAGACTTGTATACAGTTGAAGTCGGAAGTTTACATACACTTAGGTTGGAGTCATTAACTCATTTTTCAACCACTCCACAAATTTCTTGTTAACAAACCATAGTTTTGGCACGTCAGTTAGGACATATACTTTGTGCATGACACAAGTCATTTTTCCAACAATTGTTTACAGACAGATTATTTCACTTATAATTCACTGTATCACAATTCCAGTGGGTCAGAAGTTTACATACAAGAAGTTGACTGTGCATTTAAATAGCTTGGAAAATTCCAGAAAATGATGTCATGGCTTTAGAAGCTTCTGATAGGCTAATTTACATAATTTGAGTCAATTGTAGGTGTACCTGTATTTCAAGGCCTACCTTCAAACTCGGTGCTTTACATGATGGGAAGATGAAAAGAAATCAGCCAAGACTTCAGAAAAAAATTGTATACCTCTACAAGTCTGGTTCATCCTTGGGAGTAATTTCCAAACGCCTGAAGGACCACGTTCATCTGATCAAAAAATAGTACGCAAGTATAAACACCATGGGACCACGTCGCCGTCATACTGCTCAGGAAGGAGACGCGTTCTGTCTCCTAGAGATGAATGTACTTTGCTGTTGTTCTGGGATTGATTTGCACTTTTAGCAACAAAGGACCTTGTGAAGATGCTGGAGGAAACGGGTACAAAAGTATCTATATCCACAGTAAAACGAGTCCTATATCGACACAACCTGAAATGCCGCTCAGCAAGGAAGAAGCCACAGCTCCAAAACCGCCATAAAAAAGCCAGACTACAGTTTGGAACTGCACATGGGGACAAGATCGTACTTTTTGGAGAAATGTAATCTGGTGAAACAAAAATAGAACTGTTTGGCCATAATGACCATCGTTATGTTTGGAGGAAAAAGGGGGAGGCTTTCAAGTCAAAAAACACCATCCCAACCATGAAGCACGGGGGTGGCAGCATCATGTTGTGGTGGTGCTTTTCTGCAGGAGGGACTGGTGCACTTCACAAAATAGATGGGATCATGAGTGAGGAAAATTGTGGATATATTGACGCAACATCTCAAGACATCAGTCAGGAAGTTAAAGCTTGGTCACAAATAGGTCTTCCAAATGGACACTGACCCCAAGCATACTTTCAAAGTTGTGGCAAAATGCCTTAAGGACAACAAAGTCAAGGTATTGGAGTGGCCATCACAAAGCCATGACCTCAATCCTATAGAAAATTTGTGGGCAGAACTGAAAAAAGCGTGTGCTAGCAAGGAGGCCTACAAACCTGACTCAGTTACACCAGCTCTGTAAGGAGTAATGGGCCAAAATTCACCCAACTTATTGTGGGAAGCTTGTGGAAGGCCACCCGAAACATTTGACCCAAGTTAAACAATTTAAAGGCAACGCTACCAAATACTAATTGAGTGCATGTAAACTTCTGACCCACTGGGAATGTGATGAAAGAAATAAAAGCTGAAATAAATAATTCTCTCTACTATTATTCTGACATTTCACATTCTTAAAATAAAGTGGTCATCCTATCTGACCTAAAACAGGGAATTTTTACAAGGATTAAATGTCAGGAATTGTGAGAAACTGAGTTTAAATGCATTTGGCTAATGTGTATGTAAACTTCCGACTTCAACTGTACATCAGGAAAGAAATGACACTGCTCTCCTCGTTGTTACCTTCCCCCTCGCATTGATTGGATGATGAGGTTTATTTAAAGCGGGCTACGGCCACTCCAGAGGCCCAGTCCAGGTCTATAGTTAGATCAATGCTGCTGCAGCACTTCAGACTCGACCTCTACAGCCCCTTGGAGCTGAGGAGACTGACGATGAGCCCACTAATGAGCGTGGGAAAGCACTCCCAGCAGTGCTTAGTGCTGCGTACTACATGAAACACTTCCAGACTGCCCCTGGCCCTGAGCAGAATGCAATGTGATGGTATAGGGAGGGTAGAGGAAGGTGAGGATCTCTCCATTTCTCGCTCCAGGCAGGATGAAATCTGTTCGTCCTTGCACTATGCAGTCAGTCAAGGTTTTTGTGTGTGAATCTGCTCCCAATGTAAATATTCTCTCCAATGCCCAAAAATCACTTAAGGACATCGACCTTAAAAATCCCCTCCCCCTGTGTAAAGGTGAGACACCCACATGCCTCACTACTCGTCTGAAGGTCCCTGGTACCAGTTCAAAATGTATGGAAGTACTGTGTATACAGTTGAAGTCAGAAGTTTACATACACCTTAGCCAAATACATTTAAACTCAGTTTCTCACAATTCCTGACATTTAATCCTTGTAAAAATTCCCTGTCCTAGGTCAGTTAGGATCACCACTTTATTTTAAGAATGTGAAATGTCAGAATAATAGTAGAGTGATTTATTTAAGCTTTTATTTTATCACATTCCCAGTGGGTCAGAAGTTTACATACACTCAATTAGTATTTGGAAGAATTGCCTTTAAATTGTTTAACTTGGGTCAAATGTTTCAGGTGGCCTTCCACAAGCTTCCCACAATAAGTTGGGTGAATTTTGGCCCATTCCTCCTGACAGAGCTGGTGTAACTGAGTCAGGTTTGTAGGCCTCCTTGCTCGCACACGCTTTTTCAGTTCTGCCCACAAATGTTCTATAGGATTGAGGTCAGGGCTTTGTGATGGCCCCTCCAATACCTTGAATTTGTTGTCCTTAAGCCATTTTGCCACAACTTTGGAAGGATGCTTGGGGTCATTGTCCATTTGGAAGACCCATTTGTGACCAAGCTTTACCTTCCTGACTGATGTCTTGAGATGTTGCTTCAATATATCCATATCATTTCTTTCCTCATCATGCCATCTATTTTGTGAAGTGCACCAGTCCCTCTTGCAGCAAAGTACCCCCACAACATGATGTTGCCACCCCTGTGCTTCACGGTTGGGATGGTGTTCTTCGGCTTGCAAGCCTCCCCCTTTTTTCTCCAAACATAACCATGGTCATTATGGCCAAACAGTTCTATTTTTTTTTCATCAGACCAGAGGATATTTCTCCAAAAAGTACAGTCTTTGTCCCCATGTGCAGTTGCAAACCGTAGTCTGTCTTTTTTATGGCGGTTTTGGAGCAGTGGCTTCTTCCTTGCTGAGTGGCCTTTCAGGTTATGTTGATATAGGACTTGTTTTACTGTGGATATAGATACTTTTGTAGGAGACAGAATGCGTCTCCTTCCTGAGCGGTATGACGGCTGAGTGGTCCCATGGTGTTTATACTTGCATACTATTGTTTGTACAGATGAATGTGGCTCCTTCAGGTGTTTGGAAATTGCTCCCAAGGATGAACCAGACTTGTGGAAGTCTCCAATTGTTTTCTGAGGTCTTGGCTGATTTTCGTTTGATTTTCCCATCTTGTCAAGCAAAGAGACACTGAGTTTGAAGGTAGGCCTTGAAATACATCCACAGGTACACCTCCAATTGACTCAAATGATATCAATTCGCCTATCAGAAGCTTCTAAAGCTATGACATCTTTTTATGGAATTTTCCAAGCTGTTTAAAGGCACAGTCAACTTAGTGTATGTAAACTTCTGACCCACTGGAATTGTGATACATTGAAATAATCTGTCTGTAAACAATTGTTGGAAAAATGACTTGTCATGCACGAAGTACATGTCCTAACCGACTTGCCAAAACTATAGTTTTGTTAACAAGAAATTTGGAACGAGTTGAAACGAGTTTCAATGACTCCAACCTAAGTGCATGTAAACTTCTGACTTCAACTGTTAATGGAGACTGTTTAGTGATGACAAATAAGGGGTTAAATACACGTAATAATAAAAAAAGAATCCTGATCTTTCTTATCTCTCAGATGTAGGATAGACACTTCAGAACAAAGTTCCTTTTAGATCTGTTTTTCCATGTAGTGAAACTGTTAATCAATGCTTTTGTATGGGCAAATGGCAGTAAGGTCAAATTAAAATGTTAATCAAATTATTCTTCTTTTTTTTTTTCAAGGGATCTTTAAATTCTAAATCAAATAGCAAAATGGTCCTTGGTATGACCTTGTTAAAACAATTCCATATAGTTTAGTAGTACCCCCCGGCTTAGACTCTTATGGGTTAAATACACACTATTGATTGATATTTACATTTAATTAATCAGTTGATTACATCCTAGTAGGTATTTCTAGCATCACTCTTTCCTAGAGGAATTGTGGGTGTGTTTGACTAGTTTTGTGCCCTCATTCTGTGTGGTTTCATACTGTGTTTCTGCTGTGTGTTTCAGCATGCCCTACGTCTCCTGGCCTTCGGACAGCTGTATAAGGTTCTGAATATGAATCCTCTCCCTCCAACCAAACCCTCACACAGACTCTCAGGGTCAGACAAAAAAGGTGTGTGCATGTGCTAGTGCGTAAACTCAAGAGATCTCAGGTGGTCTCTGCTCTCCTGAAGGTGAATCCATACTTTGTTCCACAGGAACCTGCCGGAAAAGGCAGCATGAAGATGGACACACTAACGACAGACAACTCTTCAAAAAGATGAAACACAACCTGATGAGAGGTCAGATTCACTGTTGCTCTGGCTCGACATCTTTGAATCCTTTTCCTCTCTACTCAGCCTGGAGAACAACTTGAAGTAATGTAGATGCATAGTCTTTCTAAAGATCAGCCTATGCCCGTTGACCATACAGGAACGCTAGAATAGAATGCTGGTACATTCCAGAATGTCATTACTCAAAACAGCATTTTGAGTGGGGTATTCATCCCATACCACCTCTCACCCACCCCTCATGGCTCGTACGGATGTAATTAAATTCCCCCTCACTGTGACACCAATCCCACAGGGCTTTAATCTCCCACAGTTCAAAGCAGGGAGTTGAAATGCATTGGGGATTAATCCCCCCCTCCAGGCAGCCTCACACACAATTATCTATCTACCTCTCTCAGGAAACCCTACCTACATTACAGGACACCCTACCTACAGTGCACTCAAAGTATTCACACCCCTTGACTTTTTCCAAATTTTGTTACATTAGTCTTATTCTAAAATGTATAAAAATATGTGTTTCCTCATCAATCTACACACAATACACCATGATGACAAAGTGAAAACAGTTTTTTAGACATTTTTGCACATTTATTATTTTTTAACAGAAATACCTTATAAGTATTCAGACCCTTTGCTATGAGACTCCAAATTGAGCTCAGGTACATCCTGTTTCCATTGATCATCCTTCAGATGTTTTTACAACTTGATTGGAGTCCACCTGTGGTCAATTCACCTGTCTAAATAAGGTCCCACAGTTGACAGTGCATGTCAGAGCAAAAATCAAGCCATGAGGTTGAAGGAATTGTCTGTAGAGCTCCAAGACAGGATTGTTTCGAGGCACAGATCTGGGGAAGGGTACCAAAACATTTCTGTAGCATTGAAGGTCCCCAAGAACACAGTGGCCTCCATCATTCTTAAATGGAAGAAGTTAGGAACCACCAGACTCTTCCTAGAGATGGCCACCGGCCAAACTGAGCAATCGGGGGAGAAGAGCCTTGGTCAGGGAGGTGATGGTCACTGACAGAGTTCCTCTGTGGAGATGGGAAAACCTTCCAGAAGGTCAACCATCTCTGCAGCACTCCACAAATCAGGCCTTTATGGTAGAGTGGCCAGACGGAAGCCATTCCTCAGTAAAAGGCACATGACAGCCCGCTTGGAGTTTGCCAAAAGGCACCTAAAGGACTCTTAGACCATGAGAAACAAGATTCTGGTCTGACGAAAAGAAGATTGAAGTCTTTGGCCTGACTGCCAAGCGTCACATCTGGAAGAAACCTGGCACTATCCCTACGGTGAAACGTGGTGGCAGCATCATGCTGTGGGGATGTTTTTCAGTGGCAGGGACTGGGAGACTAGTCAGGATCGAGGGAAAGATGAGTGGCGCAAAGTACAGAGAGATCCTTGATGGAAAACCTGCTTCAGCGCGCTCAGGACCTCAGACTGGGGCGAAGGTTCACCTTCCAACAGGACCACGACCCTAAACATACAGCCAAGACAACCAGGAATGGCTTTGGACAAGTCTCTGAATGTCCTTGAGGGGCCCAGCCAGAGCCCGGACTTGAACCTAATCTAACATCTCTGGAGAGACCTGAAAATAGCTGTGCAGTGACGCTCTCCATCCAACCTGACAGAGCTTAAGAGGATCTGCAGAGAAGAATAGGAAAAACTCCCCAAATACAGGTGTGCCAAGCTTGTATTTTTATTTAATTTTTTATTTAACTAGGCAAGTCGGTTAAGAACATATTCTTATTTACATTAACGGCCTACCCCGGCCAAACGCTAACCCGGATGACGCTGGGCCAATTGTGCGCCGCCCTATGAGACTCGCAATCACAGCTGGTTGTGATACAGCCTGGAATCGAACCAGGGTCTGTAATGACGCCTCTAGCACTGAGATGCAGTGCCTTCGACCGCTGCGCCATACCCAAGAAGACTCAATGCTGTAATTGCTGCCAAAGGTGCTTCAATAAAGTATTGAGGTATGGGTCTGAATACTTATTTAAATGTGATATTTACAAAAAAAATTAAAATTTAAACCTGTTTTTGCTTTGTCATTATGGGGTAATGTGTAGATTGACGAGGGGAAAATAAGGCTGTAACTTAACAAAAATTGGGGGAAAAGTCAAGGTGTCTGAATATTTTCCGAATGCATTTTTTTTTACAGGACACCCTACTTACAGGACACCCTACCTACATTACAGGACACTCTATGTATTACCACCACCACCTCCCACTCTGACACACCTGTTTCCTCCCTCAATATCACTCCTCGTCGGTCTGGGCATTTAGATTAGAACACACCTTGAACACCTGCCGTACTGATTTAGTTCAGAATCCTCTGTATAGAATTAGAAAGTACTGTACAGAATGAAACTACTCAGTTGTTCAGAATCACAATGTACCACATACACTTGAAGTTGGAAGTTTACATTCACTTACGTTGGTGTCATTAAAACTTGTTTTTCAATCACTTCATACATTTCTTGTGAACAAACTATAGTTTTGGCAAGTCAGTTAGGTTTGTGCATGACACAAGTAATTTTTCCAACAATTGTTTGCAGACAGATTATTTCACTTATAATTAATTCGCTATCACAATTCCAGTGGGTCAGAAGTTTACATACACTAAGTTGACTGGGCCTTTAAACAGCTTGGAAAATTCCAGAAAAGGATGTCATGGCTTTAGAAGCTTCTGATAGGCTAATTTACAGAATTTGAGTCAATTGGAGGTGTACCTGTAGCTGTATTTCAAGGCCTACCGTCAAACCCAGTGCCTCTTTGCTTGACATGATGGGAAAATGAAAAGAAATCAGCCAAGACCTCAGGAAAAAAAATTGTGAGCAATTTCCAAATGCCTGAAGGTACCACATTCATCTGTACAAACAATAGTACGCAAGTATAAACACCATGGGACCACGTGCCGTCATACCACTCAGGAAGGAGACGTGTTATGTCTCCTAGAGATGAACGTACTTTGGTGCGAAAAGTGCAAATCAATCCCAGAACAGCAGCAAAGGACCCTTGTGAAGATGCTGGAGGAAATGGGTACAAAAGTATATATATCCACAGTAAAACGAGTCCTATATCGACATAACCTGAAAGGCCACTCAGCAAGGAAGAAGCCACAGCTCCAAAACCGCCATAAAGCCAGACTACAGTTTGCAACTGCACATCGGGACAAAGATTGTATTTTTTTGAGAAATGTCCTCTGGTCTGATGAAACAATAATAGAACTGTTTGGCCATAATGACCATCGTTATGTTTTGGAGGAAAAAGGGGGAGGCATGCAAGCCGAAGAACATCATCCCAACCGTGAAGCAAGGGGGTGGCAGCATCATGTTGTGGGGGTGCTTTGCTGCAGGATGGACTGGGGCACTTGTCGTGGAAAATTGCAAGATTATGTTATAATGCTTGTATTGTATTATAATGGTTGTAATATTCGACAGAATAAAGTATTCTGTTAACTATTGTGTGTGTGTGTGTGTGTGTGTGTGTGTGTGTGTGTGTGTGTGTGTGTGTGTGTGTGTGTGTGTGTGTGTGTGTGTGTGTTCTCCTGAGGATGGGCCTCTATGAGATAACACTGATGGAG